>NW_024962268.1:9185424-9217300 GCF_019238085.1 Lagopus leucura | reverse complement strand
CCCCACCCAAACCCACCCGGCCGGGCCAGCACGACGCTCTTCCGATCTAGAGTGGTCGTGCTGGGGAGGGGAGGGGAGGGGAGGGGAGGGGAGGGGAGGGAAAAGAAAGGAAATAAAGGGGAGAGGAGGGGAGGGGAGAAGGAATAAAGAAAGAAAAAAGAGGAGAAAGAAAAAGGAAAGAAGGAAGTGAGGGAGGGAGGGATGAAGGAAGAAAGGAAGGAAGTAAGAAAGACAATATATCTATATATTTCAGGGTAATGTATTTGAGGCAGAGATAAAGAGTTGAATCTGAAAAGATATGGTGTGTTTCTCAAACACAACGTAGAGGAAGAGGTCATAATGGAAAAAGGTCTTTCACTGAAGCCATGCCACAGTACCTTTTTATAAATAATCAGAAAGTTTGGTAAGTTCCAAAATAAACTGAATATTAGATAAGCTAAACGAAAAGTTTGCAGTAGTGATTTAACTGTCTTCAAATTACAGGGTTTGCCCAAAATGCATCTATAAGATAGTTTTTTGCTTAAACCTGAAATCCTAAACACATACTTGACAGAAAGAGTAAAAGAAAAAGATTTAGGACATCTCAGATGACATGGTAATCAAGAGCAGCTGTCTAAAGTCATTCAAGCAAAGAATGTTTTTGAAAATTATTGGTGGGTTAAATTCTTGAAATATTTAGGCAGTGCCCAGCGTTGCTAATTTCCCATTGCAATCTTCACATACTATTTTCAGCCTTATAGAGGTGTACTTGAATATTTCATTCACTAGATCTACAATCTTTCACTACTATCTTTTTTTTTTTAATCTGCTCCACTCAGGATGTGGTAAATCCAGATATGTAGTGGTGCAACATTTATTGAGGAAGAATAAAAGCTTTGCTTCTTTTACAAATGTAATTGAGTACTAAGATGAGAAGTGGCATAGATTGGTTTAGCCAATTTGGAATTGCAGTACAACTTCTGTGATCTCCAGAAAAGCACTGCACCACAATTGTCAAACCTCGGTCATTTTAGCAATAGGAGCCTGGGATTTGGGAAGTATTTGGATAAGGCTGAGTGTTTGTAACTGTATCCAGACATAGCATCTAATTTAAGGTGCTGGAGGTACCCTCCCTGACTCTGTAAAAACTAAGCCTGTAATTGCATGCATGTAATCACTTTGGAAGGTCTTCAGTCAGGGGGATTTTTTAGAGACTTAATTCCCTAAACCCTTTTTATTTCAAATGCAGAAAGTTGATTTCACTTCAGAAACAAAACCTTCAAAAGGATGCACTTTTTTTCTGGTTGTACAGCAAACTGGAATTTTTTGGCTTTACTTATAGCTCCTGAGCAGCACCAAACACAGGCTTTTAGGATGATACACAATCACAAGGATGAAAGTTTTCCTTCATTTCCTGTTTTAAGATTGCCCTAAGGGAAAATACATCTAATGAGTGAAAGAAAACAAAGCAGTGTTGCACCGTCTCTTCTGCACTTCCCTCATGCATGGTAGCTTGATCTGACATAAAGGATGATTTACAGGAGTCATTACTCACTGTCACATTCCTGATGAATATGAAGAACGTTTTTGAAATCAAAGGAAGGCTTGTGTTCTTGTGACAGGAGTCTCCTCTGCTTTGCTGCCAAAACTCTAACATTTTTTGCCAGCCAGGTGACTGGAGGACTAATCATTTGTCACCACATGGCCTACGTACTTTTAGGGATTCATCACAGTTTCTGTTCTCAATGTAGTGCAAAAGTGAATACAGGTGAAAATGTTTTATGGATGTCTTTAAGATGACCTTGGGCTCAGTTTCTCCATCTGAGAAATACTGTGACAGCACTGAATATTGGCTAATCAAGAAAACATCATGGGTGGCCTTACCTACTTACAGCCTCCTTTTCCCATGGCCCTCACATGTAGAATAAAAGTAGCAAGGTATTTCTCTGGCTGTGCTTGCTAATGCTATAATCTGTTGATGCCCTGCTGTTGCCCATTTACAAGATGTAAAACTATTTGAATTCAATAGAAAACAGAATATGAAATCCTTTCCTGGAGAGTTGAATATTATTAATTTTTGTTCCATGAATTTTGGCTGCTACCAAAATATCTTCTCTTACAGAAAGATTCTTTTAGGCCTTAGAGACTCAGTCTCTAACCACTTCTTGGTTAGAAACTCACACATGTTGTTCAGAAAGTACAAGAGAAATGTCTGAAGACTACTGTCACTTTCTTATGTTTTAATGGTGAACTATTAAAATACCAAATTTTCAATAGATGAAGTGCTATCTTCGGATGTATCCAAAATTAATGGATTGGTTATTTCAGTTGGCATTTATTCACGGGCACATACTGACATCTGTATCTGCACACTTAGTGTCCCCTGTGTATAGTTAAACTGAGTAGTAAAATGAACAAAGGTGAATATATATTGTCCCTAGAAATGTGGGTTGAGAGCACACTCTGCCAAGATCAGAAAGTGATGATCCAGGTTGACATTCTTAAAGTGGTCAGAAGATACTAGCTTTGCTATAAGGAGCCAAAAAGAACATTGGGTAGAACTTGGAAAGTCAAATAAGAAATTTGAATCTTGTAAAGAAAAAATAAGAGCAGAAAAATGGATTTGATGATAGACCAATGAGAACACCAGGACATACCCATGGGAGTGTTACAGACACATTTCAGATAGGTTGAGAATGAATGAGGCTGTGTGCACTAGAAAACATGAGAATGAGGAAACAGCAGAGCTTAAATGAGATAAGACAAAGAAAAGTCTTTTATCTGAAGTTGGAGAAAAAGTGTTCTGGAGAAGATTTGGATACATCCTGCAGGCAGTTGAGGAAGGTATGTGAATACTCTGGCTGTTGTCAACGGAACTCAAAAATGACAGGTGTTCATCCACAATATTCTGTTTCTTGGCTGTGTATCTTAATGAATTTGTTAACCTATCCAATTCTCTGTCACTGGAAAGTCAGTCTATCTTCTTTCATATTAATTGTTCTTTATTGAGTTGTGACTGCATTCTAGTTACAAAATTTGTGCTTTCTTATGGTAAATGCTTACATCTTTCTCATATTTTACTTCTTACATCTCACATCTTACAGAGTTGATATCTCTTTAGGGGCTGGGAGTGCTTTTAAAAGATGTAGAAAGGAAGAAGAAAGGTGCAGTAGACCCCAAAAAATGAGAAAATGCTTTTAATTCTAGTAAATTGTTGTGTCCATGTCTGAGGATAAATCCCAATATGTAATGCAAAATAGGTAAAAAATCCTAGGCATGAAAAAGGGCAATCTCTATCATACACCTGGTAAAATGTCTAATTATGTCTTTAAAAATCAATGCAGTTTTGCGTGTAACTGTGAGAAGAGAGGCTCACACGGACAATAACACTCCATCATCTTTGTTGCATGCAGACTTACTGTAGGACTAGAGTAGATAGATGATACTTCCTGGCACTTTCCCTTGGTAAGTTTTCTGGCATTGCACAGTAGCATCCTCTGCTTGTCTCTGGTCACAGTTAAATAAGCCCAGACAGTCTGAGAGTACAAGGCAGCTAGGTTTATAACTCATCAGGATGAGCCTTAAGTTTTGGAGTTATATAATGTACTGCTACACTGGCAAAATGATTTTGATGCTGACCTAAAAGCTCCACGGAAACTGCAGTCTGCGTCCAAACTCTACTGCATGTGAAATACAAGCTTTCCCTAGGATCCAGATGGTATAGGTAAAAAACAGCTTCTCACCTGGGACAGAAGATCTTTTTTGCAACTAACTGGACAAATCTCTAAAAGCCAACTATAAAGTTGTCAAAATGTTTATCCAGTGACACTGTGTCCTTGTATTTCTTAAATGTGTACTATTTAAAAAGATTTTGGGCAGAATGAATTCCAGGCCAAGGAAAATGTGTTCTAGTATTTGGAAATATTTGGCACAAGTGTACCTTATTCCACATAATTACTTATCAAGCTTCTTGACTGCAACTATATTGATGCACTTTTTTTTTTTTTTTGGAGAAAGGTTTCTCAGTGTCAGCAGTACCCACAGCACACAACTGGGCACTCTTCCTACTGCATTTGATATAAAAAGCTAATAAATGGCTTTTGAACAACCATTGGTGGAACACAACATAGATCTCAAGATGAGGAAACTAATAAAATTGCTGTTCAGCTTCTCCCTAATGAGTATGGAGATGTATCAAAATGTGGAGAAGTGGGAGAGGGAAGAAAGGAAGGGTGATAAGAAATATTGTAAATGATGTCAGGGCTGTAGTAGAGGAGTGGGTAAATAAGGTCTAAGTCTTGTTTCTGTGGCTGGGGGCGTTGCATATAGCACTGCACAACTACAGCTGCTTGATTCCTCAGTATAATGATCTTGAGTATTCCTCACCACCACAACATGACCCTTGTTGAAAGGAGGGTCATTTTCCAATCCCAGGTCATGTTAGAGCTATGTCCAGCTCTGTCTAAGGTTCTTGACCTCTGCTGAAAGTAGTTGTGTAGAATGCAGACATAGTCTCATCAAAAGAACAAAGGAAGCTCCCTTAAAATGTAACAACATAAAATGTAACAAGCTCCACCTATAAGGAAGTTGTAAATATCTTAAGAGCAGCCAGCAGATATCTCCGAACCCCCTTTGTAACAGATGGTAACTCTGATATTGGAACTTTTATGAATGTCATTCTGTACTAAACCTGGTTTTCTAACTCCACATGCCAAATTGCCCCCAAATCCATTTTTTCACTTACATGGATTGACCATGTTCTTCATTTCCATTATTCAAAAAGTAAACTTTCCCATCTATTTCCTATCTATGGAAACAAGAACAAAAAGCACAATTTGATAAAACAAATTCTCACCTATTTTTCAGTAGCCATCAACACAAACAATGCATTTTTGCCAGTGAAGAACAAGAACCTGCAATGGCACACTTGTAAATATCTGCACCAGCAAAGGTGATTCACTGTTTCTTGGCTGCTATGATGTCATGGTTACTAGGAAAATGTTGCCTATGCAATCAATCCTTCACTGACCCAAAGAGATGAAAGTCAGAAGTTGCCACATCTACCCTATGTGGTGGGTGCAGTGGAACAGTCCAGCCAAGACTGGCTATGTGCTCCATGGTCTTCAAACTGGTATGGGGTCCGGCTTTATTCTGCTGCAAAAGGAAGGTTGCTTTCTCCTCTGGCCTGCCTCTGGAATTTCAAGGTTTCAGCTCAGTCAGCATCATAATGTTGCAGTCAGAATTGATGGTTTATCCAGGCTTCAGGAAAGGCAGAAGGATCAGCCCTTTAGCATCCCAAAACATAGTGCACATCTCTTTAACCATGGGTGCTGTGTCTTGAACTTTTTCTTCAACAGGGAATTGATGTGTCACTGCTCCATGGACTGTAGTTTTAATTTTGGCTCATAGTGGTGACATCACATCTCATCACTGGCAGGAAATTGCCACCTTTAGCCTTGCCTTGGCTCAATAGGTCCTGACAAACTTGCATATGGTGTTCTTTCTGCTCCTATGTGAACGTTTGTGAGACCCACCTGCTACAGATTTAGCTATATTCCAGCACTGTCACCATTGTTCCCAAGGCATAAGATGATTTTAATCTCTGCACAAATTTCTTGGATCAGTAGCCAACAATTTGCATGATGAGCTGATTAAGACACTCATTTTGTGGTACTGCATGGTACAGCACTGCATGGCTGCTTGGAATGTGGCTTGTCTTTTGTGTATCTGTCACTACTACTGAAATGCACCACTCACTGCCTTACTGCATTTACATCCATTCTTTGAATGAAATAAACATTCAGCAAGTGTCAATAGATGTCTATGGGTGCCAACTTTTTCAGGAATATCACACAGAGGGTGGTGACACTGGAGCAGGTTGCCCAAGGAGGTTGTGGATGCCCATCCCTGGAAGCATTCAAGGTCAGGCTGGATATGTCTCTGGGCAGTCTGGTCTGGTGGTTGGCACATAGCACAGGGGTTAGAACTAGATGATCATTGGGGTCCTTTTCAACCCAGGCCATTCTATGATTCTATGAATTTAGTGACACACCTTCGCTTCATAAGCACTTCTATGTCAGATACCATTATCTGACACATTATCTGACTATCACACTGCCTTTGTGCTGTCATCTGTCTCACAGCAGTAAAATGGAATGGAATATTGATAGCAAGCTTCAGCCTCTACTGCCACACCACCAGCATCCACCTCTTATATTGTGAGCCAACAGAATAAAACAGGAGACATTCATTCTGGGGAGACAACTCTGAGAGTGGTATTGGTCTCTTCTTACTGGTGACAGAATCATAGAATCATAGAATCACCAGTTTGGAAACGACCTATAAGATCATCTAGTCCAACCGTCTCCTCATCACCATTGCCACCACTGGCACTAAACCATATCATGCAGCACGTTGTTCAGACGTGTCTTGAACACTGCCAGGGACGGCAACTCCACCACCTCCCTGGGCAGCCATTCCAGTGCCTGACCACTCTGAGAGAAAAAGTTCTTCCTTATGTCTAATCTAAACCTCCAACAGGTACAAAATATTCAACTTGTGGCCATAAGGACAGGTGACAGAATGAAAGGAAATGGCGTCAAGCTGTGGTAGGGGAGGTTTAGGTGGGATATCAGGAAAAACTTCTTTACAGAAAGGGTTGTTAAGCACTGGAATAGGCTCACCAGGAAGGTGGTTGAGTCGCCATCCCTGGGTGCGTTTAAAAACCATTTGGATGTAGTGCTCAGGGATGTGATTTAGCAGAGGATTTGAGTTACTGTGTAGTGTGTAGTATGGTTACGTTGTGGTTGGACTCAATGATCTTGAAGGTGTTTTCCAACCGAGCATTTATATGGTTTTATTTTAAAACATATTTCATATTTTGCTTGAGCTTTCAAAAGCTGATGTAAATCCAAAGATTTTTAAATTGTCATAGATCTTTTCCATTGAATCAGATATGAACATACAGTGACTAAACTGACTTTAGTAAATTGAAATTCTGAGTGACGAAGGATTCACGTTTCAGCAGCATTTGTGTTCAGCTAAGTGAAAAAAGCAGTTACTTTTTCTAATGCTAGAATTTTCAGTTGTGAGTTTGAAACAGAGAAGGAGCTGAGATAGGCTGATTTATATTTCTTTCAACACCACTACCCAAGTAAGGAGCATTTATGAAAGGTGTGATAGTTATATGGAAAGTGTTTGTTCTGTAATAGGATTATTTTTTTGTATAGTACTTGTGGGTCATTTCCTTAGTTACTTAAATACATTTAAAATACATATGACATAATAATTGCAGCAAAGCATACTCTACAGATATTAATATCTGTTAATGATCAAATGTTGGCTACAGCAAAGATAAGGAATGAAGCCACTGAGATCAGAATTTAACTGGGAGAGTTTTTTTCAAGCTAGAATCAACTGTTAGCATTATTCTCAGTGACACTGTCATGAGGGTCTTAACAAGCTCATCTGCCCTTTAACTGAACCATGGGATGCTGCATAGCTCAACACTGCATGGTTAACACTTACATCAGAAGACTCTAATTGAGATAAGTGGGATAGTGAAAGATACATAACCATAACAGTTTGAAACAAATTTATCCTTCTGAGAACGTTATGTGGAACTAGATTGGGCATGTCTGCATGTCACTGCCATATGCAGGGTGGGTGCAGGAAAGGAGCATCTCCTGGAGGCTGGAGGAGTCTTGCTGTAGCTGTGATTCAGCCTTACATTTTCTCCCTTGGAAAAGCTATTTTAAGAGACTTCTGTCTTCCCACTTTCTCCTTCATCCTGCTTCCTCTTAGGGAGGATATGGATTAAACTAAGTCCTCCAAAAAGTAGTTTGTTTGTTTGTTTTTTAATTAAGAATTTCATTGATTGTCTCTGTGATTATTCTTGTCATTCCAATGAATGAAGTCAATAGCAGAATAGTAGTAGGAACAAGTAATTCAGGAAAAGGAGTAGGAAAACCTTAACCAAGCTATGTGTCTGGAGGAAATGTCCGTGGAGCAATCTCTCAGGTGCATGCATTGTTCATGCAGAACAGTTTGAAGAACAGAGGTCATTAATGCAGCCTATGGTTGTGCTTGTGAATAATGTCTCAGTGCAGAACATGGAAAATTTGTTCCTCTGGCTGGAAATGTGTTTTTTGATCTTGTTTTAATGTGAGCGATTTGCTTGAGGAAATGGTATGATTGAACTACATTTTAAATAGCTCCTTCATCACCCGTTGTCACATTAGGGAAATATGAATAAGTGATGAAGTAAGACCGTTTGCAGACAGTATGAGAAGTGGGACTGTTCACAGGGAGAGTAAGAACTGGAAGATGTTAAAATATTTTTTAAAGGCTCTTCAGTTAGGAGGTATTTCTTTTAATAACTTCACAATTGTACCTCAGTGATTTGACTATATAATTGATGAAAAGTTTAGTAATGCTGGGGAGGGATTTTTTATAAGGGTTTGTAAGCGACAGAACGGGGGGAGATGGTGTTAAACTAGAAGAGGGTAGATTTAGACTAGATATCAGGAAGAAATTATTTACTGTGAGGGTGTTGAAACCCTGGAATGGCTTGTCCAGACGGTCTGTGAATGCACCCTCCCTGGAAGCATTCAAGGCTGGGCTGGATCGGGCTTTGAGATGTGTTCCTGCCTATAGCTGGGAAGCTGGGACTAGGTGATCATAAAGGCTGATTCCAACCCAAACCATTCTATGGTTCTATGATTCTATTCTTTTGGTTCAGCTTTGTCTGTCATTCTTCTGACTAGTTCAGTCCATGTGCTGATAATTTTTTGCACGTCTATTGTGAGTAGGGTTACACTATTTCCACGCTACAGATAGAAAAAATTTTAGAAACCCTTACTGCTATAATGTTAAACAATGAAGTTGTTAACAGAGTCACTGAATAGATTCCTTTGCAGAATGCAATTAACAATACCAAGGTACAGAAGAACTGTACAGTACTGCTGTTGCAAGCAATACATATGAGGCAATTTCTTCTCATTTACTATTACTAGGACAAATCATAAAATTGACAGAATGGCTAGGTTGGAAGGTATCTTAAAAATCATCTAGTTTCAAACCTCTATCGTGGGCAGGGTTGCTACTTGCCAGATCAGTCTGCCCAATGATCCATCCAATCTGCCCTTGAACACCTCTAGGGATGGAGCGTCAACATTCTCTCTGGGCAACTTGTTCCAATGCCTCATCACCCTCTGAGTAAAGAATTTCCTCCTAAAATATAACCTAAATCCCTCTTTTTTTTTAGTTTAAAGCCACAACTTCTTGTCCTGTCACTATCAGACCATGTGAAAAGTTGATCCCCCTTCTGCTTGTAAGCTCTCTTCAATTACTGGAAGGCCACAATGAGGTCTCCTCGTAGCCTTCTCTTCTCCAAGCTAAACAAATCAAACTCCCTTATCTTATCTTCATAGGATAGGTGCTTCGGCCTGTGATCATCTTCATGGCCTCCTCTGGACCTCCTCCAAAAGCTCCACATCTCTCCTGTACAGGAAGCCTCAGACTTGGATGCAGTACTCCAGATGGGGCCTCATGAGCGCAGAGTAGAGAAGTAGTCTCCTCCATCTCCCTGCTGCCACCCTTCAGTTGATGCAGCCCAGGATGCAGTTGGACTTCCAGACTGCAAGCACACACTGCTGGCTCACATCTAGCTTTCTGTCCAGCAGGATCCACAAGTCCTTCATGGAAGGGCAGCTCTTATGGTGTTCTTCTCTCACTCTGTACACATATCTGGGATTTCCCTGACCCAAGTGAAACATCTTGCATGTCACCTTGTTGAACCTGATTAAAATCTTGTGGTCTAACTCTTCAAATCTGTCCAGATATTACCAGATTGTGTCCTTTCCTTCTATTGTACCATTCAACTTACTGTCATCAACAAACTTGCTGAGTGTTTATTAAATCCCATCATTTATGTCATTGATAAAATGTCATAGAGTGTTGGTCCCAGGATGGCACACCACTCATGACTGGCCTCCATGTGGACATAGAGCCACAACTGTCTGGCTATGACCTTTCAATGAATTCACACTTTCAAACTGTATCTCTTTAATCAAGAGGTTAAGATATAGTGCAGAGCCAAGTCAAAGGCCTTAGAGAAGCCCCAGTAGACAACATCACTTGCCCTTTCTTTGTCTACTGATGCTGTCACAGAATCACAGAATCACAGAATGGCCAGGATGGGAAGGGACCTCAAGGATCATGAGTCTCCAACTCCCCTGCCACATGCAGGGCCACCAACCTCCCCATTTAATACTAGACCAGGCTGTCCAGGGCCCCATCTAATCTGGCTTTGAAACATCTCTAGGGATGAGGCATCCACAACCTCCCTGGGCAGACTGTTTCAGCACCTCACCACTCTCATGACACTCTGTCACCCCATCATAGAAAGACATCAGACTTCTCAGGCATGATTTGCCCTTGGTGAAGCCGTGTTGGCTGTCTTGGATCACCTCTTCATCCTGTATGTGCCTTTCATCTTTTCCAGGAGGATCCGGTCCATGATGTTCCTAGGCACAGATCTGAGGCTCTCTGGCCTGAAATAACAAGCAGTCAGATGCAGTCTTTCTGTTTTATTTAAAATCTTCAAAAAGAAAATAGATCCTAAAAGGAAGTCTACTTCTCTCACAAATATAACAAGACATTGATTGGATTTATAGAGCTCACTTGTGTTTTGAACAGATTGGACAGAATTTTGTGTTGCTGGGCCAAGCACCAATTGCTTCCTGATCCTCTCTTCCTCTGACAGCTCTGACAGTTCATGTGCCATGAGAGCAGAGAAAAGCAATAGTCAACGAGAAGAGGAAGATAGTACTCTGTATCTTCACTGATGCCAAATAGATTTTTTGTTTTGTTTTTATACATATATTATTTATTAAGTAAAAAATAAATGATCAAAAAAACAATGGCACCATTGTTAATAACACAGCTGAATCTCAACTGCTTTTAAAGAAACCAGTAAAAATTTGAGCAAACAGGCAGCCATTTTTGTAAACAGTGTAAAGACACAGACAGGTCTCACCAAAAGTCTATAGCCAGTCATTGATCCTCAGTATATCAGTCTGCTGTATCCTAGCCCTTGTTAAAGACGTAGGGTCAGTGCTGGAGTGCTGTTGCAACTCATGTCTTTAGTGAGCTGATATGTACTATGATCAGTGTCAGAGGCTAAAACTTTAATAACAGATTTCAGCAGCAGCAAAAAGCACTACAAGTCTAGTATCTTCCAAGTTAGACTCCTTCATTTTTGTAGGTATGTCCTGTAGCTGGTGTTTCAGCAGTGTTTAGCTATCTGGTATGATGAGGCTATAACAGAGGTCCATGGAAGAGCTAGGAAGAGTCTGAAATTAAAGATGGAGCACAGAGGAGAGTGGGTTTGCATGTGAAACATATGTGAAGAATGGGTATAATAAACCCATAAAATGAAAATCTTATGAAGGAGACGCAAGTCAAATGAAACTGAGACTGCCAAACCAAGTGATACAGACTTGCTACAGAATGCTGAAGAGGAGTCTGGGGCAGATTGGTTGCAAAAAATGCCACGGAGAAAAGTGGCATTAAGATTGGAGTGAAATGCTTACATGCTTTAATGTAACTCTCTGCATTTATTAAGGGAATGTCATAACCAGTGCATCATCATACAGTTTGAATCTCTGTTAAAATTTAAAAGCAGAGAGAACATGGAAAGAAACACTGCATGGAATTTCCAGCTCTGCTGGAATGCAAATCCTAAATTCAAGTCAGAAATCCTTATCTGCATGAGACTAGGTCTTGCATCATCTGTTAAAAGAAATTATATAAACTGAAGTTGCTGCTGGGAAAAATAAAAATTGTAACTCAGCCCTTTGTCATCAGTGTAAAATGACAGTTATGTTTCCATAGCAATAGAAACTGGTGAATGACCTACTCATACAGAATGCCAATTAAAACATCCAATTCCTTGACATGACTTCAGGTTGCTATAGAAACCATTTTTGTATGAGTGTATCAATTTATTGAAATGAATTACAAATGGTGTCAAAAGAACTGTAGTTCTTGTGATTCCATGAATGTCCTTATATTCTTATGCATTTGCTCATTAAGATCTTGTTGTAAGGGTTCAGAAGGCAGATCTGTGCGCAAGATACTTATCCCAGCATCAGGGACATAAGTCCAATGCACCACTTCAGGGTACAGGAAGCATGCTCTGGAATGATGTGGGTGTTGCTGCTGAGGTGGTCACAGTCTCTAGTGTTCCTTCAGGAACACTGTCAGCTGGAAGAACTGTGATCTACATCTCAGTGAATTTATACGATTATGTATAAATAGCTTATAATAAACAGGGAAACCTGGGGGATCCTATGCTCTGTTTTGATTTTATCTCGGAAAGTACATATTTAGGAAGTACAGTGATCTGAAGTAACAACAGTGTAAATGAGACCCTTTGTCACATGAACAATGACTTGTCATAGAGCATGTATTTGAGTAAAAACAAGTACCTTAATTTGGTTTTCTAGGGGAGAGGAGTCTGAAGGATCAACTAATTTTGCTTTGCATGTTTTTTTCTCTGGCACTAACGCTCTTTCCTGTTAACAGCACTCTTGTATAAAGAAGACTCTTTCATTGCAATGTCAAAACTACAATAACCCCTTCAAATCTTACTTGTGAAGTAGGACTCATGATTTGTGCTCTGTTCTCTTCAGATGCAGCTGATGGAGGTAGGTTGAAGTTCCATTTTTGTATTGGCAGATTACTTCACAACCTAAATCATTGCTGCAAAACAGTTTCCACTCAATAGTATTTTCTTAGACCACTCAGACTCACACACGTGCTCTTTATTCACCAAAATTGGTAGATATTGTCTCCAGTTCTGAAGGATTCAGCCAGGTTTACAATAATGCTTCTGTTCTGTGTTTAACTTCATGTAGTAATCTTAAGCATTTTAACAGAATCACAGATTGTTTGGGGCTACATGGAGGTTATCTGGTCTAACAACTCCTGGTCAAGTGGAAACACCATGAGCAGGGTGCTCTGGACCTGTCCTTGTAGCTTTTTGTGCTCTCCTTAGCCCAGCTCAAAATGGCACTCCTAGACTGTAAAGAATTTCCTTTTGAGAGTCTAATCTTGGGAAGCATCAGTCTCTTATGGTTCCATTCCTCTAATCATTCCAAAACATTCACTACTGACAGGGTACTTAGCTGGATGGACTGTAGTATGGCTGAATACAGCCATTCTTAAGTTTGTCAAGTTGCCCCACACATAGAAGCCCTGCTAGAAAGTCTTGTTCAGACACTGAATGAAAGAATTAACTCTGATTGTGCAGTAGTGATTTCCTCCTTTTCAGGACAACACTCATTGTACTGTTACAAATGAATCTGGCAGCAGGCTGAGCTCTTTTTTTCCAGCCCACATCTTTTCTTTGGTTGAATTTATAGTGCATCCCTGCATAACAGCTAAAGAAAAAACTTTGGAGAGCATAGCATAAGCATTAACCAAGTATAATTCATGTTTACATCCTACTTTGCATCTAAAAAGTGAGAGTTCAACACAGGGTATATTGTGTTTCTATACTTTGCTAAGATGTAGGAAAAAAAGTAATGTCTTCCAGCCACAACCCTAACACACATACTTTCTAACTAATGTTGTTTTTATGTTTGACCCTTGTGCTCTGTCTTCCCTCGAGGCCTGAACAATTATCAAGCTGAATGCTGCAGCTAAGTGTTTTGAGCAGGCTTTCTGCTGTGCTTGTTCAATTTGTTTATAGTAGCCAGCTTATTTTCTGTAAACAGTGCAGAAAGTAATTATGACATGTTACTAGGTAGTCATCTTTTCTCCTAAGCAGCCCTTCTGGGAATCAGGTAGAGAAAAGAATGAAGGAAATGGGAGAGATGGATCCTTCAGATCACTGTGTGTGATATATATATATGGATATATGTATGTTATATATATCTGGATATATATGTATATAGTTATATAAATATAATATATATATATGTATAATATATATAATAATATATGCATATATTTATATATGTAGTACATGTATGCTATATATGTAGTAATATACTGGTATCTCTCCATAACTGTGATTCTCTAGACACTTTCAGTGATGTTTTTTCCTTGGATTATTTAATTGATGTGATAGAAGCCTGAAAAATATGGTTGCTCATCATGACAACAGGTTGCAAACATCCAGTTAATGTTCATAAATCTCAGGTAAAAATCTAAATAGGAATGTACAGTACAGAGGTGTAGTATAGTGCAGATTCCTGCCTAGGCTGCAAGACTTTATAAACTATGAATTAATTTACCTTGTTTTCCAGCTCTCCATGCTCTGCCATTACATTCTAAGTGGCTAGTGCACTGGTAAGAGCTATGCCTTCTTTGAAGACTATTAAGAAAAGGTCAAGTACAGACAGGATATGTGGGAGGGGAATTAATAGCAACAACCAAAAAGCAGCACAAACAGGAAACTAACAATAACTTTTAATGTGCAGTGTGGTTTTATTTCATGAATATAAATGGCTTTATTAGAGTGTTTGGAATCATTAAATTATTACACATTATGTCATGGACACACACAGGTCATGCTACAGTTAAGTAAGAGTTTTGGGAATAATTTTCCTCAGTTTTTAGACTTATTGAGAGGTCACAAGGCCTTTTAGGTGAGGGGAAGCCTCTGATGTTTTTATTTATTTATCTATCTATCTATCTATTTATTTATTTATTTTCAGTTTGCTGGATGCCAGAATATCAGGAGCAGATGTACATGATATACACACAGCAATGCACATGAACACATATTCCTAAAACATAATTTTATTTTTTTTATTTGGAGAAGTCTCCATTCTAATCTAAATAATCTATTCTAGATACAACTGAGATAATTTCATGTAGTCTCCCCCTTCCTGCTGTAGAAATAAATCAGGCAAACACAAGTCAGATCTGAAAGCTCTGCTGTGATTGGATCAGCACAGTTATATTGCTGGGAGCTTCCAGCTAGTGCGCAGCACTTGAGATGGTGACTCTTTGATGATTTTTGAGATGTTGCATATTAATCCATTGGACCATCTTTAGTTTTTCACAAGAAATGCCTTAGGACAAGCAATTTCACTCACTGCCTTCCTCTTTCTTCTCCTATCACAATAGAGTTATCCCAAAGGAAAAAAAAATGAAACTTTATTTTTAATAATATTTGTCTTCTGAACTGAACTTATTAAAGAAGAGGCAGGTTTTTTTTTAATTTTTTATTTTTTAGAGCAGGTACTGTTGTGCAGACACATGGTGGTAACAGCTGCAAAATCTCAGAACATTAGCTGCAACCATAGAGGAAAAAGGTATGCATGCAAAATGTGGCTTCTCTCTGTTACTCTAAAAACACATGAGGAAGTTGCACACCATTCTGGTTAAAACAGCACTGCAACAGGTATCAACAAGGTGGAAAGATACTCATGAACATCACTTAGCTATTATGGCACCTGTGGGACATACATCCATAAGGACCCTGCTTGGATTTTCCTGTAAAATTTTAGTATGACACATTATAAGCCACCTCTCAGCATGGGCTGACCTGCAGTAGGCTGGTGTAGCTTCCAGCTCCCTTCCTGCCCTCCTCAGATAACATGAGATTGAAAGGATGACAAGGTGCCTTATGGGTGCCTTTCCAGAAGGCTGGAATGACAGCTTTGAAAAGCCGAATGCAGTCTTATTACAAGAAACATGCCATTGTAATGTTTGCAAAGGTAATTAAAACATATTTTTATTATCTGTTTTTCTCCTACCTGTTTCAGGCCTTTTTCTTGAAATCTTTTACAAGCATTTGTCACGTTTTGATTCAACAGTGAGAAAAACAACAGTGCTCCACTTGTCTCATTAGGAAAATGTGTGACTTAGAACCTCCTGGACAGAGCATTGGCTGCGCAAAAATAAAATGAAACAAAAGGTTTCCTTTCTGAGTAATTAAAAAATAGACATTGGTTTACAGCCAAACACTCCCATTGGTGCTGTGGAACAAGAAGCAGCCAGAGCCAAACTCATAACTTAATCGTAGACATTTGTTGTTAGAACAGAGCAGTCAAAATACTGTAATCATTAACCCGGATGATTTTTAGAACACACAATTTACGGACGTTTTCTTCAACAAATGGACGTCAAGAGTGATCTGCTCTTCGCTGCAGGAAATAAACATTGTAGCAGCCTTTAAATATTTCTCCTTGATCCATCCAGCCTTGCTGAAGTGATTAGGTGGGAGGCTGGACATGGAACACTGGAAAATGTCACCCTGAGTGCATACTTCAACTTCCGTAAAGCTTGCTGTGATGGTTGATAACAGCCTCCCTCACACACAAATATGGAACTTTTCCCTTTGGGAAATATTAGCACTTGATGGTGGGGGTGGTATATTTAAGGTATAAAATGTTGCATTTTCCCTAGAAAATACTATTTGAAACCATATTTTGAGCTTTCAGAAAAGGCATTATTCTGATTTTGGGGGGAACTTACACTGGGTCCAAATAGACAAAACAATGCTGAATCATCATTCAGTGTCTCTTTAATTTTGCCGTTAATATTGCTACAAATTAAGCACATGTAAATTAATTTGCAGATTGACTGTGGGGATAGGAGATTCACATAGTGAGTTTATTTCAGGTAACAAGAAATCCAACAAGTATTAATCTTCAGTTTCCTGGCTTTAGCCAGCACACAACCTTTCCTTTAAATTTGCTTATCTCCAAGGTGTATCTTTTTTCCAGTATGAACAGTACAGAAACAAGATTTTATGTCAATGCAGAGACACATGAGAGCAAACATTAGCCAGTGTTGTGTAGTATAGGTCTCACTCTCTCCAGAAAACAAGGTTCCCATAATGAAAATAGGGAAATAGGGAAAATAGGTTACTGAGTTGGAAACTAAATGTTAGGGCATCCCCAGAGGCACTACTAATGTTGTTCATTATTAGACTGAGCAAATTAGTAAAGTAAAGTAAAGTAAAGTAAAAAGTATTTTCTTCTGTTTAGGAAGTGATTTCCAACTTGCAGTCAGTGATAGCTTCTCTTACTGCAAATTCTCAGGACTGCCATCAATCTTTGAAGAAAAGAGATTTTACAAATGTGTTAAAGAGCTTTAAGCTACATTAAAATTTGGATTACCCCAAAAGTATATTGCTTCAAATTGACAAACTTCCAGTAATGACAGAAAAATATGTAAGTATTTATTTCTTCATTGTGCTGAATACTGTGTCAGATAACTAGAGAAGTACTGGAACTTGTAATTAGTTTAGCAATTTGTCTCGCTGACAATGGCTAATCTATTCATGTACTCACTAAGTTTGTTATATTCAGACTATCCTGATCCTTGTAGAATTCAGAACTACATGGTTTTAGTTTAGACATAACAAGCAGTAAAGTTATTGCAGATGTAAATATATGGAACTGAAATAAAAATCTTATTTTTCCTACTCTGTTTGTGGACACACTTCCTTTTAAATATTATTATTATTATTATTATTTATTTTTATTTTCCCTATTGAAATTGAGCTATTGTGCAGCAAGGAATACAAAATTCAAGAGAACAGCGAGACAGTGAGAAAACAGCATGACTGAAGAACATGGACAGGGTTGGTGCTTGGACTGGATTAAAGACGTTGTTTTCCCATCCTGCTGCAAGCACTGTAATTATCATATTTTTAGTGGTCTTAATCCAGGCCTATGGATGTGCTTGACCTGTGAACTATTTCTAGATCCTTATGAAAGGCAATGGAACAAAATATTTAAGGAGTTTCTAAGCACAGGGGCTAAGACAGACAGAGCAGCTGAGTGCTACCAGAAATGAGATGTTTCCATACATGAAAAAAAAAGAACTTCAGGTATCTAGGAAAGTTTAAAAATGAGAGCTGAAGATTTTATGAAGCACAGATGCCTCCAGGTTTATCATTTAATTGAGAACAGATTTTTTGAATGAATGTCTTGAATATACAGACCTTCATGCTGCCTGTATCCCATCTCAGATACACTAATCTTTCCTCAGTGAAAGTACCTAAGAAAATGGATCTGGTTATTGGGCAGCATTATGTAGGTACTGAATCACTGAAGGGTTTCTGTAGCTGCATCAAATGCATGGTAGCCATGCAAATTCATAGGCTCTGTGAAATCTTATCTTCTCATGCAGTATGTTTCCTGCATCTCTGTCTTTTCACTACTTAATAATTCACAGCTCAATTTACCAGCATATCTGAGGACTACAGTAGATATTTCCTTAAGGAAACTAGCACAAGTTCTGGACTAGAAAAAATTGTCTAAGCTCATATATCTGATCTTGCAGAGGAAGATGTCTGCTGCAGATTATTGGTCTTGCAAAACTAATTTCCTGGAGGTAGGTCTGCTCATGGGCATTTACCTGTCCCAGCTGTACAAGAACTACTGCTCCTTGTGAAGAATTCCTTTTTCATGGTTCTGCACAAAATGCTCCCTGAAGAAGTAGGTAGACATTTACTTTAAGTGGTGTTTTGAGGCCAGGAAAAATGGAGGGAAACTTTCTGCATAAGAGCAATGAATGGATGGGGTGAAAGAGGTCTTTCATGGACTACCATTGCCATCTGAGACACATCAGCACACTGTACTGAACCACAAGGAGAACCTACTGGCCTAATGTGCTTTAATAATGTAAGAAAGATGCTAAAGTGTTAACATGAAATATTGCTATGACATCATGAATATTTTTCTATTCCATGTTTGCAAAATACTGATGGCACTACATGATCTTACTTTGTTGCCTTAACAGCAGAGCAAATGTGAGCACATGGATATAACAGAGAGTGTATACTCGGAGGTAGGCAACCCCACAGCCCGTGACAGTTAGCTTGGGATTGGCTAGCCTCACGCTGTAGGGATCATAGCTATGAATACTGTTCTGTCTTCTAAGCAAAAAAAAAGCAAAAAAAGAAAAGATTTACATAGGACACCTTTTGAAGATGGCAAATGTAATGAATAAGGTGAATTCTCCTTCAGCCATGTGTAATTACCATTCAGCTCTTTCATCCAAAACCATTACACAAAGCTTTTGGATTTTTTTGAAGAATGTATGGGCTAATTCAGGACACTGTTGTAATTCATTATGGAAATTTGCATACAGAACTCTGGAAGTGAGCCTTTGCCAAACACTGACATTGTGTTCTACATTGATAACCAATTTAGCCATTACTGTAGTGCCAGTTCCAAATTCTACTTAACAACCTGTTATATTTTCTTTATCCTCATAGGCAACAAAAGAGCCAGAAGCAGCTTAATAATTTAATGGTGGTGTAGGTTACAGTGCACTGGGCTTTCAATGTCTTAAGTAAGTCACAACAAAGCTTCATCTGTACATGAGGTGAGAAATCAATATTCTGTTATGTACTAGAATACTGAATGAGAAAGAAATGCACTTTTGCACAAACAACATAAGCACGCTTAATTGCTCTCTGTTACTGTCACAAAGCTGTAAAGAATATTGTATGAGTTTGGATGTTTAGCCAGCAGAACAAAGTTAATAAAAACACAACTCCTGGAACACAAAGACAGTTGCTTATATTTATATATAATATTTGTGCATACATCTAATACTGTTTTCACCTTGACTTTAATAAAAAATGTTGATGTTAGAAAAGGAGTTAGCTGATGACCTAATTGAAAAGCTTAATGATCAGGGATTTTTTTTACCAACCTTAGCAATTATAACTATCCATAGTGTAAGTGTTCTTTTTCTAAGAATTAGGATGATGGTGATGCTACAATAGTCCTTGTATTTCTTACTTTTCATCATATCTCACTTATATGAAAATATGGGAGTCATTCCATGGGACTTCATCTTCCAGAGCAAGATCTATAACTTAACTCTCAGATGGACTTCTTCGTATTTCTGTGTCTTCATCTACTGCTCCTCAGTCTAGGTGCTAATGAACCTACCCATACAGATAGGATTGAGGTAGAATAAACTAATGTCATTGTTTTGATACAATATCTTTATGATTAATGCAGTTATGTGAGCAGATAGATTATTTTTATCTTAGTGAACATCATCTCCTTTGGATTTTCACTGTGACACTGAAACTTCTACCTGCTTGCAAATTCTCGCAGAATTACTTAAGAAAGAATGTTCTGTGAAATATGTAAGAATATTTTGTAAAAGTGAGACGAACTGGAGATTAGGTATTTATTTCCAGTGCAAAAATTTAATGTGTCAGACTGTTGCAGTTTTAAATGATAGAGTATTTCTGCACATTTCAAAGCAAGAACAAAGATCATTGACTCCAAGCAGTGGGAGACAGACTCCATCTTGGTATCATGGCACTGTGTCATTTATCATTCAGACAGCATTGGGTGCTATTGAGGCAGCAGAAAGAAATTAACCCCTGAAAGGTTTTCTGGAATTACTGCTGCTGGATGCTAAGTGCTACCAAAGGTTATGTGTTCTTTCTTAGTTGTCTGCCACTTTGAACATCAAGAAAACACGAGTAGGGCCTTAAAAAGAGATAAATAGAATGGCATTGTATGCATGTCAATACTTACAGTTGCTGGAAGGATCCTCTGCAAATATTCTGCAGTACTCCTTGTATTACTCCTTGCAGTGCCCCTCAGTATCAATTTCAGAATTGCAGAATGCCCTGATTCATTATTCATTTTTCTTAACTACTCAACTTCGTAGTCTTAACTACTCAAACAAGGATAAGACCTGCTAGCACCTAAGTTCTAGCTTTAAGAAAGCTCATGCTCACTTAAGGAGGCATTAGTTTATCAGAAAAACAACAGTTGGAGAGAAAGAAATTCTGTCCCCAACTTCACCCTTGGTTCTCTCATACATGTATAATAATGTATATTCCCTTTCTGAAGCTCAAGTTGTGATTTTTCTTTCCCTTTGGTTCAGAAATACCCCAAGTGTCCAAGATGCTTGCATGACCAAGTAACTGCATTCTAAAACAGACAATCATGGGAGCACTATCCGGATAAAATAGTGAAAAAATATGATGTATGTAAAGACCAAGAGTGTATAACATGACACATAACACAAAGTACTCTCATTCTAGGAGATAAACTGTTAGCTTAAAACATATCTCACAGCCATGGCTTCATGCAATTGCATGGGGATTGACTTAATGAAGTAGTCTACCTCATCAAAGGAAGCTGCTGAATAAATCCCAGGGTGTTAGCAACACATCAAGGTCACATATCCCCAGGAAAAGCTACTGCATGAGAAATGAATGGGAAAGTGCTTGGGTTTGAATTATCCTGCAGCAGGGGGATAAAATGTTTAGGGAGCAGTATACTGAGCTCTGTAACAGCAACTAACCACCCTTCACATGGAATATATTACTTTATAGATTGCCAAATGTTTTAAATAAATCTTATAGAAGAAGGACTTTTTTGAGAAGTGCTTTTGTATTCTCAGTATTTACAATGCTTTTTGATATACATGTAGAAGAACTTACATTTGATAGGTTGATAATACAAAGTAAGAATAGGAAACAAAAAGTCTCTTCAAGTGGACATCTTTAGTGAAAGGTATAGTTTCAGCTTTAGGGAAGAAGGATATGTCAGTAAAAAACTAAAAGAAAAAAAAAATGGTAAATTGCTTAGAAAATATATTTTAATTTGCTAAGCAATTCCATTTCAGCACAGACCTAGCAAGGAAATAGATCGATTTTTAGTTTGACATAATGAATAAGAATCTTCATGTAGAGAAACCAGACTGTGGAATCCAAATGTGAAAAAAGAACACTTAGGAATAACCAGGAAAATCATGTGGAAATAAATGGCTGGATGGTATAAAAGGGACTGAAAACATGCCTCCATAAATCTAAATCTCCCTCACTTCTAAGCAGTCATGGTTTGCCTGCTAAAGAGAGATTATAGTTGCTACATCAAATAGGTACTATTTAACAAATTCATGGACAGAAAGGAGTCACACTCATAAAAGACAGTATTGTGGGTTCTGATCTTGACTATCTCTTTCATTTTTCCATCAAAATATTGGAAGGGAACAATCCCTTTGTCCTTTTCCCATCAGTAATTTTGTTGAATTTATATTCATGGTTCAAATATATCAATAGATTATAAAATGAGAAGAAATGCATGATTAGAGTATCTGGCTGCAGGAGGACTCAGGGTTCCAGCCTCTGGTCCCAGATTAATTTCTGTACTTGTGTGTGTGACAGCCTTGGAGCAGTTGCAAGAGCAGCAAAAGCCCTTCTCAGAGATGTTTAGGAAAATCCTTTAGAGGCTCTGCATAGAGCCTCTGTCTCAGTGACACTGCATCAAAGTGGTGTATGCTTGCGCTTGAGCATCCAGAGCAGTTTAGAACTGTGAACAGCACTGAGAAGCACTGACAAGCCAGGTTTGGAGCTAAGTCAAGCTAACTGGTGATCTTGTATGCCAGGAAGATGCCAGGCTGGCACTGGCTGGCAATATGTCAGACTCTCAGGCTTGTTCTCTGCTGTCATTTTGGCTACAATCAAGCTTTTGTCCAACTTTAGCTTACCTGAGGAGAGCTGGGATAATAAGAAAGCATTTCAGGAAAAGGTTGATTTCTGTTCCAGGAAATCTATGCTGAGTGTAGCATCCGAATAGCCTGAAAGAAACGGAAAGTTGACTTTTTTACCCTAAGTCTGTTCTGCTCATGGTTACTAGTATTATTATCTCCTTGTTTCTATCAAACCATGAGCTTATTTTCTTCCTCTATCCTGTTAAAGAGGAGCAGTGAGAAAGCAGATGGGTTAGCATCTGGCAGCTGGCCAATGTCAATAGTCTCACCATCCAGTGTTCTGAGACCACGTTCTGTGAGCTGAATCTATTTTCCTGGGTCACTATGAATTTTACCTTCTGATGGCCGTTTTGGGGTAGTGCTGTTTTTCATCTCGTGGCCTTCTATGATGGAGTGACAGCACTGGTAGATGAGGGAAAGGCAAGGGATGTCATCTTTCTGGACTTCTGCAAAGCCTTTGACATGGTCCCTCACCACATCCTTTTCTCTAAACTGGGGAGGTGTGGATTTGAGGAATGAACTCAGGGTTCCATCTTGGGACTGGTGCTCTTTGGCATCATCAGCAACACAGACAATGGCATCGAGTGCACCCTCAGCAAGTTTGTGGATGACACCAAGCTGAGCAGTTTAGTCAATACACTGGAGGGAAGGGAGGCCGTCCAGAGGGACCTGAACAGGATGGAGAAGTGGGCCCATGAAAACCTAATGAGGTTCAACAAGGACAAGTGCAAGGTGCTGCACTTGGTTGGGTGCAATCCCAGGTATTTATACAAATTGGGAGAACTCCTTGAGAGCAGCCTTATGGAGAAGGACTTGGGGGTCCTGGTGGATGAGCATCTGGACATGAGCCAGCAGTGTGTGCTTGCAGCCTGGAAGGCCAACTGTGTTCTGGGCTGCATTAAAAAAGGGGTGACCAGTAGGGAGAGGGAGGTGATCGTCCCTCTCTACTTGGCTCTTGTGAGGCCCCAGAGGTCTTGGAACAGCTTCAGAGGAGTGCAACTAAGATGATCAGAGGGCTGGAGCACCTATCCTATGAGAAAAGGTTGAGGAAACTGGGCTTGTTTAGCTTGAAGAAGAGAGGACTCCAGAGAGACCTCCTTGTGGCCTTCCACGACCACGACAGAAAAATAGTTTATGAAGGTGGACAGTGATAGGACGGGGGAATGGTTTTAAACTAAGACAAGGGAGGCTTAGATTAGCTATTAGGAGGAAGTTTTTCACACAGAGGGTGGTGACGCACTGGAACAGGTTACCCAAAGGGGTTGTGGATGCCCCATCCCTGGAGGCATTCAAGGACTTGTTGGATATGGCTCTGGGCAACCTAGTTTGGTTGTTAGTGGCTCTGCACATAGCAGGGAGTTGAAACTAGATGATCATTGGGGTCCTTTTCAACCCAGGCCATTTTATAATTCTGTGATTCTATGAGTTCATAGATAGTGTTGTGGTTTCAGTTAAGCACCTGAATTGTTCTAACCAACATCTTTAAAAAAAAATGAACCAAACTCAAATTGTATTTTAAGAAAACCTGTTTTCATTGTTACCTTATGAAGCAAAGACCCATTAATGTTTAAAAGATTTGCAGCTGCTGTGCCTCCTTCGCTATTATTCAAATGTGTAAATGTCACTAGTTATCTTTGAAAATGATAAATACTTTTTTGGCTGCTCCAGCTGTTGTGTTGGCTAGGGGAGGACTGATGGTGCTGCTGCAGTTACCTCTCTTCATTGACAGGACCAGTTGCCCCAGACTTGGGGAGACATGCAATACAGCTTTGGAAGTAAAATCCAGTATCTGAGGCTCATGGCGCAGAGCTACTTAATACTGCATCTGAAAATAAAGTTTCATACAGAGTGTTTCATCAGTGTGAAGTAAGTCTGTTGCACAGGCTAGTGAATCACAGGCTATTGGTTACTCCTATCTAAAATATTACATTTGTATCTATAGAATTCTGATAATTGCCACATAACTTTAGTAAATATAGGCTTCACTTTCTAGAGGTTAATCTCCCAGAATAATTCTCTGTGCTATTTCATGCTTTGCTCACAGTATCACTTCTCTTCTGATGAAGCACAAATGCACAAAAAGCAAAAAAAAAAAAAAAAAAAAAAAAAAAAAAAACCAAACAAAAACCAAACCCAAACAACAAACAACGCTACTATGGTACTTCAACAAAGTGTTGTAGAGGTTTAACTTTTAATAATTGGTTTGCAATCACAATTATAAGACAAAATGGAGTAGGGCAATTCTGTACTGGCACAGACACCTACTGATATAAAGAGTGTAACCTGAAACTTTGAGTCCCATGAAAACTACACTCCCACATCTTCCCAGCCAGCTATGCAAATCAGATATCATCACGCACACATGGGTGATTAAACGCTTACATCATGACATGTGTTCAAGGGCCTGCTTTACAACCATACTCCAAGTATCTGCATTAATATTTTAGGCACAGTCTATCAGTTTTTCTCCCTTGACTTTTGAATCTGAGAGCTAAATTAAAATTAAGCAGTTTAAAAGAAATTGCATTTTTCTAAAGTTATTGTACTTCCAAGAGTCATATTTACAGCATGCTGCTCTAAATTCTGTAAAAACAGTCTCCAGAAAAAAGATAATTGTTCGCTAATTCGCCTATAGTCTACCCTTAACATTAAAAAAATGCGAGGGGTTATGCTTATGAGTGAGTTGTCAGAAACAATGAGCTGACACAAACATTCGAGATTACTACTTGGAGAACCAAAATATTTTGGGCCAAACATAGTATTTCTTCATAACATCTTTGATGTGATGGTGTCATAGGAGAGATAAAATTAGTCTAGAAAGCAAAAGGATTTCTTACCAGGTTTTATAAAAGAAAATAATGAATTTTTGATGGATAAAAAAGGAAAGGAAAAGCCTTGTGAAAACATTTTAAAATATTTTGAAAGACTTTCTAAGTAAATGAATGATAATACTGCTCTTCTAGGACTGCAACTCTGTTATTTCCATAATTCAGTTTTATTGAATGATATGTATGTTATTCTCATGGTTTTCTGTGACTGGTTATGGGGGAATGTCTTTAATGCAATTGGGGAGAGAATTTCAAGGGCACAAAAGAAGGCCATGTCCTCAGCTCTCAATTACTCTGATCAGGATTTGTTCACATAACATTCAGTAAAGCTTTAGAGTAACTGCTCTATTTTAAAAATGTGTTTTGTTGTTTTCAGTCCCTTCATTCCCAGGACATGAACTATGAGCTGCCTGTCAGTTTGTGAGTCTATTAAGGGCAGCCACTCTCAGCCTAGCATAGCCATGCAAAAATGAGCTTGCCAAAGAAAAGAGACAAATACAAAACTGAGCTGGGATTATAAATAATCTTGAGTCCACCTGGGTGCTAGGCCACAGAAGACATGTGCTATTCATACTTGCTAAATAGGAGTTAAATAACTTTAAGATCTTGCCTTTTTCTCTGAAATGTTGTAAAGAAAATTCTCCTTTCTTGGAGGAGTGGGAGCAAGGGTGGCCAGGAGATGGATTTCTTCTTTGAATTCTGTGCTCACTGTTACATGACAACTAATTTCTATCTCTTTGTAGGATATCCTCCAAATATTTTTTGGGTCAGATTTCTTCTCTCATACCCAACAATGTGCGCTGCAGCTGGACATGAAGGGCACATCTTGACAGAGGTATGAGTCAGAGTATGAATAAGCACACAAAATTTATATGCACAATGCATACTGATGTCTTGCTTCTTCTATACACATATGAGGCCTCTTCCTATTCTTCAGCAAGCATTTTCTCCCGAGTTTCCATAGTCACGCAGGTTAAATACAGATCTAAGATTGAAATGTGAATAAACCCAGGAATCACCATGATGGATTATGGGTGTACCTGACATAGCACCCCATCACTTACATGAGGCACAGAGAAGTTGAAAATTCCCTTTAGAATAATGCAACCAAAAAAGAGAAATAAGTAATTTTTCTACGTATGATAGTTTTGTTATTCCAATTCCTATGTTGTTCTGTTAAAGACTGTTAACATATTCTTTGATTTCTAGCAAAAAAGAAGTTAATATCTCTGTGAGTTGCTGGATATCCGTGCCCATTTTACACTTAATATTTTTGCTGAGTTTCACTATGTTTAACTAAGATTCTTTTTACTAATGTCAAAAAACGGATATGGAAATACAGTGTCAGTTGGATAACACTTCAGAAAGTTATTGCCTAGCAGCCACACAGAAAAATGTAATTTAATTGCATGCTGTATCTCAGGTTTAGGCAGTCACTGGATTGATTTCCCACTTTGCACATTTGTCTCTTTATTTTAGCGAGTCTTGTGGTCACATTCTCCAGAAAAGCCTGAATTAGAAACTAGTGTTGTCATGTCTGAAAATAACTTCAATCCACACTTCCAGTGCCACATACAGCATGTTAACCTCTGGCTCTAGCAGCTGAAAGACCTCAGCTTCGTAAGGCCTCTGAAATATAGAAAAACATACAATAAGTTATTAAGTAAAATATTCCAGTTTTAAAGTCTAGTAATTCTTCACCTGCCAGGACAAGCAGCTTGCTGGAGATGTGATGCCTTGCTAGAAGATGGTATTGCTGCTATGCCATCCCTGTATTGTGTGAGAGCAGTTGAGAAGACAGAGGAGGTGAAAAAGGAATACAGACAACTCCAGAAAGGCACCAGGGTGAGGTCTTCTGAGTCTGGGCCTAAAAATATGTTACGAAAACAAATTACTGTGCCAAGAAGGATGGTTCTTAATGCTGTATTCATTCTCAGACAGATTCCAGATACACTGGGGTGGAAGAAAAACAGTTGAACTTCTGGTGTGGCAAACAAAGTTGTGAAAGTCAGGGTGAAGCTTTCTGCATGGTGAGTGATGGAAGAGAAGCAGCACAGCTGCTGGTGAAGGGGTAACAAAGGAAAAAGCATGCCAACTGATACTTACCATGGCATTAAACTTTCATTCAAACGTACTTCACTGTTTTTAACTGTGATCAAAAACAGGTCAGAAGGTTTCTGATGAACCAGGACTCTGACATCATGCAAAAATCTCTCATTATCATGAATGGTAGCGTTCACACAGTATACTATTCACCCAAAATACAAAACTGCTTTTATGTCAGTGAAGATTCAGAACATATTGATGTGGTGCAATTATATACCGTGTTTCAAGAGAAATTAAATCAAGGGAAAGAGAGTCTGTGTGTCATACCACAGTTCTGCTGCCTTAATGTATTAAAGAACAGGGTGGTGGAGGTATCAGCATATCCATCACATATTAATGTCTTACCAATAACTGTCTCTGTCTATGTGCATCCAGATCAGGCAGCAGCAAGGATTTTATATGTCCATGTACAATTTTCTATTACTGTGAGGGAAGATTCAAAATGTGTGAGTCTACAATATAGCACTGAATCACTTAAAGCATGATCATAGCTGCATATAATTATTGTCCCAGGTATTAAGTAGCTACTGACAGCCTGTAACACTTTATTTAATGGAGGTAGTCAAGACTGCAGATGACATTACTATTCCAAAACACCAATTATTAGGATTGGTCTCATAAAAGCAGTTTTATTTCAATTGCACTTAACTGTAAACCTGCTGCTGGAGACCAAGTGCTACTCTACCTGAAACAAATTCATACTGAGATTTAATCCAGCACATAAAAATGCCAAGTGATGTTTCAGTTCATTCCTAAAGCACACAAAAAATCCCTAAAATCCCTGTTGAATCCAGCATCCACCCAGACGCTAAAAGTCAAGAAAATTTAAATCACTGTTTAGAACTAGGCTTCTATGTTACATGTGACATACAGTCAGGAATTTGCTGCTAAAAAAAAAAAAAAAAAAAAAAAAAGGAAAAGAAAAAGAAAAAAGGGCTGTGTGGATTTGCAAGGATGAGCCAAATGGTCTGCAAAACTGCGGAAAAAAACAGCTCCAGATTAGTTTAATGGGCTCGGTTGCCTAGTCATGCAACAGAAACAGCATAGCCGAAGGAATGTTAATGTCTCTGACCTAACTATTTCATTGTTGCAACATCAGCAAGGTGCTACTGAAATAATCCCAAAGGTATTTTCCAAGGAGTGGGGCGATGCTGTTTCAAAATCTTAATGATGTCCCTGCCTTTAGCCATGCCTATGGAGAAACTTCAGTGCTAACCTCTATAGCCACACCTTTGTATCAAATATCAGAATACTTATCCTTTTGCATAATAATAATAATTAAAATACAGAAGTGGCTTTTCAATACTAAGACTTGCATTGTAAGCCTCGTAATCTTCTTTTACTTCTTAATTATGACGTGTGTGATTTTAAAGGAGTCTGAGACCAGATTAAGATATGTCTTGGTAAGATAGCTCTCACTTGTTTTCTGCATGAATGTGTGCACTGTCTGCAGTCTGTGAACAAGGTCTTAAGCCATTTTTGAAATCCTGAAATGCATACTATGGCAGTGATTTTTTAGGTAACTCCCTCAGCTCGATTCTATAGCAGGGATCCAACACATCCTGGCTTTCAATTAAAAGGAAGGAGGGAGCCTTTCTTATGAGTCACTGATTAAACTGACACAGATATTTTTAATGTAAACTCTTGAATCAGTTTTCTGAAGTTTTATATAACAGCATAAATGGCTGAGAAATGTAAGCACACAGAAGCAATAAACAAAATTCTGGATCCCAACAAATGATTTCTGACAAATTCTATAAATCTATGCAAATGCTAAATTGAGGTAAACTTGGTATCCAGCAAAGAATGGGAGCTGTAAGGGCATGGGTTTCAAAAAACAACTTCCCTTGCCTGAACATCATGACTCAGTGGGTGACTTATGTTTGCAGCAAATTCAGAATCCAAGTGGTAGTTTCTGGTGTGCATCATCCAATCATCCAATACCTTTTTGTTCTATGTATGCAACAGTAAATATCTTCAAAATCATTACATTGAAGATGATTATAAAAAATGTTTATTTTTTCATAACCATCAATGTAGTATAAGATAGCAGCTTTGCTGATGATCCATGGAAGTGTTAGCTTCATTTCCATGGAATTCCTCATTAATTTTTTATTTAACAATAATTTATTTTAGTTAGCATCTGCATAGGTTGCTCCAGAAGTAGTCACCTGTTTATTTTTTTTGTAAAGACACAAAGAATACAATAACACCATTTGATAGAGCACATTCTCAGCTAAAAAAACAACAACAACAACACCATTTTTCAAGATACCACTGTTCACTATGAATTTTCACCAGCAATGAACAACAATTTGCATCAGAAGAACAGGCCTACTGTCAGTGTCGTCACTGTTCAAACACACCACCCACTGCTTCACTGTTCTCATCACATCTGCTGCTTGGTCCCCATTAGTGTTCAGCAAGTGTTGATGAATGTCAATGACTGCCATTCTGCATGAAGGAACTCAGTGACACACTTTTGCTTCAGTATGCATTTCCGTGTCAGATACCATCTCATCAGGCTGCTCTTCTGCTGCCATCATAACAAAAAAATGTAACAGAACATTGTCGGGAAGGTTCAACTTCTATCAGCATAGCACCACCATCCACCTCTGACATCATGGGCAACATTGTAAAATAGGACGCATTACTTCTGGAAAAGCCCTTGGAGCTTACAATAAATTATCCACAATCACGCTCTTTGTAAAGAACTGTAATCTGTTTTTGGTGTGAGAATCAAATGAAAGCTTAGGTGAGGAGTTTTTACAATGATAATTCCTCAGCTTTTAGGCAACTGAATCTTAATTCTTTGCAGATTCTCTCTGAATTTAACATTGTGTTAAAATAAACTGTTGTTTTTCAGGCTCCATACGTAAGGAATTGAAATTATTCTGTTCTGAAAAGTAACACTAATTGAAGCACTGAAAGTGTAAGTTTTAGTGCATGTGGGAATATTCTGGGTAAGATTTCCTGTTCAATGGAACAGGCTGCCCAGGGAGGTTGTGGAATCTCCTTCTCTGGAGATATTCAAAACCCACCTGGACACCTGCTTGTGTGACCTGGTGTAGGGAACCTGCTTTGGCAGGGGAGTTGCACTAGATGATCTCTAGAGGTCCCTTCCAACCCCTACAATTCTGTGATTCTATGATTCTGTGCCAGATTTGGCACTGTGCTGAGAACAAAACACTGCATCCATCAGTCATGCTGCTTGAAGAGGAAATACTCATGAAGACAGTATTAAATGTTTAACTGAGATATACATGCCCACTATAGATTTTGCAGAATTCTTCATGAGAATGTGTAAACAAACAAGTAACTATTCCAACACTATACAATCTGAGCAAAGCCACAGAGATTGAAGTCTGAGAATCAGTCTGTAATCACTCCAACTATATCTGAGAAAAGGAATGACTCTTAAATGAATTTCCAGCTGTTGTTAGTTTGTGCATTTGCATGTCACAGTCACCCTTTCATTCTAGCAGCCTTTCACGGCATGCATATATATATATATGTATATATATATATATATATATACACACATGTATATATAATAAAATATGCTAAACTACATGTATATAGTAATACTGTTTATCTTTTTCTTTCTTCCCTTTTTTATCAGCCAAACATGGTTCCCTGGTCTGAAATTATAAAGCTATGCAATTGTTTGAAGGTGATGAATTATAACGCTTAACTGTGTTAGATCTCAGTATTTCTTTCATTGAATCTAAATACCCCAACAGCTGTGGTGGGAACATTTCTACCTTCTTGTCAAAGTCAGGCTCTTTAGGCTAATAGGACAAATGTAGGAAATATGGAACTTGTGCGTCTGTATTTTTCTAAATGTGTGATGTTTATTGCTCTGCTGTTTTCTTGGAGAAAGAAAGATGCTGAGAAGTGGAGAAGAGAAAAGGAGAAGAAAGGGCAAACCTAAAATATATAAATGCCTTCTCCTCTTGAAAGTATTTTTGTACAAAAAATTTACAGGAAAACAACAATGAAAGGAGCAAGACTAACTCAGCACTTTGTAGCATGAATGTAACTTACAGTTATCTGTTTATTAATTCTCCTCATTTCAGATTAAGTTGAATAAAATTCATGGTGATAGTTCTAATTAATAAAATGAAAAAAAAATCCCGATTCTGTCAGCATGTTTAATATTTACATACTGAATACAGAAGAAGGTGGATTTCTTGAACGTGCATCTAAAGACAAACATGGCCTGACAGAGCATGGGAACCAGTAAATTCTAATCTCCATATATAATAAAACTCAGTGGCTTTTCCAGGATGTGATACTCTAATGGATGTTTACACATACAACAATGAATTCATCCAAGAGATAAGTTTTGTATTTTCTGCCTAATTGTTCTCAGGGAGCTATTTTTGCAATTAGCAACTTGTAGGTTTAGAAAAGGAAAAGGAAAAGGAAAAGGAAAAGGAAAAGGAAAAGGAAAA
>NW_024962268.1:9080830-9185414 GCF_019238085.1 Lagopus leucura | reverse complement strand
GAAAAGGAAAAGGAAAAGGAAAAGGAAAAGGAAAAGGAAAAGGAAAATGAAACAGTTTAATAAACACTCCAAATAGCTTTCGATTTTTTGAGGTCATTCCAATGCAATCAAAGTGCAACAAATCAGGTGTCACATTTTCTTTTGCATATGCCTTGCTTTTTTTTTCAGTGAATGAAGCTGCAGGTCGTGGGAGATGAGCTGTACCAAGGACTTGGCTGAGTGATGCACAGACTAAGAAGGCACTCTGCACATTACACAACATTACTCAAATAATGCAGCTAATTCCTATTCTACCACACCTTTGTTATTCCAATCCCAATTGTCTCCTGAACAGACTTCAAATTGCACTGTATTTTGCAATCAGACTGTGTGCCCAACAGACAAAGATGGCATCAGACTCTGGACTTTGTCCCGGATGTTAATTGGCTTTCAATCCCCAGGGATCCCTCATCTTCTGTGTGTATCAGTCATTTTTTAGCTGTTGCACTGGTCAGAAAATGAAGCAAGAAAGACAGCAATCTCTTCAGGATTATTAAACCTTTCTGTCAGGATAAATGCATTCGCTGTGTAATGAAATTCACAACCATTGTTTCCTGGATTAAGATTTTAATGTTGGCTTATCTGGGTACTGTTGTCAGGAGTTGAACTCAATGATCCCTGTGTATTCCTTCCAACTCAGTGTATTCTGTTCTGAAAATTCATTCTGATTATACCAATATTTTTCAGATTTGACCTCAAGAAATAGATCAGTCTTCCAGTCCAGACCTGCAACACTGGACTACAGCATCAGCAGAAAAGTCCTGTAAGACCGGGACACTCACAAAGAAGGATTGTTCTTTATATTCAGAGTATAAATTGATAAACACCGAGAAGTCTCATTGCAATAAAGTCAATTCTGATTCAGATGAAAACGTTTCATAGAATCACAGACTTGTAGGGGTTGGAAGGGACCTCCAGAGATCATCGAGTCCAACCCCCCTGCCAAAGCAGGTTCCCTACAGCAGGTCGCACAGGTAGGCATCCAGGCAGGTCTTGAACATCTCCACAGAAGGAGACTCCACCACCTCCCTGGGCAGCCTGTTCCAGTGCTCCGTCACCTCACCGTAAAGAAGTTCTTGCGCACATTTGTGCAGAACTTCCTATGCTGCAGCTTATGTCCGTTTCCCCTTGTCCTGTCTCCACTCACCACTGAAAAGAGTCTGGCCTCACCACTATGGCCCCCACACCTCAGGCATTTATAAACCTTTTATATATTTGTCTGATGTGCATAGAAGGGTTTCTCTCTTCCATATATCCTCCAGAAAGGAAAGATGGAGCGATATATGGAACAGAAATTCCTTCTTAATCTTAACAGTCAGAAAACCTTCCCATTTTTAAAAATAATATTTTATTATAATCCTTCTTGAAAATGTTATAGATCCTTTTAGGCAGAGATATACTGGCTGATCCTATCTCTGTCCTGTGCAAACTGCAGTGATGAGTATAAGACCCTTTCTTATCTTTCATAGTTATAGACATAAATATCCATAGTTGATAAGAAGTGAATTAACAGAATACAAAGAAAAAGCACTGTCCGGATATCACTTTTTGCCTTGACTTCCAAGGCTGATATGTGTATATTGTATATTGTATGTATATTTGGACAGAATTATTTTGTTGTATTTTCCTAGCATTATATGACCGCAAAATCAGTAGTAACAATTATTTCAAAAATCATTAAGAAATATAGCTTTAGTTGAAATCTCACCACTAAACAACACTTCCTCTGTCCCTCAAGTGGTTTTTAATCTGGTATCACGCATGCCATTCCACACCAGAGTAGCAAAATGTACTTCTACTCCTGCTCATCCTGAAGGTCATCACTTTTTCATTGCCAGTGTCATAACTCAGACAACATTCCCAACTTCAACTGATACATAGGTATAGCGGCATCAGAATATGTCAGCAGAAATCAGGACACTTTACATGCTTCTTTATATCTGCACTTTTGCAAACTATGCAAACATGGGATATACCCTTGTGTGGCTGTAAACCACAGTTTGTACAGATTTGCACTGAATTTTTAAGGCATCAGGACTAATGTTTGTCAGGCTTGCTCAGTCTGAATTTTTCTTGACCTCCCTGCAGCATTGTTTTACTTGGTTTAGCTGTTGCAGCAATTTCTTCAATTGACAAGGTGTCTATAGCTAATTTATTTTCTTCTTGTTATCTTCATGTGGTACCACCACAGTATAGATGGCAGTAAAAAACAGGTATACTGTGAAAAATGAGATGTCTACAGTTCTAATAAAATTACATACTGTAAAGATATACAAGCATATTATGATGAGTCATTGAGAAACAGAGACTCTGAGTGTGGCACAGAGGAGTACAGGCATGAGATCTTAAAAGATGAGTGTAGGTTTGGCTTTGGAGGTCCTGCAGCTGTGAAACCTTACCCATGGTCAACTAAAGAAACAAAGGCCTGAAGCTGGACACAGCTGATACTAAGAGTTATAAAGAGAGCAAAGAAATAATATCTAACATACATAAAAACCACCACGTACATTAGATATTTGCATTTAAGATGGACATGCAAACAATCCAAAATAGACAAGATGCAAAAGCACATTAGGAAGCACATAAAAATGACACTAAGTGGAGTAAAGAGAAGAAATCAACAATATGAACATCAGAGTCACTTTGGCAGAGGACTCTAGATCTTGATAACTCCTGGTAACTTTCCTACCACCACCACTACCAGAATGAAACTACCAGCATCATCATCAGAGCAGTAGAAGGGTGAACAACTCCAACAGAAGAGGCAGAAACTGATAAATGTGCATATAATAATTTCAAATACATTACTACAATTATTGAGACTTTGCTATAGAGAAGTATTTTTTTGTTGTTGTTCTTTATTTTTATATCAATTACACAAGAACTAGTAATGATTAGACTCTTAAGATTTCAGTTACACTAACAATAAATTCTTGACCATATATGCATATATTTAAGCATGTATTTCACTTTTGACCCTGGATAAGATTCTGAACATAACAGCATGACTGGTAGAAGTGGGATTGTTGCTGCACCCACTGTTGCAGTGCTACTGTTCCTGTGATATTTATTTTGAGGTGGGTATGTTTTCATCAACAGTTTTGGAATGGACCAGTTTGTTAATTTCATTTGTGACAAACACATAGAGGAAATCCAAAAGGCCTGAAATACAATGAGATCATTACATTTTCCAAAAGATGTATTCGTTATATACTCAGGCTGGAGAAGAGAAAGAGGAGAAGAAAGCCAGAGTGCCAGGCCTGATACCAACTGGTCCCCATTCTACCACAGCACTGCTAAAGGCTCCCAGAACATGCTCCATGTGAAGGAGGAAGGAAGAAACTGCATGACCTCTGGTTAAACACAGACACCTGAAAATCTTACACCTCTCAGACTGGAGAGGTGTGTTGAACATAGTTTCTTGCCCCTGAGCTGGGTCTTGTCACACTCTTGTGTCAGTGTGGTCTTGGATAAACTCCTACATGGTATTTTTCCCTCTTTCCATAGAGCATGAGAACACACACCATGACTCAACATAGACAGTTCACCACTGAAAGTGGAAAACCTTAGTTTTTCCTTGAAAGGCATGGCTTCAAATGTCATGGAGAAAGAATCGGGGCGAAATTTGGAGGATTTCTCTTCTCAAACAGTGATATTCAGAACACTGGAGGAACACACATTTATCACCCTCTCCTGCTGTGGAGTAAAGCTCTTACGTAAACTGCTTACTTCTGAATGAAAAGGCCACAGACCTTTTATTTCTTGAGTCCCACGTGAAGCAGCAAAATATAACTTTCAAGCAGCTAAGCTCCCCAGATACACTCTCAGCAGGGTAGGTCTGTACACCAGACAAGGCCTTGCCTGCAAATACCCAAACTAACCCAAATCAAAATAATGCCAGGGACCATAGCATGAATGATTACACAACTGTGTCAGGCCGATGGTATCGCAACATTTAGTTTAATAATATAGAGGTAACAATTGAGAATTTTTTCATGAGTTTATACTGTAAGCAAATTCAGTGGGCTAAATTTTACTTTGCCTGTAATTTAATGAAGTCGAATTAATATCCTGCTGGCTTCTGAGCCTCTCCAGCTATGCTAGCTATGTAATAAAATGGGAAAATTCCTGAAAATTTATGACTTACATTGCTTTGAGTCCAAACTCCCTGCTGTGTCATAAGAAATACCAGGCTGCGCTCCAGTGATTGCGGGGTACAGGATAGCTATCACTGATCAGAGTTACTTGTAATTTTGTCAAAGAAGAGGAGTAAGGGAGAAGAAGCCCATATAAAAGTTCTTTCTCACTTAAATACAACTATGATTTAAAATTACAGTGACATTTGCAAAGTTTTATCTCAATTGATATAAGTATTTCTGATATTCTTCTGATGTGCTTGTAGTGTATTTTCAGCAATTGTCTGGTAAGTTGAAGTACCCCATAAGAACAAGGGCATGTGATTGTGTTACTTCTGCCAGGTGCATGTAGAGTTCTTCATCTGTCTCTTCAGCCTTGTTGTCTTTAAAAGACTGGTTTCACACTCCTCCTCCTCCAAACCTAGTTTAAAGCCTTCTGAAAGAGCCCCACCTCAACTAGAATGCTTTTCCCTACCTGGTGAACCTTATCTGTTGCCAGCTATATAAACTACCCCATGATCCAAAAAACTAAAATTCCACTGGTGGCACAAGACATTTGCCATTTGTTGATCATGTGGGTGTTCGTGTTCCTTTAAGTATATTTTCTTACTACAGAAGAGATTGAGTAAAACAGCATCTGAGCTTCCACTCTTCCAACTTATCACCCCAGTGCCCTAAAATTTCTTTTGATATCCCTTGTGCTTCTCCCCTTAACTTCCTCACTGCTGGGGGCTGTAACAGACCAAGGAGTTTCCTAGTAAAGTCCCTGAATTGGTCCCCAGAGAGGAAGCAGACTTCCCTGTGGGAAGGATCCAATCAGCATTAAGGTACATCTGTTCGAGAGTTTTGATATTGTTAATATTGCATAACTCATATACACCACGAATATATAGTCATCAGTATCACTGTCCTTACATTTAGTGTTGAATGGTGCAGCATCAGATCCTCTTGTTATCATCTACTAGATCACATAAAAAGCAGTTAGCAAATACTTAAGTATCTGCCTGAGATTATTCAGCCTTGTAAGGAATGTGTAGTTTGCAGAAAGACGTTAGGTGGCAGTGGCTATGGAAAAGAAACCTAGTACTTCCTCTTCTGTGGAGGCCACTTCAGGGTTTGAGAATAGTCTAGGAGTTAACCATAGAGTCATAGAATTCTTAAGCCATAAAGCCATTCTATGATTCTGTGACTAAATGCATATTTATCTCAATTATAGCAAATATGTATTCAAAGACAGAATTCTTTATCTATACAATGGATTTCTTGTATATGGGAATCATCCAGGAAGATACATCTGTTAGCCATGGGAGATTACTGTCGTCACTTCTGATTCAAGGAACAGCCTCTCCTCTTCCACTCATAAATTCCTTCTTATGAGATGTCACTTATCTTCAATAGCAAGGTGCTTTTAATTAAAAGGGGAAAAGATAAGTTGAAATGATACCTCATACTTAGTATCATTATTAATGTAAAAGGCAAACAAAATAACTTTCTGTTGATTTTTGTCCTGCTCACATTCTTAGGAATTAGCTACATAAACCTTAAAAATAGGTGCTTATGAGACATCTTGGCTACATTAGTTGTTACTGAGCTCACATTATGTTTCTTTCTCTTTTCTGGATAAAAGAAATGCAATCTAACTTGGGTAATCTATTTTCTAAAGTAAATATTCTTTATTGAATACTGTGTACGTGTATGAATTACCAGATATCAGATAATAAATTAAAAAACACAAAAATTCTATTGAATTTCATGAGAATCTGGCATATTTAAAACTGTCATTTTTTCACTCTCTTGACTGACTCTTCCTCCAAGCTACTCTTAGGAAAGCAAATTAATCCACTGTAGAAGAAAAAGAAGTATTACATTTGATTTCCTTTTGACTCAAAAGACTTTTGTACTTTTGCTGTACCAGTACTAGTTAAAAAACTACTAGTCTGAAACAAGAATATAATACCTGTTTTCCTTTATTATCACCCTTGGAATAATACTTCAAAGCATGCAGGGAAATGTGAAAGTCCTGCATATAACCTGCTGGAATTCTGGGAAACTGAAGGAAATTATTTCCACTTATGGTACGAATGCTTACTTTGGAAACATAATAAATTGTATTAATCTAAGATAAGATTAAAAGTACCTTAGAGTAGTACTGTTCTTTCATATCAACTTCAATTCATACGTGTAAAAATATTTTTCCACAATTTACTTTGCACTGAATTTATCTTTTTTCTATTAATGAAAATTGTAATGAAGATATAAAACTACCTATTACTTACGGAAACATGCTTGGTAGTATTCTTTGCCTATTTGAAGATCATAATTCTGAACTTCTAAAAGTAGTGCTTTTGTTTGTTCGGATGGATTTCTTTTCTATTTTTCCAAATAATTTCAACATGACAAAATGAAGAAATGTTTTAACCTTGAGATATATGACAGCATTTCAGCTATAGCATTATCCAGTAACAATAAAAAATGAGGAGGATAAGGGTCAGAACAAAATGCTTCATGAGAAAATAAAGGATCAAATCCATTTTTTGAACTTCAACTACAGCTGTGTTAATTATTGTCTAGATCCAAAATGGGATTTAGACAACTTAACTTAAAAGCTGGTTAAGTTTCAAGCAAAAATGGAATTCAACTGCTATTTGTTTTCCTGACTTTGGCAGCCACCTAGATCTTCCTAAGTACTTCACTGTTGGTCTACAGTAATACAAAAATACCTGTAATACCTTTTTCTTCTCTAGGAACTTGATACAGAAGGCACGTTTGATCCTCTTGATGGCATTCATCCTATTAAGATGTAAGCTGTACAATTTATTTGTATTTGACTGAAATATTCACCATTAGTCCTAGGGCTGTCTCACCTCAGCCAATGAAGCACTTTCATGTTGTATTTCATGAGTCTTCTTGTCAGCGATAGAGTCCACAAAGCTGTGTAAATTCCTAATTTTCTCCAGAGATTTTACACAATTAGTTCAGACTTTGATATCTACAGTCTATATAAAGCCAAATGAATACTAGCCATTCAGACTTCATAAACAGTAGCTTTACCTTCTTTCTTATAAAACCAGAACACTATAGGGAAGTAGAAGAACCTACAGCTTTAGAGAACAGCTAATGCATTCATTCTTGGGTCAAGGGAATTCAGATCCATTTCTTCCTCTGATCAAGATAAGGACAAATTCACAACAGAGACTACATACAGTAGTAAACTTTGTTTACATACAGTAAACTGTGCAGGTGCAAGAGCTTGTTTTCTGCACAATACAAGTATACCCATTGTGGCCAGTTTAGTATGGCAACAAGCATGTAGAACAAGCATGTCTGCTTACAGTAGAAAATACTACATGAGCAGTACTATCTGAGATGCTTGAATGAGAGTGATGTGCAGAAAAAATCCTCTTCAAAAAACCTTTGGCCTGTGTAAATGTTTCATTTTACAAATTATACGATGATAGACCTGTATTTACTAAAAAGTCTCAGAAAGAACTTTTCATCTCTTAGGAAGATTTCTATTACTTTCTTTCTCTTTATGAAGGTGTAATGAGTTTCCTCTCTCTAGATTGATGTCATTCACAATAACAACAGCAATTAATGAAACAGCCATGTACTGAAAAAAAACACATTGTACCTCAAGCAGAAGGAAAATACAAGCAGGTTGTTTTGCTTTGCTTTTTCTTTTTCCTTTGGAGTAATTTAATAAGCCATACAGAGCTATTGCTTTGTGACAAAGGTTATGGGAGAAGGTTACTTCATCACAGCTCCTTGTCCTTCTCTGGATTACGCCTGATTTCCACCAACACAGATCTAAATCTTTGGGTTTAACATCAAAAGTACCCTAGGAAGCACTGGGAGAAAGAGGAAGGTGACTGTCAAATCTATTCCATCTGAGAACACCAGTTCTGCTGACCATTGCATATTGCTTTCATCTCTGACCAGAACACAGCAATTAGTTCCAAGTCAGAGATCTCAGAGGTAGACCTGTGTCTCAGTCCTCTGTCACAACATTAATTAAGGTAGCACAAGGAGGTGTTTTGGTGTATTTTCAAATGGAAGAGTGGAAGTCAGAATCCTTTAATAGCAACTGATTCAGCTCGGGTCAGGATTTAAAACAAGAATGAAGAAGAGAAAGAAAATACAAACTGATAGACAAAACATAATAAAAAAAAAAAAAAAAAAAAAAATCAAAAAAAAACAACACCTGAGAATAAAGAAACAAAAATACAGTTGGAGAAATCTTTAAGTGGGAGAAGCATTAAGTGGTAATGCTGAGTCCTTTGCATACTTTTTATAGTTAAAGGAAATGGAGAAACCGTGAGCACTGTTCAAGATAAAACCGTGACAAACATCCAACAATGGTGGACGAGATAATGGCAGAAACATTAAAAAATAAGCACTCTTGTAAGCAAGGCTTGTATGGGTGGGGTATACTTCAGATGAGCTAATAAGGCTTTTCCACCTCCAACTTTAGCTTTAGACATTTACATAATCACACCCAAGACTCTGAGACAGCTATCACTAATCACAGCGTCAACAAAGTTTCCATGACTAATCCTGAAAGGCCAGCTGCTGGTGATGGAGAAGTCCTGTGAGGTCACCAATCCATCCCTTAGACAATGTCAGACTGAAGATATTGTTGCAAGATGGAACATTTTCTATTTAAGGCATGGCTTTAAATAGGCTCTGTTCCTGGTTTGCTTTTTACTTCATGTATGAGTTTCTGCAGAGCCATTTGGACTTCTGAACTCAAGTTCCACTGTCTGTAAAGTCAGCACAACTGTCAACCTATCTGACCATGCAGATCCAAACTTCAGCATAGAAATACAACCTAAGGCTTTTATATGGGAATTACTGTACAAATATGCAAAATAATTTTTTACGCGTAGCACTGGCTTCTAAGGCTGTTGTGGGACAGGGAGGTGTCGGAGTGTAACATTGATGTATCTGCCTCTGTAGCAGCTGATTTAAAAATATATAAGTGAAAGTACCAGTAACTTGAGATTTTACCAAAAGCTTTCAAATAAAAATTTCTTTAATTTTGCCTGAATGTTATTTGCTTATTGTTTTAATAATTACCAGTTGTTGACCATAGTTTAAATAAACTGACTGAATTATATACTAGAAAGTAGGCATCTGGCATTAATACCTCTGCTGATTATCAGCAACAGCAGTTGCTGTACCCAGTGTTATTTATAATATTCTCCTAACAAGTAATCGTGGCTGCATGCAAAATAACCATATACCATCACTCTGATACTTCACCTACCAGTGTGGAACACTTGCTCTGGTGATTTTGCTTTATTTCTGCAGGCCAGATAGCCATAGTTATAATAAAATATTCTTCTTGTGAACTTTCTAAGAGTTTCATTTTTTAAGAGATATTGCAGAGATTTTGTCTTGACATAAGGAATGAGTAGTGTATCTTTCCATCAATGTTCCATTACATTTTACTAGCACTGTATCCTCTTCATTTAATAAAAAAGTTATTTTAGATGATAAAATCTTGTTTTACTGCCACTGTCTTACAGTAAGGGTGTTCAAGATAATGAGAAGAAGAAAGGAGCAGTATTCTCATAAGGCTGTGTTTACATTATTAGTAAAAGGAATCAAAAAAAAGAATCAAATGATCTTTGAAACTCAGAGCTTCTATATTTCTCAAATTTAGAAGATGATTGGCTGCATTATTTTGTGCTAGACAAAACCATTTTCAATGTATTTTCTCATTAGTTAGACAGATGTCCTCAATCACCAGATTTTTGGTGAACAAAAAGCATACTGCATGCACTGCAGTACTGACTAGACATGGGGACAAATAAGTCAATTAACCTGACTGAAGTTACATATCAATTTTAGTATGAAATGAAACTGTTTACATCTTATTCTAGTTTTCTTTAGAAGGCCATCATGAGTTCTTAAAAAAGAATTCTCATTGAAAAAGGTATATTTCTGTAAACCGCCATTTTCTGTTGAAGAATTATTAAGATAAATTACCAGCCAACTCCACTGAAACACCTTCTATGTTCCATTCTACCTAATTATACCTACCTTTTCATAAGGAAATAGATATAAAAGAAATTAAAGAAGCAAAGTTTCCCTCTTTGTGTGCGTTAGGCACATGTTTTGGTGGGGGATATATTCTGCATATCCTATTTATTTATTGTGCACTCTTTACCCATGAATATACTGTTAGTCACTTTTAAACAGAGCTTTCTTCAAGATGGCCTTTTTCCAACTACTTTGATGATTTGCATATTCTTTCTTTGCCATTGTTCTGTCAGTGTCAATACAATAGCATAAACATTCATCTTCAAAGCTAATAGAGGAACAGAGTTTTTTCCTCTCTTATAATGTATCTCATCAAATGAGCTCCACAGGGACAACAGCTACACTTGGCTGAACACATCAATGACCAGAAACCATTGTGGAACTTGTGATGTGTTAGTCAAAAAGGGATACCTAAATGGCACATTTACATCATCAAACACAATGTAATAATTGTTATCACATAATAAAACAGCTTTTTAAACTACTAATAGAATTCAGATTGTTTTTTATCTCTGCACAGAGATCTGTGCTTATAGACTATTGTTGATTATCAAGCTTTGGGTTTCTCAGTACAAAAAAGACATTAATGACAAGTTAATCTGGGGCCCAAGGTGGTTGAGAGACTGAAAAGTATCACATATTCAAAGAAGTTGAAAGAACGATTCTAGTTCAACGTGAAGAATTTATTACTCTCTGTAGCTACTGAAAAGGACCACAGAGAGTAGATAGAGTCAGACCTTTCTCAGATACACACCAGGATAGAAAAAAAGACAACAAACTCAATGTGGAAAAAAGAAAGTCTAACTTGATGTGAAGAACATGTATTTACCATATCCAAATATTGAAAAGGTTGTCTCGATAGGTTGTGGAATCTTCATGCTTGAAGACAGTTAAAACCCAGCTGCACATAGCCCTGTGAAACCAGCTACATGACTCTGCTTTGAGCTGGGGATTGATTGCACCCCGTGTGCTCGAGAGGTCTCTTCTTATAGAAGTCATGCTGTATTGTCCGAGGCCACTCAACAGCAAAAAGAAAGATTTGTATGAAACACTCTGACTATCTTACAAGATTTGCAAAGTCTTTATGTTCACTGATTTGTATACAACTGAAAGTGTTCTGCCCACAACAATCTTATTCAGTTCAATAAATCAATCTGTATAGAATTTTCCATGAAATATTGAGGCACTCAAAAATCAGGTCAGAATGTGTGTCAGTGAGAAAAGAAATTCAATAAATAACATATATAGATCTGCAAAAACTTAGGTTTTATTTTTCAAAAAGGACCTTTACTACATTTTTATATTACACTAGCATCTGATGAAAGTCTAAGCAATTCTCTAAAAGATGACTAGTATAGCAACTTTCTGTGCGATTACCAGAGATGCATTTTTTTATAGTATAGAAATGAATTTTAAAAAGAATTTTAATGAGGTGGCTACCTTTGTAATTTGATGCAGCAATTAGAATCCCTTATGACATGCTGTAGCTTTCTTTTGATATAATTCCATCTTCCAATCATGAGTTAAGGGAATGAGAGTTTTTTAAAATTAATCTTACTGATTCTTTTGCTGTAGACTTCATTTATCAGTAGTGTAATCTTGTAGTTAGCAGAGGTGTGTTTGATCTTCTTTCAGTATTTTCTTTGAAACCTTAAAGCTTCCAAGTTTACTGTAATATGCATCAGGTCATTCCATATCCCATCATGTGATATAATTAGAGTAAAAAATAGCCTGACATGCTTCTGTCTACCATCTCTTGAGTTTCAATGAATTTACAGCTCAAACAATTTTAAGATCTGAATGTTCATTTCTGACTGTTTCCATAGTATATAGATTGAATTTGAGATTTGATTTTCCAGCAGCATTCTGGGAAATGTTATAGTCTCATGTGATACAAATACGGCTATTTCACACAGTTCTTGATCTCATATATCCTGAAATATCTTTTAGTGTAATATTCTTCAAATGAAGAGAATTATCAAGCAATCAGATTATATTGCCTAATTATTTTTGCTAGTACAACACAAACTGCAAAAGCTAGTAGGACAGATAAGATCTGAAACTGATATTTTTTCTTTACTACAAAAAGGCTCCTAAGATAGCATTGCTTGTTCTAAGAAAATTAAAAGATTCCACTGGTTAGCAACATCTCCTTTTTTTAATAACTGAAAATGGACTTTAAATTAGAGACACGTATCCATGAAAGAACGTACCATATCCAGAGTTTCTAAATTGTAGAATCGTAGAATCGTAGAATCACCAAAATTGGAAAAGACCCACAGAATCACCCAATACAACCGTTCACCGATCACCAATAGTTCTCACTAAACCATATCCCTCCACACAAAATCCATCCATTCCTTGAACACCTCCAGAGTCAGTGACTCCACCACCTTCCTGGGCAGCCCATTCCAGTGCCTGACCACTCTTTCAGAGAAGCAGTATTTCCTAACGTCCAGCCTAAATCTCCCCTGGCACAGGGGAATGAAGCCATTCCCTCTGTTCCTATCACCAGTTACACGAGAGAAGAGCCCGACCCCAGCTCACTACAACCTCCCTTTGGGTAGCTATAGAGAGCAGTAAGGTCTCCCCTGAGCCTCCTCTTCTCCAGACTGAACAACCCCAGCTCCTTCAGCCGCTCCTCATAAGCCCTGTGCTCCAGACCCTCACAGCTTTGTCGCCCTCCTTTGAACCCGTTCCAGGGCCTCAGTGTCTTTCTTGCAGTGCGGCGCCCAAAACTGGACACAGCACTCGAGGTGCGGCCTCACCAGAGCTGAGTACAGGGGGACAATTACTGCCCTGCTCCTGCTGGCAACACCGTTCCTGATGCAGGCCAGGATGCCATTGGCCTTCTTGGCCACCTGGGCACACTGCTGGCTCATATTCAGCCAAGCATCAATCAATACCCCCAGGTCCATTTCCTCTACGCAGTCCTCCAGCCACTCCGCCCCAAGCCTGTAGCGTTGCCTGGGGCTGTTGTGGCCAAAGTGCAGGACCCGGCATTTGGCCTTGTTGAACCTCGTCCCATTGGCTTCAGCCCAGCTGTTCAGCCTGTCCAGATCCATCTGTATGGTCTTGTTACCCCCAGGCAGATCGACAGTTCCAGCCAACTTGGTGTCATCTGCAAACTTACTGATGTGATAAAAGATAATAAATAAATAAAGATGTACAATAAAGATAGGGTAGAAGATGCAGAAAGGCCTCAAGTTTGCACTCAGAAGACAAAGATCTGGATATCACCCAGACATTGCGAGTCAGGCTTTGGACGTGGTTACAGGATGCACCCAGTGAGAGGAGCATCAAGCTCTTAAGCAGCATGCACCTGAGTGCTGTGTGGCAGTCCCATAGAATTGCTGAAAAACTGGAGAGGTGCCTCTCACAGTCACAAAGCTAATTTTTCCAGTCTCTGCAGGGTTAAAGGATATTGTCTAATGTCAGGAGTTGAGTCATTCACAAGCTGGGTAAATTCATGCAAATTTCCAAATGTAATTTGCAATACAAATGCTTTCAGATTTCCATTCCTCCTAATCCCAATAGCAGTTAAAGAAGTACATGCAAATATTTGAATTCTAATGTTTAATTTTTTCTCCCTGTTCATTGCTGTTCTGCACTATCCTCTTCTAACTGAAGGAAGTAAAATATTTTGAGTGTCTCTACAACTATTCAAAGACACCACATACAATAAATATGAAACAAATTGCAAAAATGGAACATTGTAACCACTGCTGAATCAATTTATATTTTCATTTGCAAAAATATTTAAGAAAAAAGCAAAATGCTGTGAGAACCAAGCACATAAAGCAGATATTTGAATTAATTAACAAAACCCTCCAACAAATTCATAGAGAAGCCGTGTTCGGATAGATTAGTGAAGACCTTGGGAATACCTGCTACCTAATGGGATTTCCCAGCAGCCTGCCTCAACTCAAGGTTAGCAAAGGGTACTAGAGAATGAAAGAACAAAATTATTTTTCTGTGCTTTCAACTTGAGGATTTCCCACAATCCTCAGTGAAAAAGGTTAATCTACCACACAACTCTGAGGAAGTAAAATATTACATATTAACTAAAAAATAGGAAAATAAAATGAAAAAAAAATGAGACCTTCTGTGATTTATTTAAAGCTTAATAAGGAGAGCAGAGTATAGCTGAAGGAGCTCATTCAGGCCATCACATCTAGGCAGAGGAGGGAACAGGACAGAAACATTTAGGTGAGCTAAATTAAAAATGACAAGGCAGAAAGAACTATGGGGACATGAAAAGACAACAGGGAATTTTTGACAGCAGGGGAAAGCAAGAATACAGCACTGTGCCCATGTGCTGATGTATTGGAGTGTAAGCAGCTCTGCAGATGAGAACACGTCTGAGAGGATTTTTTTTTGTGGAGGAGTCATGAAATGTGGTAATGAGAGTTTCTATGTGTAGGAGTCATGCAGTAGTACAGCAGGCCTATGTGTGGGAGTGAGTATGAGTGTTAGGAGTGGGTAGTGAAGGAGGGAGGCTTGTGAAGAAAAGTGGTTCACACTCTAGAAGGCAAGACGTTATGAAAACAAAAGGGTGCATCAGAAGGCAATCAGAAATTGGGAAGAAATTTGGACTGCAGAGATGTATGATGGAAAATTATCCATACAAGGGCTGATGATAGCAAATACACTAAAGAAATTAAATTGGAAGGCAAGACATTGACCAAAGGTAGAAACAGAAAACAAAGGTATCCCCACTGAGATGAAAAGGGTTGCTGTAATGAGAAAGATTTAAGAATGCGTAATCAGGAGGAAGAATATTAAGAGCTAGCAGCAGTCTTCAGAAAATATTCCTCATGGGATTTACACAGAATACTGCAAATGTGGGTCTCAAATCTGCATAGAAAATGTCATATGCTATCTGGGTCACAAACCGTGTGCCTTTATCTCATTTGTCTTTCCTGTTTGCATTGAGTAAAAACAGCACATAACACCAAATTCATTCTCTGCTCATAGTACTTACCATGAAAATCTGTAGCACTTACACAGTGAGTTTTGCAAGCAAGGGAGCATTCCTTCTCCAGCTATGTTTGGTTTGCACGTCTATTTAAAGCACTTCAAACGTGTATCATCTTGAACGGCCATTTGAGGTGAATGGACAAAATTTTCAGGAAATTTTAAATTATTTTATCACTATCAGAATCTATAATTTCTCTGTGATGAAGCATGGCTTCATTTGTATAAACTATGCCATACCTGGTACCAGGAAGCTCTTAAGGCTGCTGAATTGCTCACCTGGAGAGCTCTTAGCACTCATCTTCCTCCTCCCAGCAGCATTGATGGCACACAAAACCTTGCAGCTTTTCACAGATCCTGCTCTCCTGAGCTTCCTTCTCACCTTAGAGAAACTGCTGTTAAATACAGCACACCATTAAGGCCATACAGATCTAGAGCCACTGCTTGAGGCTGGGGCAATTACTGGGGCGCTCTGATAAAGAAACAGGTACTGGGAGCAGAGCAGCAAGGCAGTCAGTTCTTTCCAGCAGCTGCCTCGGAAGCACCTAACAGCATGAGTCTAAATAATTAAATAACTTTTGCCATTCGTTGGGAAGAGGTTTTATTTCTTCTCATTTTGTTCTTTTTTTAAGGGTATATCTAGTTTTATTCTTAAAAGCAGGGCTTCTTTCTCTGTGCTTCAGAACTGAGGACTTAAAAAGCTTCTGGACATGGCATATAATATGTCATGAAGATTAGGTAGTACCTTGAAATCATCTTTCTTTTTATGCTCATTTCTCAGAAAAGTACAGCATTCAGTTACTTTCCTCTCCTGAACTTCAGAGAGTGCCATTAGCACAGTGTTGTCCCTTGCTCATTATTTTTAAATTGGTAATATTGGTACAAGGTTCCAGATTCTTGGGATTAAAACGAAATTACAATAAATTATTTTCCAGCTTTGCTTCCAAGAGTCTCAGATTTGTTCATAATGTTCACTTAAGGTAAGGCTGCACTAGTTCTACCAATAGCTTTCCAGGCATGGAAAAGACAATAGTGTAGGTACCAAAGCATTTTATGACTACTTTCCACCTGCTTCCATCAGACATTCAATAAAGAGTTACGTATCTACATAATATCAAATTATATTACTACTTCAACTGAAATTATTAAACTGTACAAATTTTTCTAGTAAAGGCCATACATATCCTGAGCCATTCACACCTCATAGATGTGGCTTTTTTTTTTTTTTTTTTTTTCTGCAAATCATGAGAAAGTGTAAATGTTTTTATTTTTTTTATTTTTAAATTGATGATAGGATCTCAAGAATCCGGAGGAATTAGAAAAAGATCTTCCATAGAATTAACATTTATAAACACAGCATGTGTGTAAAACACATAACTTAGATTAAATGTCTGACTGAGTTTGCACACCTGCTAGAAACTGAATGTATTGAATCTTGTGATTGGATTTGATGATATTGATTTAATGATATTTAAGGTATTTACCAACCTGAGCAATTCTATGAATTTGAGAATTATTTCTGAAAATGCAGGGCCTACTGATATTAATGTTTCTTCAGGCATTTGAGGTATAGAGGAAGTCTAATCCTATGAGTTTTCAATATAAACATGAAACCTTATAATAAATGTTATCCTACTATTTGAACTGTAGCATACCATGCGGCCCTGTATCTGTGCTCAGACCCCTCACTGACACAGACAAAAATAGTGAAACAAGAAATTTCCACTGAAGATACATGACAACTTAATCATTTTAGTTACTTGGCATATGTGGCATGTTCTTGAAGTTATGGTAGACTTTGAAAAGTGAAATGTATTGCTACGGATAAGGGGCAAAGCAGACTACTCAAAAATGCAAAAATAGGTCATAATTGTGCCATGTAGCATGGCACACATCTCCAGAGTTTTATGACTATCAGTTTGTCTAAAGAACTTTCTTCTCAGCCATCTAAATGTTACAGAGACTATTTGAGTATCATGTGACTGAAGACACGTTGGTAGTTCTGTATATAGTTTATCTGTTTTCTTAGGGCACTGAGACTGAAATACTGCAACTTGCCTCTCAGCAGGGCTTACAAGCTCAGGTTTACAACTGATTTAGGCAACTTCAAGCACCCATCCAAGCAGCATCCATCTGGGTAGTTATATCCTGGGCTACAAGACATGAAACTCAGGTAGAACAATAGAACATCCATGATTAAGAAACAGATGTGATCAACTGTACCTGAAATCTCAATTTTGTCTAAGCTTGGTGAGTTGCCCTGCAGCAGGGACCATTTACATTATATACCTGGCTTGAATACCTGGACATTTTTTCCCTACTGTAGGTCAACCAACAGGCTGCTCAGACTGCTTGGAGCAAAGAGATTTGAATCTGCTGTGCTCACTTTGTGCTTGTCCAACACACCATTTCAAACTCATTAGATTTATTGATCTGCATGTAGTACGGAAACACACCTATGATTGTTCTTTGTAAAATAACTTGAAGATGATGCATTATATCTGAACTTTTTAAAAACATAGTTACATCTAAACTTTAAAAGTAACACACTCTCACAGAATCAAAGAATAACCAAGGTTGGAAAAGACCTTCAAGACCACCCAGTCCAACCATTCACCTATCATCAATAGTACTCATTAAACCATGTCCCTCAACACAAAAGAAGAGCAACAAACAGTTAGCTTTCCTCTCTTGCATTCTGCAAATCTATTTCTGGACTGTCACCAGCCTGGTTAACTTTTCTTGTGAATGGTGGCTACACTGCTGGAACTTTGCTCCCAGAGATGGAGTAGGGTTCATTGTGCAAGCATGTGAAGACCTGGCAGGAGGACAAGGATATCTTCTTATCTTCTGTATCAGCTGCAAGCAAGTCTGGAGGCTGACCTCAGACAAGGCAAAAGCCCTGACTTAGCAAAGTACAGAAATAGAAGCCTACATCTAAGACTAGTCCATGTCATTCAGAAATCCACTGGATAACAAAAAAATACATGTAATATGCAGGAGACCTACATGCGATCACATATCTCCTACTGGAATTGCAACACTGCAACACCATCTCTTTCAGATTTTCACTAATTCTCAGTTGGATTTTTTGTCTGAAGTGAAATAGGGTCATATTCTGTTTTGGTTCTTAATGTTATCAGAGCTAGATAAATTTCATTTAGTCCCTCAAATGTGATCCATGCTTTTAAAACCTATTTGATCCTAATCCTCTTCCTTAACTCCACGCTGCCCTGGATATCATCCTCTGACCTCTGTGTCACAGTGCTTTTAAAATGTGCAACTGCTGAAATCACTGCACTGTAGACTGAAGCATGAACGCATAACAGTTGTGTTTATTAGCCTGTAATGCTCATAGGTCCTATCTAAAGGATAAGCTGTATCACCCACAGAGGCTGAATGGCTGAGACAGAAAATACGACTGCAAAATTATATCATAAATCTACTTTAGGTCTAGGAGAGTGTTCTCTGGTTAGCTCTATGTTGGAGATACTGTAGGAAACATACTAGAAACAGCTGGGGATGCATTCAGCCTCATGAGGAGCATGTTCTTGAGGACTGAAAACAAAACAAAAGCAAAAGCGCACTATCATGTTGATCTCTTTGTTAAATTTCATTTCTCTCTCTTTATACATGGATGCTATTTTCTCCAAATCCCACCTCATAGCACGAATTTTCAACTCATTTGTACAAAACAAAAGTAAAATTGTTTTTGACATGCATCCTTGCAACTGAAGAGATATTAAAAATTATGAGGTTGATGATGCAAGGTTAACTACTAGAGACCAAAGGGAAAGGTCCATATACTTACTAACAATAAGTCTCACTTCTGTAGCCAGTTACGACAGAGCTCAGTTTCATATGAAACCCCTATCACACCAAGTTAATTTAATCAAGAGCTCTTTTCTGCCTTGTCATACATTATGAATAAAGGAAAGACAAAGAAGACTAGGCAGTGAAAACAGAGACAAAGAAAACTGAGACAGAGCTAGAGAAAAAAAAAGGTGTATTTCCTGTAGCCTGCCACTTGCTGTAAGTGCCAGTTCTTAAAGTATTTCAGACGAATAATCATCTGAACATCAGTATGTAAGCAGAAGGTGTGGCATACATTAAAGATCTTTGAAGTGGGGAAAAGAGAGGAAAAAGCGAAGAAAGTGGTTCACAGGAAATGTTTAGCCACCTCCGAGAAAGAAAAATGAGCTGTCCTTAGGCCACTGAGCCTTGCACACTAGTGACAGTGTCTGTTTGCCACCAGACAGTCTGCATAGCTGAGCAGACAGTTGCAAGGACATTCTGCCCATGCTCCCATCTGGCAGATAATCATAAGAGGTAACAGTCGGGAGAGGAGTAAGTTTCCAGATAAAGTGCTGCAAAATACACTTCTGGGTTTCATCAAGTAAACATAACAGACACAAGGATTTACCAGGGATATGTTTAATATTCTTCATCTACACCATAATTTTTGAAATTTTAACTCTGTTCTTAATACATGCTAAAAGACCACATACGCTCAATGATCATGTTAGCAACGAAATTAAGCTATGAATTTTCTTCCAAACTACTGGACCATGGTGGCTGAAGAACTCAGAGGTAATACTTTTATGAGACAGTATTAGGGGGAAGACAAAGAGGGAGGGGGAAAAAATTTCAAAAGCAGTGCTTCATGGATGATACCCACAACAGAATTTAATTTTTAAATCCAACATAGAAATCTGCAAAAAGGTCACACAGAATGTATTCAGGCTTATCAGAGGTAAAGAGCTGGTAGCTGATTTCCAATCTCTATCCAAAATCTTTCAGACCTACAACAATATGGTATCAATTCTTACTTCTGTGAGCAATTTCATACAACTTTTAACAACATTCATGCTCAGGCATTTCCAGAAATGAGCACACATGCATGATCCCTCAGTGTACTGTAGGTTTTAATCAGGTTTTGCTACCAGATTAGTACTTAATTAATTACATTCCAACAAAGAAGCATGATAGCAGGTTTCCAGGCCTCAGGCCTTCCTACAGAATTGAAAAGAACAGTCTTCAGCTTCTGCTCATTTTTATATTTAAAAAAAGAAGCAAAACAGTTTTTTCACTCAAAGTGCAGTGCTCCGTGCTGCTTTGTTCTGCAGATGATTTTTTTTTTTTTTCAGCAGGGCCATGGCTGCGAGTGATTCAGTACACCTCCATGAATTTTTATAGCACTAATGATTTATACAAAGTGTATAGCAGAAAGAACTACTCTGTTTCTGGATGACCTCAGTACTCAGGAAAATACAGTTTCTTATTTCAAGTTCTTTTCAGCCTGGATCTCTCTACTGTGAACTAAAATATAACTGGGCACAATTAGGCAGGGTTTCATAAAGAAAGCATCCATGGCTTGCCCAAAGAAAGCACAAAGGAGGTAATGGTGACTAAAAAGTAAAGCAGAGTAGAAGGGGATTTTTTGCTGTTACAAGTAGTCCATGCATGCTGTCAGAATTTATAGAAATAACATTCTAAAGATATACTTCTGCTCTCCTGCCCTCACCTCCTCTCTCCTTTCTTCTCCTGTCCTCACTCTCCTTTACTTCTTTCCTTTTTTCTTTCTTACTTTCTTTCTCTAACTTTTAAAAATAATCAATGTTTCTTTCAAAACCACTGAACTTAGCAAAAACAAAGAAAACCAGTGTCAAAAAGTGATCAAGACTACGCTAATACTTAAAGTTGGGACTGAATTTAAAAATACAGAAGAACTGGAGTGTAAGTTTACATTATTATTTTCTTAGGATATCTTAGTACGCATTGTAAAATATAATTTTATCTCCTTTGGATACCTGCATGAAAGATACAGTCTGTTCAAAATTAAAAATAATAATTTGCAAAGTAAAAATAGAATAATTAAATTGCTTGGTAAAAGTTTGTCCTTTGTGTAACAGGAAAAGGCCTTTTCTAGCCAATATATAGTAATTCAGCTGACATTTACTACAGCCCCAAGCTGAGACAGAGATGAATTACTTTCATCTCACAGAATAACATGGACAATGTAATAATCTGAATCTTAATGATTAAACTTAAAGAATAAGTTAAGTGAAGCATGACAATCAGACTACATGAAATAAACAATCATCACTTGAGTAAATAATTGCAAAGACCTGGATGAATGTTAATAAGTACATATTGCAGCAGCAAAATGGGGTGAACATCATGCTATGAGGGGAAAGAGAACTGAGCAAAATGTACAAAGCAGATCTGGGGATGTCTTGTGAAACAATTCTACTCTTTGGGATCTGAGAGTATGCTGTGGAAAGAGGAAAAGGTACAGTTAGACCTGGTAAAATTGTAGCAGTGCATACAAATCTTCATTATTTTGTCTCTGTTATGGAGAATACAGAGAGTAAGACTAAACAAAGAAAACACTCTTTCCTGGAAATATATTGTATAATGTATTTTTTAACATGTACAACATTCTAGCTGTAGATCTGAGTAAGCACTCACAACCTCAGAACTATTCTAGAAATAAGTGTTAACAAAAAAAAAGCTTTTTCGTACTAGATATTGCTTCTTTGACTTGAGGTCAGGGCTGACAGGGCATCACTGAATTTAAGAGGCTTCTATAAGAAATTCTAAGTGAGAAAAATGTTGAATGTAAGTCTTGAGGATTAATTTTAAAATATAGTTTAGTTCTAATAGTCGGACAGGAAAATCTTCTTCAGCTCTTCAGTAAGGTATCTGGACTGGTATCGAATGCCCTTGTTTGTCGAATGTTTGTAGACAATGGGGCAGAGAAGCTGGGTACTGGTGAAGTAGATGGCTGTCATATACCTGTTCACACAGAGTGGAGTTCAGGTTTGCTGCACAAAGGAAGTCAGCAGAAGAATCTTGACCTGAACTTCTCATTGGTTTCTTTTCCTTGCAGGTACATTGAAAACCATTTTTTTTTTTTTTCCTGGTAATTTCCCTAGGCTTTCTCCCTGCATGCCTCACTTTTCAATGAGCCCCAGTTTGCCTGTGGGACTATAACTGAGATTAAGTAATCTTGTCTAGCTAGTTAAAGCAAATAGATATTACATATTCCTTCAGTTCTACACACAAAAATTCAAAAAGAAACAAATGAAGCCACAACCAAACCAAATACATTACATACGTCTATATGTGTAAATGGTGTCTGACATGGAAGTACATATGAAACAAGGGCATGTAACTGAATTCCTCTGTGAGTTAAAAATGGCACCCACTGACATTCACTGACACTTGCAGAACATTTATGGAGACCAAAGAGTGGATGTAAGCACAGTGAAGTGGAGGGTGGTGTATTTCAGAAGTGGTGACAGTAATGTGGAAGACAAGTCACATTCTGGACAGCCACGCACACAGCTCTCACATTATGAAATGAGGAGCGCCTCGATCAGCTCACTCACACAGATTGGCAGATTATGACCAAGGAAGTATGTACGGAGCTCAATACTGGTTTCAAAGCATTTGAAACAATGGTGGCAATATTGGAGTATATCAAATATTGTGCCAAATGGGTTCCATGAATGATTGCACAGGAACAGAATAAACACCATATGCAAGTTTCTCAGGATCTACTGAACCAGTATGAGATTGAAGGTGACAGTTTCTTGGACCACATCATTACCAGTGATGAAACACAGCACCACTACTACAAGCTGGCAGTCCCTGGAGTGACAACACGTGAATTCTCTAAGGAAGAAGTTGAATATGAAGAAGTTGAATATTTACCTTAGTAGGTAAAAAGATGCATTTTGGGGGGCAGAGGGGAAGGGATACGAAAGGTGTAATCATTCTGCATTTTCTGAAACCCAGACAAACCATCAACCCTGACCATCATCACATTGACTAAGCCAAAGCCTTGAACTTCCAGAGCCTGGCCAGGGAAGAAGATAATCTTTTTCTTGCAACACTGTAACACCCAGCCCCATACCAGTTAAAACACTCCGTAGCAAAATGCCTGTCTTGTTTAGACTGTCCTACCACACCTGTGGGCTACATACACTTCTGACAAGAACAGCATACAGGCTCTTGTTCATTACTGGCAAAAATGCATAGCTAATGGTGGTGATTATGTGATTATGTTGAAAAATAGTGTTTTGTAGCTGAGAATTTGTTCTATCAAGCAGTGTTATTGTGCTTTTAATATCTTGTTATCGTTTCCATGGAAATAAGTGGAAGGCATTATTTTCAGAGCAACCTACATGTGATAATGAATCCATCTTGTGTTATCACAGTGGAAAATTAGTCTTTTTTTTCCTGCTAGTTTCATTGTAAGGACACTAGATTCTTTTGCAAATTGAGAAAATGGGGCAGGAGGGAAAGAAAAAATGCCTGTATTAAAGTAAAGGATAACGCCAGATGTCATGCCCAATTTATTACTACCCACTCACAACTCTTTCATTTCTCTGCAGAGCTTCACATGGACAACAGCTGACCTAGAAACCTTTTGATCAGAAATATGATTAACCTTGCTTAAGACTAAGTTGGTTTTAACCAGTGTCTTTTCTTTGCCAGACCCATATAGCTCAAACTTCACTGCCAGGTCCAAGAATACTCTTACCCCCCCTTAGCCAGTCATCCCAATTGCCTTTATTCCTATTTTCTCCTCTGTGGACAGAGATCTTACCTCAGGAAAGACTCCTCTTTTCATCTGCCACCTATCCTGGAGATGTAGAAAGTCTTTAATCACCTAACTTTTTAATCGTAAAGCTCTTTAGCTGTCTAAAGTCCTGCTTCTGGCTCTGCTCCAAAACGTTTCAGCCTTTGGGGCAGTTCAGTAAATAAGTCAAACTTAAGGTTTGACAGTATTCACAAGTTAGATTTTCTACTTGTCACGCCTCCAGTCTTCACCCAGTAGGTGCAAGAGCCAGAGTTTTATGGAAATCATTAGCTTGCTTCTCTTTTATCTAGTATCTTAATAGCTAGGGCACTCACTTATGGCAATTAGGATTCAACTCCTTTCTAGTCTTTTGATAGAGACTGACCTGGCTAACAGGCAGTAATGTACTCTGAAATGACGACATCCACATTTCTTTCTAGCACAGTTGTCTAACTGGTAGGGAAAACTGACACCAGAGGCAGAAAAACAGCAAGTGCAAGCGTGACTCTGGAAGCTTTTGACAGAAAGGATTGGGAACCAGAGCCTTTTTCATTGAAGAACTTCTAATTTTATGTTAAATATGTAGTAGACCATGAACTAGACCCCAGCACTATTTACCCTGATGGTTTGTAAAAGAAGTACGAATCCTTTGCCATTGCTTAAATCTTTGAAAGAAGAGAGTTGGTGGTCGTGCTTCAGGAACACGCTCACAGTTGTGAATACCAAACAGATGGAGCCAGCCAGCTGACATGCCACAGCAGTCTATGAGACCGACCCCCTCCACTGCCACGCAGACACAGGTAAACAATGGCTCCCATCTTGGAGGGCTGAGTTTTGCAGACCCCATTCCTGAGCGCCAAAGTCCAGCTTTCTGACAGATACACCCATGTTTTTACTATCTCTGTTAACATATTACAGAGATGCAACAGTAGCTATGTGCATGCAGAGCCAGTTAACTTTTGGCACAGTATCAGGCAATTCCAGCAATATTTCTTCCATAGCCTTGTTATCAAGGCCATGACACTTACCGAGTCAGGAAATTATTGCCCTGCATTTCATTGCGTGTGGACATGTCCTAACTTGTGCTATACCTTTCATAAGAAGCCAAAGAATTCTACTTGGACTTTGTAAATTCCATTAACTACTTGGCAGCAAGATGCTGTAAAAAAAAAACAAGATACTGACTGACATGCAATGGATGAAAACTTAGATGTCTGGAAGAATTATGATCCTCCCTTCAGCACCTATGATGTCTCCCTCTTGACAGTGTTATTAAAACATCATCACACTGCTGTTTAACATGAACTGAAATTCACAGTAGTGTTAGTAAATAAGGATTTTTTTTTACCATACTTGTTTGCAAGCTTAATTGTTCATCTCTGCTAGCAGGGCATTTGCTTCTGGGACATGGAATGGCTAGGGAGGTAGGTAACTACTTCAGCTCTCCTGTTTAGATGACTTACATGAAAACCAAAACTTCCCGCAGTCTGTGTCTGCTTAGTCCTGTCCAGACAAACCTGCGGATACTGTCCAAGCTAATGAATGACTTTCAAAGCTGACCTCATACAATCAAGTGGGGGGGAGGCTGAAAAGCCAATTGAAGAATAGAACCTCAAAGGCTTGGTAAGACATAGGGTTTATCTTAAAGGAATTCTGTAATTTCTATGCTGTTGGTTTTACAGACAATAAGGTATTGACACTGCCAAGAGCCTTACACAATCCCAGTGGAATTTGGATTGCAAGTGATAAAACAAATGTTTTAAAATCACACTGTAGTGTGTATATGCTGATGTCATCTTTCAGTGTAAAATACTAGGGAAAAAGTCATAATGTTATTATTTGAATAGAAGTTTCTAAATGAAACACCTTGTTTTTTACTGATTCTGAAATTAGGTTTAATCAGAACCTTTCTGGCTAAATTAATGTTCCTAAGTGCAAACTAGAAAGTATACACACAAAACACATCCCAGCTGTGCAACCACTATTTTGCAGATGAAGGAATCACAAATTTCAGCCATTCTGCTATCAGCTTTGGTGAAAACTATGTCACAAATTTAGAATATTTTATATGAAATTATCCGAGACTGTTGCCTTAAGAAGGGGAACAAGGCTTGTAAAGGGCTTGGAGAAAATGCCCTACGAGGAGCGACTGAAGGAACTGGGGCTGTTTAGTCTGGGGAAAAGGAGGCTGAGGGGAGACCTTAGTGCTCTCTTCCAGTACCTGAAAGGTGCTTGCTGTGAGAGCAGGGCTGGTCTCTTCTCACTGGTGACAGGTGACAGGAGGAGGGGAAATGGCCTCAAGTTGTGCCAGGGGAAGTTTAGATTGGATATCAGGAAAAATTTATTTACAAAATCACATAATTTATTTACACAGTCACATAATCACAGAATCACAGGATGGCCAGAGTTGAAGGGACTTCAAGAATCATGAATCAATCTCCAACCTCCTGGCCATATGCAGGGTCACCAGCCTCCCCATTTAATACCAGACCACGTTGCCCAGGGCCCATCCAATCTGGCCTTGAACACCACCAGGGACAGGACATCCACAGCTTCTCTGGGCAGCCTGTTCCAGCACCTCACCACTCTCTCTGTAAAAAACTTTCCCCTGACATCCAACCTCAATCTTCCCTCCCTCAACTTAAAACCATTTCCCCTTGTCCTGCTGTTACCTACCCTTTCAAAGAGTTGACTCCCCTCCTGTTTATAGGCTCTGTTTAGGTACTGAAAGGCCGCAGTGAGGTCACCCCACAGCCTTCTCTTCTCCAGGCTGAACAAGTCCAGCTCTCTCAGCCTGTCTTCGTAGGGGAGGTGCTCCAGCCCTCTGATCATCTTTGTGGCTCTCCTCTGGACCCTCTCCAACAGCTCTCTGTCTTTCTTGTACTGGGGGTCCAGACCTGGACGCAGTACTCCAGATGGGGCCTCACAAGAGAGTAGAGAGGAAAAGGGATATTAAGCACTGGAATAAGCTCCCCATGGAGGTGATTGAGCCACCACCACTGGATGTGTTTAAAAACAGTTTGGATGTGATTCTTAGGAATATGATTTAGTGGAGGGTTGTTAGGGTAGTATGGTTAAGTTGTGATCTTTTCTAATCTGAGCAATTCTATGATTCTTTGATTCTTTGATTCTATGAGGAATACTCTTTGGATAAATTCTAAAGCAATTACATAAGACAGTATATTTCTTTTCATTCATGTGGCTTAATTCACAGGCCATGATATGCCCTTTCTAAATTCAAGATACTTCGTATTTGTTTACTGAAAGAGTAAAAAGTCTGGAAGAGACTTCTAAAGATGATAAAGGTAGGCATCCTGAAGGGTCTTAAATATCCTTAGAAAAGGCGACTCCACAATGACCCTGGGTGATCTGTTCCAGTGCTTCATCCTATGTTATGTGGCTATCATTTCTCTCTGACATTACTACTCCTACAATGCATAAAATCTTCAGTAATGTCAATCACATTAGCATGCAACACTGTAATGTCCTTAGACTGCAGAACTTGCATAGATAAGATCCTTTGAAATATGTTTAATATCACCTGTACTCTCATTAAAGCTCAACAAAGACATGTAATAGCATGGCAATAGTATAGTAATAGCTTGGTGGTTCTGGCTCCTAGCTTTTGAAACACAGCCCTGCCAAAATAACTGCCCTGACATGTTCTGACATGATCCGAGAACAACTAGAAGATCATAACACGAAGATAGAAAAGTAGCAAGTTGAAAATTTTTTACTTTTCCTGATAGGAATCAGACTAGTTTTGTCTTACTGACTGCTAAAACTGTCTTCGTGAATTCGGATAAGACAAAATCTTCTTTGATATATTCACAAAGAAAGTAAGGATCTAGAAAAGCCTCCCCAGACAAAAATAAAAGAAGTCATTCTTTTGCTTGTTCCAAGCATGTCCAACTGCAGATCCTGGAGATCTGAAGATCTGGCTTAAGTACTGCAGTGCAAAGAACAAACTCATTTAGTGCTGTTTTCTGCCCTATGCACAACCACTACCTGTGTGTTGTGGTGAGCACTTCATATTTATACACTAGCCTTGTATGGTTGTAGGAGGCTGAAGTGCAGTCCTGACACAGATCTGCCAGTTTCTATTACAGTCATTTTCCTCTTTAGCAAAGGAAGATCAGTGGCACGCGTCCCTGTGACAGTTCTGTGATATTCAGATATCCCACTGGCAGAAAGCAGCTGCATCACTATAGAGCATTTCGTTTCATGAGTCTGCACTGTTTCCTGCATGAATAAAATTAAACATGGCAGGGCTGAGATTAAAGTCCCTTAGCTGCTATTCCTTTCATATTGGAAACTAAATGTTACGCTGCTGACAAACTCTTGTTTTTCTCCACATAAGAAACAGCTTAAGGCTCAAATAACCTCCAGTCCAATCTATACACAATTTCCCATCAGCAGCAAGCTCAAAAAACAGTATGAGAAGAATGACTTTGATGAGTCTCTATCCTTGGCATGATGAGAAGAGTTTGCCAAAGGCTATGTGGTGTAGCAGTGCTCTCAGAGTCACCATTTTATTGTACTCGATGTATAGCAATTCTCCATAAGAAAAACTGGATGATACTTTCAGATTTCATTTGTTTTCCTGTGAGATAAGAGTCCAATGAGTCATGCATTTGGGGAGATATTGAAACTACTAATAATTATTCAGATTAAATACTACTAATAATATCAGTTGGAATGATTAAAAGTAATTTTAAAATGAGTTATATCTCTCTGCTTGAAAGCAATTAAATATATCTACACAAACTTACTCAAAAGAAAATGAGTATTTCATAGATTATTTAAATTGTCCACTCACTTACAGGGACTGGATCAAAATGCCCCCTATTGAAATGTTACTGTTAATAGTAGTACGTCATCCTTCATGGATTTATTTCACAAATAACATTAATAAACCTAGGCTTATAAAGTACAGCACTCCTGAAACAACAGATTATTTTTAGAATATACAGGAGAAATATCTGTAATTTATTTTGGAAAATCAGTTTCTATTTCCTATTTTCCGTCAAATAGGTCAAGTTCAGTACACTTTCAATACAATTTTCTTATCTCTAAGAGCAAAACGTCTCATCAATACAGTCATGTCCGTCGAACTATCTCACTCATTTTATGTAAAGAATCAGGCATGATCTATTTTATCAATCTATGTGTTCAACTGTGTGCACATGCCACTTCATACACAATTCACCATGTAGAAGCATAAATCAAGTAAGACAGTGGCATTTTAGGACAGAAAGAGGTGCCTTGGTCGAACACCTCTTCCTGACTAAAGGCAGGTGAGCAATCTGATAACTTAGTCTAGAGCAATTTTAGCCAATTCAAATAAATACTGCCTTGAGGCTATTCTAACTTCTGCCAGGAACTGATTCATACATGGTAGGCTTTTGAATCCTGCTGATGGAATCATGATGAAAAGGGCAAAGCATCAGTGTTTTTCACAAAAAAAGTGTTTTTTTTTTCCAAACTTGGTTGTTTTCCATTCTCTTTTGCAAAAGTGCCTCAAGCTCTGGAACAGCTATAGATAAAACTTCTTAATAGCTTGGAAAGGATATTTTTTTGTTTAATCAGGAAGTATTTTTTTTTTTTTTTAATATAATGAAAGACATTACTGAAATAAGTGCAGTATTATAGGTAAAAGATAAAATAAGAAGATAGCCTAGTCACCAAATTAACAGCAGTTAAAACAATTTTCAGAACTTAAAAAAAATTTACGAAGTAGAAGTTTATATACCCTTACTTCTGTCAAATAAACATTCCTAAGATTTACTAGAATTGTCACTTCTGGAGTCTTTCTATTGGTGACTGCAATTAAGTACTGAAAGTGATGGCTTTTCCAAAATATAGTCAAACACATCTTTTCTCAAATTAAAAAATGTATCACTTTCACTTTTTTTTCACTTTCACTTTGTTTTCCTTGCTAACATAAAGCCACTATTTCTCATATCTTTTGGTCTTTTTCCCTAACACAAGACACATGAATTAAAAAATACAGAGAAACTTAAAGGATGAAAAGATGCATCTATTAATTGCTAATTTATATATAGATTCCTTGAATTTCAAAGAGTTAACTGTAAAAGAACTTTTGAATAAATAGCTACATGCAGGTGAACATTCTTTGTGATACAAACATACAGTAAACATCTAGGATTTTACAAATCAATCACTTATATGTCATGTTTATCTAGGCAATACTAAAAGGGTAAACTAAGAGGAATGAGAATATTTACAGAAAATTTTGTTCTGTCTAGACACACTTGTGTTACTCTCACCATAAAAATATTCTCACTCTTGATACATAGAAAAAGAATAAACAACATAAACTTGTAAACAGAATACAATACTTGTGTCCTTTATTATTATTATGAGAGAAATGAGCCATTAGAAACAAAATCAATTTTTGAGTCATAGAAAACCAATATACTTCACTTTTAAGGTTGTAAATTACATGATCCCAAAGCAATATTCATATTTCACATTTTGATAGCACTTGTCAACCCGATTTTTTAATTATTTGCCAGTTATCTTGTTATGTACAATATTGAGATTGTAAGGTCTATGAAGGAAGAACCTCCTTATCCTTTCTAGTAACTACCATAAAGGAATTATCTCCCATTATAAATATTTTTCATGAAGTCATCCCCAGCATCCAAGCACTTCAAAGCAATTAATGAAGACTGGTCATTATTATATCTGTGTGATTTATAAGGATGCAAAAGAAATGAATTTTCTGAGGATTTTCGGCTTTTATTCTGCCTGGAAATACTCAGTTCTGAGTGTATTCAGATATGGATGTGTCCAGGCAGACTCAGCATATGTGCATTCCACAGGGTAAGTCTGTGGAAATAACCACTCTGTAAATATCTAATTTCCACAGATCAGTGGCATTGCCACAGATTGACTTAGGCAAGTATCAGCTGGTACAGAGGCAAATATTAGGTAGCAAGGTAACACAAGCTGCCAGTCACAGCCTTTACTGCAGACTACTTGAGCCAGTCTTGCATATTGCAAGAGCAGCAGCTGCTGTGTAGGAAGAAGCTAGAGGAACAAGCTAATGGCCACACTATGAATTTTATCAGCTTGCCATGAAATGCTTCAAGTCCCACCTGTCATGAATTTAGTAGATTCCAAAAACAACTAACAAATTTCCGTCAACATTATAAAGTCTACAAAACAAGAAAGTTCCATAAACATCAGTGCATAGCACAGCTGTGCTATGTACAGAAGTCTTTGTTGTTTTGTTTAAGAAAGTGGACATACAGGGGAGCTTAGATCTGGAATTCACCACGTTTTGGAAATAAGTGCACAACCCAAGCAGGTTGTTATTGTATCTGAAAAGAAAGGTTACGCATATGAACAAGTACCGTCAGTGCCCCAATGTCTGCCCTGCTACATAGACCTTGCTCAGTCATTTTCCAGGCCCTGAGAGAGCAAAACTGCCAAACCATACTAAACCTATACTAAATGATTAATTCATAGGTCATCCGAAAGTAATGCATCCTATTTATTTTCATGGACAGTACAACAGATACAAAAAGCAAATAACACTATTTGATAGACTAAATTCTCTGCTACAAACACTCTTTTTCAACACAGTCACCAACATTAGTCGTGCATTTTTGCCAGTGATGAACTGGAGACTTTATGCCATGTTCACAAAAATCTGCACCAGCAGAGATGATCCACTGTCACTGTCTTTGCTGCTGAAACACACCAGCCATTGTGATCACATCCACTGCTTGGACTCCATAAACATCAGCAAGTGTCAGTTAATATCAACTGGGGCCATAGAGGAATTCAGTGTCAGACAGTGACAGTTTCATATGCGTTTCCATGTCAGATGCCACACTGTCGGAGTGCCTTTCTGCTGCCATCTGCCACATGGCAAAAACACGGAATGGAATGCTCTGGGAAGATTCATTCTCTACTGCCATATCACCAAGGCACTACTTTTGGAGCAGCTCTCACAGAAACAGTGGCTGGCATGTAATGGGTGGATAGGACATTTTAATTAATACGCATCACCATTACTGACCTATAAAATTTAGGTCACTTGGACATTTGTAGCAGTCTCAGCATGTTGGAATTGCCTTTTCCTTACTCATCTTCCATTGCCAAGATCAGATGCCTGTTCTGAAACACATGAAGATCTGACATTCAAATTATAGTCTCTAAATTGCACAGAATCTATTCTTCCTCACGAAACTCTGTCTAGGCAATATTCTATTAATTTTTATGCCTTTTGGATTTGCAATTGGGTTCTTGATTCTAAGCAGAGCAAGTCAGAGCCTCAAATTTGAATTCTCAGGAAGATATTTGGTAGAACCGTTCTGTGATGGATTCAATTGAAAACAAAATATCCACAGCAGCTGAAAATCAGTTTTGTTCTTGACACACCATTTACATTAGGTACTTTTCTCCTGTACTTGAAGGGAATATTTGTCATTACAACATTGCAGTGTTTCAGTATATTAGTATGAATGCTTTACCACATCTTTACATCCTATTGTTAATTTTGGTGATTTTTTTTAATAGCTGATATTTTTAGGAATGAATTGTCAAAATATTGTGAATAAAAGTTGGGAAGGAATGCATTTGCAGTGCTTTCTTTTCTCTATCATGCAAAAGACCTAACTAAATATTTAAAACAGTGATTATGAAAGGTCATTTCCATGTAATGCAGTTATAATTTACATGTTTGAAACTAGTATTTCAGATGCATTGAAGACAATACGAGGAAGTTATTTCTTCACATTAAAGACACAGAAAAACATATTCCTCTTTTGAAGAAGGTATACATAAAATTGTAGCAATAGAATCAGTAATAGACATTTTGCATTTACTCTTGCTTATTTACATATGCCATAGAAAGTCTGAGTAATTAATAGATAGATTTAGTCCAGAATGTAAAATAACTCACAGCTTTTCAACATCTAGGACTGCTCTGAATTAATAATTTTTAATCAGTGTCTGATTTTGTCTCTTGATGATTTGGGTAGAATCTTGGGCTTAATAACACAATTTGCAAAGCTCCCATTGGATTTAAATAAATCAAAGAGTATTAATTGCCAATCTGTGCATTGCCCCTTTAAGAAAACAAAACAACAACAACAATATATATATATATATGTATATATCCTATGTCATTGCTGTGATTGTGTCTCAGCTCATCAGGAGTTCTCAGCCCACTAGCTGTTTACCTGATCTTTGAGAGGAGTGTTATCCTAGACAATGAAGCCAGAAGAATGTTACTGGATTGGCTTGAAATTACACAACTGCTCCGTGGCTTCCCCGGCAGACAGTATTAGACAGAGCAGCTCTCAGGCATTGAAAGGTAAATCACTCCTAGTCAAAATGAAAGTGAGATCTTATACAGGACCACAGAAGAACTGGAGAGGGGATAATAGCTAAATAATAGCTGATTGTTGCTGTCATAGACAAAGGAAGAGAAACAAACTCAGTGAGTTTACCATACTGTTTATTAACAGAGGTAATAAATAATGTTTGGGTCTTCTATCATTTTTTTCTTGAAGAAAATTCATATGAGCTAAGAAAAGGAAATTGGTCCTGCTGTACCTCTGCTATTTAGAGTCAGAAAGCAATTCTTCAAACAGTGTCCCGGGTGCTGTGATTTCAAGGGAAAATGAGTATGTTTCTGGCCATATAAAACAGCCACGATATGAACCTGCATTGGTCAGGGTGCATTTGTAAACTGTTATACATCAACATAGTTGTCTTTTGCAGTCTTAAAATAAGGATGCTGTAAAACAAAGGGACTCTGTTTTTCCTTCCTCCCATGAAAGCTGAAGGACACCTGGTAATGTATGCAGAGTTGAAATGCAGTTTTGCAAGCACTGTTTCCTTTCTTCTGCTTAGCTAGGAAACAGTGTTGCATTTTCTTTAGCATTGCTGAGGGGAAACAAAAGTTGTTTATGTTAGAGAATTACATGCCCGTTATCCAAAGACTATAAGAAGCAGTGTTCATCCAAGTGAATTTTGAAAGGTACAGGTTATAGGTGCCACAGAAATGACACAGCCATCTATCTAAATCGTGAATACAGGCTGATCACAGCAGGAGCAGAATATATATTTTTAAAATGCTCTCATTTTACATTTTGACAACAGAGTGACAGCCCTGCACAAATACCATGAGCTAATACGCACTCAGAGGAAGCTCAAGAAACATGGGAGTTTACTTAGTAGCTTGTGTACCTTTTTCCCATACAATTGTGGAAAGAATAGTAACACCTACAGGGAGAGGGGATGGTGAATGAATGGGAACTCAGAACAAGGGAACAGGAGCAGTGCAATATCTGTGATGGTGATCATGTGAAGTGATGATATGCAAGTTGGCTAAGCAGTCCTTTCCCCACCCACCATTCTTCAAACCATACTAACTTATGCTGAAATTGCTGCCACTCCTTATTATTTTCCCCACTCCTTCCTAACAGGAATAAAAATGAGTTAGGATTTGAAAAGGTATACTCTCTAGAGCTGCTTCTACTAGAGATTTCTAACATGTTTCCTCCCCCTTCCTGTAAGCATCTTACTACCAGCTACAGAGAAATATTATTTCTAGCCATGTATTCTCCCATACCCTCCAGAGGTGTGAAGAAGAAACTGGAAGAAAATGCCTCATCTTAGGGAAAGAGGTTTGATTTTCTTTTTACACATTCCAATAATTAGACACTGCAATAGCATTTTTTAACTTAAATGGTCTCTATTTCCCCATTTGATAATTGTGTCTTCGTTGCCCTAAACAAAGCATCTTAATATGCCAGTTTCTGTGTTTCCTTCATGTGCTAGCACCTCCAAGATTATATCCTTCCATCCATGCATGTCAGTGCATGGCATATATAACAATCAAAACACAATTATGATGAAGAGATTTCCAAATTTTTTGCAGGAAGCTGCAGGAACAGGAATATAAAGCTTGAGAAAATCGTTCTATGTCATGCAGAAAGGAGATACTTTTAAAGAGGTGTTTGAAAATCAGTCTATCACTTTTCAGGTAAGAAGGAAAACAAGTATAAGTATGAGATGTTTGTGGGTGAAAATGATGTCTTTTATAAAGTTGCAATCTCATGTCTGAAGGAATCAAAGTAATTGTGTAAAAGACATCACATCTACCTCAGCATATTTTCACTCCAGAAGTTGAAAACAAAATCAGAAGGCAGTTGAGTTCAAAAACCGAGTTGACAGTTTGAAGTAAAAATATTTGTAAACAATCCTAGTCCTTTTTTTTTTGCCTAGTAGGTAACCATGTTACAAGCTGTTCTAACAAAGAATTGAAACTGATGAAACTTCCACAAACCAGACTGCAAGATAAGAGCTTTCCCAAAGCAATGTTCCTGGCAGCCAGTCAAGCTGTGGAGTTTCTCTACACCTGCATGGTTACTGTGATGTCCACACACAAGTCCACATTAGAAAATTATACAAAACACTGTTGTGTCTTCCCAACTGAAATTTAAGCCTGAGTAGATATAAATCAATTCTGAGTTAGACAGCTGTACAGCAAGCTCTCTTGTTTTTCTTTGGGCTGGGTTTTTGTTTGTTTGTTTGTTTCATGTTTTTGCCAGGCAGCATCAACTGTTCAAGTTACATACATACATATATATATATATATATATATATATATATATATATATATATATGTTAATACATATGTACACTTATATATATATAACAAACACATGTATGTATTAGCTTTTGTACAGTATCTAGAAGTTAAAAACAATAAATGCTTAGTTGTACCTTTTTTATTGACATAGCCTTCCTGTTCCTATGACTAGTTTCCTCTGAGGAAAATGTGACATGTTGGATGATTTCCCATTTTCTATTCAAAGAAGAAGTATACACGCTAGCCAGCATTTGACTTCTCTGTTAATCTTTAGCTACCAAAGAACATCTGCAGCCTAGCAGTTTGTTCTGCTGCCCAAGGTCGGTAATAATCAAAATACATTGTTCAACAAAGGGAAAGGTTGACATTATACCTCCTGGGAATAAAATAATTTTTAATTTATATGTAGCAGCACAAAAGAGGCACACAGTGCAGATTCATGTAAAACAAAGACAAGTAACCATTTAGAATCATATGTGAAGTCTAGTTCTTCTTCCTAACCTGGGAAAATAGAAGGGGTGAAAAAAATGAAGACCTATACATACTGCCTTCATTACAGTCACAGCAACGTGCTACTGCTGCAACATCCGTGAGATATGCAGGATGGAATGGAATCTCCCTCCCACTTTGTATTACACCATTCTATTGTGTAGTGTTGTGCATGTTTAACTTTCTGATACAATGCAATGGCTTTCGTATGATCAAATTGCAAATAAATACAGGGAACAGATCCAGGTACCTAGAAATTCCCAGGACACCACTGCAGGTAATTCCATGCTTCAGAGAAGGCATTCACAAGCTTTGTGGCAGACATAGATTCATGGAGATACCTGTAACGTAAATCAATACGTGCTGATATTATGTATTTCACAGCAGCAGCTGAGCACATTCCACAATAGGAATGTCCCTGGACCATATATTTACAGTACTACACATCAGTTTAATACCCACTGATGTCATGTTTATTCCTAATAGATTTCATAATATCCAACCTATTATCAATTACCTATCAATGGGCTTTCTGTCATACTTTATAAACAGTAGACTAGGAGCTTCCATTATTTTTTTCGTCTTCAAACGTCCACACCATAAATTCTATACTATGAATTCTATACTATTAATTCATTTCTTTACTGTTGGACTTCTGTTACAGCCTGAGTCATATCTTATATATGTATAATATACTGCATTATTATGGAATATCGGCACCTGAATGAAACTCTGAGAGAATTATTTTTACTGTTTAAATATCATACATGATCAGAATTAGACTATTACGAGAAAAAGCAAAAGAGAACCAACACCTACAAAGAGTCCAAAAGTGCCTTTTGAACTGAAGGTTTAGAGTACACTCTAATCACAGGGGAGCTGGTTATGAACAAAACAATTGCTTGTTGTATATTATAACTCAGTGTGTTTTCCTTTCTTATTTTGCCATATGAATGAACTGGTTTGTTGTAGAAATATCCCTTCTGCTATTTTTCTGCACCTATGCAAACTATGCATTACTTTTTTGGATCTGTGCTGAAGACATCTTACCACTCTCAAATATAGGAAGGGAATAATGAGAAAGTGCCTTTAGAGAGATTTTTCACAAAAGAACACACTGCATGCTTGCCTGTTAGAAAAGACAGCTGGGATTAAGATATCGTTTTACAAGAAAAGTGGTGACATTTTCACTATTAGACAAAACAGAGAAAGAGTGGAACATTAGATGGTGCACAAAGGTTGATCAGCTGAAGATGTGAATGTGGATGGAAAAAAAAATGTCATTTGCCCCAAGGCCCTGTCATTCAGGAGAAGGTTCATAGTAAATTTAAGTCTTTCAGAAAACTGTTCTGGTTGAAGCTAACTGAGCAAATGCAAATTGGCAAGGTTTGTTCTTATTCCTTCTCTGTCATTATCTCCTTGTAGGATACTAAGCGACTGCATCCTCTTGCCCGAAGTTACCCACTCTGAAAAGGAAGAATGAGGATATTGGCCTTACATGAGTTGGTTTTACCACAAATTACTGTACTTTCACAAAGACTTCATCTTGAAGAGGATTGCCCACTTTCTACATGGAGACAAAAGATAGCTAAGGACTTGCAAAGAGAGTTCTGTCCTATCCAAAGGTTATATATGTCAAGTGTAGGAGGGCTGTCTCTCTTAAAAGGCCTTGACTGTGCCTCTTCAGTGACTAAGAGAGAGCATAGACAACCATTTAAAGCATACATATAATAGACGATGATGAGTTAAATTCATCAGAAACTGAGACTTATCACATAAATAATATATTCTTATATAATATATATATGCCAATATTTTTTCAACATGTGGATCTTTAGTGCACCAATCAACCATGTATACTGTAGATAAGGTTAAATTAAATTAAATTCTTCAAGAATTTAATCAGCAATTTTTTTACTTTCTTTGGAAAAAGATAATGTTCTTGCTTTTCCTAAAGTATGCAGAATATTTATTTTGTCTGAATACTGACATTTTGGTCTATTCTTATATTAATAAGGATTTCGCAGTTCTAGTACATTGCATAAAATCGTTATTCCTTATCACCTGGACACAGTTTACCTTTTTTTATTAAACTCAAAATTTTTTACTTCAGTAAACTCCAGTCCAAAACCAAGCCAAACCATACCAAACTGGGGAGGTGTTACCCAAGAGCTTTAACCTCTTTTTTATTAATGGGAAATTATAGGTACATTAAAAAAGAAACAAATAAACAGTGTAAATGATCTCCCACTCCAGATCAAACAGCCTAGTAATTAAAAAAAAAAAAAAAAAAAAAAAAAATTATGCAGTTGTACTTTGAAAGGACTAAAATAAGCCTCAAAAAATTATTTGTATTTCAGGTGACTTTTAATTTCATAGCACATACTTTTCAATATCCATTACCCTGTAGCCATTGTCATAGGCTCTCATTTTTTTCTTTCAAACTGTAAGAAGGAAATGAAGACAAAATCTTCATGTTAATTAAGAAATGTGGTGGAACTAAACACTTCTCTCTGGAATAGCTAGAACATCTCTGCATTGCCAGTGATGTAATTTCAAATAGCAACTTCATAAGAGACGAGCTTAAATAAGTTCTAACACTTTGAAAGACGACTTTGCTGTGCCACTTGCACAGCAAATGCCTTCCATTTTGCATAATAGATATCAGATATCATAAAAGTTATTGGGGTTTAATGCAACAAAAGTGAAGAGATTATCAGTAAAAATGGTGAATGTTCTGAAGAATTTCAAAGTGAGATTTTTCAAATACATTGTTATAGGACAACTCACAAAGAAATACCTGTGAACTTCAGGATTTTATTCAGAATCTGAAATATCTCTGCATTAAAAAAGAGTGAGGGGAGGTGTTCCAAAGAATCTGAACCCTCCCCACTCCCCCAGATAACATCAGGAAATCTCTGAAGAAGAAAATATGAGTTCACTCTTCCTTAAATGCTCCAAATGCAAGAATGACAAAAATCATGGCGACATTCACAGATGACATGGGAAGAAAAAAGGGATGTTGCGATGATACTGAGCTGACTTTTCAGTCTGCCCTTATAAGGGAAAACTTCTAAACTTTTTGCTGCAAAGAAAACTTTTTTAATAATGTACTTGAAATATGTCTAGGCAGTATAACCAGTCCCCCTGAACAGAAGCTAAAGACAGCAAAATATAAATAAGAAATACAGCACAAGTTTACAGAAAAGCTAACTGTCCATTCTGATCAACCAAGCAAAATCAGATATACAAGTTGCAGGTAAATCAGAAAGTAAATTCTAGTTAGATATACAGGAAAAGAAAGCATTCCAGTGAGTACAGTCAAACATTACAATACGCTGTCATGAAAGCCTGTCAAACATCCATCTTTAGTTATTTTTGAATCTCAATAAAGACAGGTCTTTGTAATTGGATTTAACTTTGAAAATATCCCTGCTTTAGTAGTAATAGCAGTATTTTAGCAGTAGTACCATATCCAAAGGAAAGCAGCACTTGAATATATACTATATCACACAAAATAAAAGCACTGAATATGACAGGAGGACAGAAAAGGTAATTCAGAATTTCCACTTGTTCATCAGGAATATACATATAAAAACATATATCTCTGTACAAAATTACTGACTAAAGAAAAAAAAAATTGAATGCAAAAAAAAAATCACCAGTGATTTTTCTCTCCTACTTGAGTGTCAACAGCAAATAAATATTTTTCACTACTGACACGACATACTACATCATTTATGGCACTCCTTTCAGTGCCCATGGAGGTGAAGATACTCTTGTATGATTATATTTCATTACTTCTCTCAGGTGCAAGAGAGCATGCTATATAGCTCGAATAAAATGATAAGCAAGAGCTGAAGCAGAAACGGACATTTAATGTCTGAATTTTTGAAACACTGGTTTCTATGGTGACAGATGATTTTTCCTAACATGGCTACACATACTTGACTTTAAGAATTTGAAACAGAAAGAAAAAAGAATAGGAGAATTTCTGGTAGTAGGAAAGGAAATGTAGAAATGAGAAATGTTCTTGTCTCTATCATGAAGTTGAAAAAGCATCTTTTAATTAAAAACAAACAAACAAAAAAAACAACAAAAACAAACAAACAAACAAAAAAAACCCAACAACCATGTTCAATTGAACCAATTGCAGAAAATTTTCAGTTTAAGAAAAAAGAGGAATATAGATAGAGACGGAAACCTTTTCAGTTCCTGGATTAAGAACGGCTCTCCTTTGAAGATTAGAAGGACTGTTCCTCCCACAGCGTACATTTATGAACAATTCTAAAAGATGCATTAAATGGCTTTTTCATCTCTCACATCCCAGAGTTGTTCTTCAGCATGAAAGCACTGAAATTCCTCACTTTTTCCAAAGAAAGCACGTGAGCTTACAAGCAAGACAGATATTGGCATTCCAGTGAAGGCCTGAAAGCTGTCTTATTATGCAGATCTTGCTAATTCTCTGAATGATTCTTATGTGCCATCTTCTGAAGCAGGAAATGAATCTTTACCAGCACATCCAGAAACAGGGTACCTGGAGGACTGTGTGAAAGAAATAGGCCTAGGGGTGTTGGTTGATGCTTGGTTAAATGTGACTCACCAGTGTGCCCAGCCAGCCAATGGCATCCTTGCTTGTATCAGAAATAGCGTTCCAGCAGTAGCAGGGAAGTGATTGCATACCTGTACTCAGCACTGGTGGAGTTGCATCTCGAGTACTGTGTTCAGTTTCAAACAAGAAAGACATGGATGCCCTAGAGAATGTCCAGAGGAAGGCAACAAAGCTGATGAGGATCTGGAGAACAGGCCTTATGAGGAGCAGCTGAAGTAACTGGGATTGTTCAGTCTGGAGAAGAGAAGGCTCAGGGGAGACTATATCACTACGTATAATTACCAGAAAGGGGGTTGTGGCGAGGTAACAAGTGATAGGACTAGAGGGAATAGCCTCAAGTTGATCAAGGGGATATTCAGATTGAATATTAAGAGAGGTTTATCTTCTGAAAGGGTGGTTAGACTCTGGATGGGTTGTTCAGGAGATGACTGAGTCACCAACCCTGGAGGTCTTCAAAAAACATGTAGATTTTGTACTAAGGGACATGGCTCAGTGAGGAAATTTTAGTAGTAAGTGGACAGCTGGACTCGATGATCTTGGAGGTCTTTATCAAACTTAGTAATTCTATGATTCTGTAATTCTACAGTCCTGTTCTGGATTGCATGAGGAATAGCTAAGTGGAAGACCTAAGCTAAAGGAGCACAACGTAGTAGGAGTTCTGGTGAAAGCCAAATCATTGCAAATTTTGAAAAAGATTTCACAACAGAATCATAAAATAGCAGAATCATAGCTGCTGGAAAGGACTTCTGGAGACCATCTAGTCCAATCTCCTGCTAAAACAGGTTCTGAACAGTAGGTTACACAGGAAAGTGTCCAGGCAGGTCTCGAATATCTCTGGAGAAGGAAACTCCACATCCTCTCTGAGCAGCCTGCTGCAGTGTTCTGTCACTATTACAATTAAGAAAATTCTTTCTCATGTTTTTATGGAACTTCCTGTATTCCAGTTTGTGTTCATTGGTCAGTCACTGAGTTGAAAAGAGCCTAGCACCATCCACTCTACTATCCCACTACTACTCCCACTCTTTAGTTATTTATAAGCATATCAGTGATATGATCCCCTCTAAGTCTTCTGTTCTCCAGGCTGAACAGACCCAGATCTCTCAGCCTTTCTTCATAAACAAAGTGCTTCTGACCACGGATCATCTTTGTGGCCCTCCACTGGACTCTCTCTTTTCCTGTCTTGTTCTGGGGAGCCCTGAAGTGGATGCAGTACTCAAAACGTGGCCTCATCAGGGTAGAGTAGAGGGGGATGATCGCCTCCCTTGGCCTGCTGGCCACTCTTTATTTAATGCATGCCAGGATACCACTGGCTTTCTTGGCCACCAGAAAACACTGGGGGCTCATGGCCAACCTGTTGTCCACCATAACCCCCTGGCCCTTCTCCTTAGAGGTCCTTTGCTGCAGGTCAGCCTCAAACCTGTGATGGTGCGTGTGGTTATTTCTCCTGAGGTGCAGGTCTCTACACTTGCCCTTGCTGGACTGCACCAAGTTCCTCTCCAGCCAGTTCACCAGTCTGTCTGTGTCACTCACCAGTCTGCCCAGGTCAAAACTGTAGTTGTAACAGCAAGCAGCAAGATAAGTGCCTCAAACATTTTGAGAAAATCTCAGAGATTTAGGAGTAGTTTCAGTGTTACTTAATAAATGCCCATTTTTTATGCAAATGGAGCACTCATAGAACTCTAACTTTGTTCTCCCTCTGGCTGCAGGCTCTACTCCACAACAAATAGCATGGATGAAAGACCATGATGCCATGTCTCCTCCATGCTAAGACAGGCAGTGTGCTGCTGGTCTTCCATAATCTTCCATTCAGCTCTGTGCTTCTTAGACTCTTTTCTAGGGAAATTGCAGAATCATACAATCCATAGCCCTATGCCATGTACCTCTGCCACATCTCATCCGTTAGAATAGTGACAGTTGACACAAGGTTGTATAATTACGGTTTTCATTCAGTTTAATATATTTTCACTTAAAATCCTGGCAAACTGTACTCAGTGACAGCAAAGGAAGCTTCAGCTGAAGCATCTGGCTGCAAGTCTCAAGATGAGAAAGAGGAAACAGATTGTATTTCTTAAAACAAGATAAGGATAACCAATTGCAAACTAGCAAATAATGCTTTGTAGTCTCTAGGAGATGCAGATGTAAATCACATGTCAACTGTTATTACCACTGCAAATTTGATGAAGGGAAAGAAAACTCCACCCTAGCACACATAAGAGTCTCCTCCCTGCTAACTTTGACATTTTGCTGCTTATTGCTAAGTGTTCTGCTTGTGCAACCTCATCGAATTTCCCCTACGTCACTCTTGCAGCCTGTTTCCTGGTCACTCTGGCCTCTACAGGAATCTGGCATAACTTTTACATGTGGATAATTGTGTGTCACAACAAAGTGTCCCCTCCCATGCATCCACCCACCCACACATTTAATAAATGCTCAGAAGTGACCTAGGATTTCCTACACGGGGAATGGATGACAAATACGTGAAATCTGCGAGCAATCCCTTCATTTCAGTGAAGAATGTGACAATTCTTTCACACATACTGTTCTGTGTAAAATAAGAATTTCACAAATATAATCTGCCCCAGTCAATATCCCTGGACAAACGTGGATCTTTGTCATATGGATGCAATTGATACTTAGCAAAAGGAGTCCCAGACTGGGAGTTGGACTAGATAGCCTTCTAGTCTAGAGGCCCTTTCCAACTCTTAAGAATTCTATGATTCTATGATTCTGTAGCAAACATATTCTTTCCCTCAGTCTCCAAAAAGCATCTCAGTCTACAGACTAGGGTGGGTAGATGATGATAAGTTGCTCTTCCCTCATCTCTACCCCTAGATTCCCAAGTATATTTCCAAAGCAATAAAGCCTTAATTTCAGTGGATATTTAGCTTACAGAGACTTCAGCATTCATACTTATGCAGAAAAGAATTTTCCTAACAGGATTCTCTTGACTATTTGAAGTTGTCCAGCTGGTTGTTAACTGGTATGTATAACAGAGAGCAGAATCAAGAATGTAATTATAGCATGTGCATGATCTCACCTCCAAGTACAGATATGGGATATATTATATTTAAAGTTCCAGTTTTTATCCCCTATCTATAAATGAAGCAGACATATGCCCTGATAAGAAAGTCTACCATTTGAATACGTAAGATTCCATTTTCTTCGGAGAAATGGCTAAACACATACTAAGCAAATAATTAAACAAAGAGCCAGCATACATCAGTTCAATGCACGTAGTTATTGATTCTATTATTAAAGGCCACAGTAGCCACTGGACTGGTGCACAATAGTAATACATCTCAGTCACTTCCAGGGATGAACCAATGCTGGTGTCTCCCATCAAACAGAGCTTTGGAGGCAGATCTTGTCACTGATGAGTAGATCAAACTGCATATGGATTAATGCAATACTGGCCTGTATTATATGGATCTTTCAGATATCTTGTCATTATGATGAAGGATCATCAGGAGACCATCATACGGGCTGTATTCCAAAGACTGCAATTTCATATGGTTGTGCATGTTGGAATTTGTGCAACTGTGACACATTTTGAAAAAAGTTCTTTGTTTTCTGCTTTTTATGTATTTACATATCTATTTATGTTGCTCATATTTTGAGATCTGATACTACAGCAAGTTACTTTATAATTTGAAATTGTATTTGCTATAGTGTATACTTGAAAAATGGAAATTTAGATAAAGAATTAAGACCCAGATATTGAAATCCTATTGTCCAAAGTAGTTCTGAATGGTGAACTTATCACATCACTCCAGGAACAGTCCGAAGACTCAAAGAAACTGGGAAGTGGTTTCTCACATAATTCGACAATTAGTCTTTTTCTGATTTACAACAATGCTATTTAATAATTTTAAAATAAACTCCTTTATAAATCCACACAGAAAATCTTATACATAGCCAGGATGTTAAAAAACAAAACAAAACAAAAACCCAAATAGAAGATTAATTAATCTGTGAACAAGGAGTCCAAAATTTGTCTAAAGCAATCCTCACACTGAATACATTCTGCACTAAAAGTTTTGTTTCCTTGCACTAGAGTAGAGAGCAGCACAGTATATGTGAGGAAATTTGAGTGTAATGGTGAGTGAGGCAAAGGACTGAGAAGTGTGAGAGTCACACAGGGAAGGGAGAAAAACAAGAATTTGAGATGGTAGGGGTCAAAAACATCAAAAAAATATTTAATAGCTCAGCCATATCAGTTCTCTCACTGATGAAAAGGTACTGTTGGAACAACAAATACATTACCTAGTGACATAACTTGTCTCTAATCACTGTTCAAAAGCTTAAAAGAGAATTTGTTTGAATATAAATCATTTCAAGCACAATTCTAATAATCAGAAACAGTGTAGAAGATAACTCTGTGTATTGCACTTTACAGCCTTCCAATGGTCCATTCTAATCTAATTAAGCAGCTTCCTTGGAGAGCAGGTGGGAATTTGCTCTATCAGAAAAGACACGAGAGGCCTCTGGAATCAAGAGGAAAGTATTAGTCTAGCAGAGCTTTTAGTAATTAAGCACTTCACAACAGCTGTTAATGTAATCTGCCTCCTCTGGGCTAGCTTCACATCTGTCCAGGATTCCCTACATAGAGCTGCCTAGTCAACAATATATTACGCAGAATCTCAAGGGCACCAGTGGGGAGCATTGCTTCAATTCTTAAAATATGCTGCCTCCGGCCACGTGACTTAGTGCTCATGGTTATTTCACAAAGAATAGACAGGATCCCTGGAGGAGAGCCATAGAAGAAACAGACTCACTGTAGTCTGTTTACTATCGTCCTGGCGGGGCGCAAGAACACAATATTGAAAAGGGTGGGGCAGTGGAAGAGTTTTTTTATAGATATTGTCTTGGTAGTCCTTTTTAGGGAAGCATGGTAAGATCAGACAAACATCTTGAGAGCAATTCTGTACAGGGAGTAGGGAGAGAAAGACAGTAGATATTACTAAGAAGCAAGGAAAGAAAGAAAATGTCTTGTTTATGCTGTCATTTGACACCATCTAGTAAATGGGCTTAGTTTTATCCAAATCAGTTTAGCCTCTTCAGTTTTCAGGTATTTGTAGATATAACATTTTTCTTTAATACCATCTGCTCTTTGGAGATATTTTTTTTAGAATTAAAAAAAAGTCAAAATTCAAAATTCATTAACTTCAGTTAGCTCTTCAGCATGTTATAATCCCATGCTCTTAGTATAACAATTATTGTTTTAATCAGAAGTAGAAGACAGAATATCAGAGCTCAGATTAAGTGACCTTCCTAGCGTGCTACAAAGCTTCAATTTTATTTTCCTTGTTATAGTGTTTGAAGAGCAATTGAAATCTCCATTATTAAATACTTCTATGCCGTGATGACATTTCTTCAACTATACTACCATGAAGTTCAGCTTCTTCTGAATACTTTATCATCTTATCTAGCATTCCACAACTGTAGCTTCTCTCAGAACTTCAAGTTAAATTCTTCAGCCAGCCAAAATCATGGGCTTTCAGGATGGCTTTATTAGCTTCTACAGTATTTCTAAAGTTGCTTATAAGGAAGGTTGCATCCTACATGATCTACTAAGCCACGTTGCTTCTCACCCTGTTGAACTAATCTATCTGTCTATACTGCCTCTGAGTTCCAAGGCATTAGAAGTTGTTCTATATTATTATCATTTAAAACTAGAGAGCAGTAGTGCTCTGCCTAAGAGGAGCACAGAACAAGAAGAATGGGGAAATCAAAGAGGCTAGTGCTGAACAGAATCACAAGAGGAAGCACACACCAAGAATAGTGTACTTGTTAGGAGGCCAGGAGCATCAGTGGAGTCTGTAACATATATCCTGGATGTCTGAAAGAAAGAAAGGTTCAAATTCATGTTATAGACATAGCATCAGACACAGTTTCACTTCTTGTTCTCTGAGAGGAAAGATCTTTGCGTCATTTCCACCACTTTGATTACAATACCAACAAATGCTTAATTAAATGCAATGTTTTGCCCCTGAAGTACCCCATAAGACTGAAACATTCACATATTAAACCAAGGAATATTAACATTACTTCTGGGCTGAAATTTTCTGGGAATTAAATCATCACATTTTTTTTCATGCTGCAACATGTCAGCATTCTATATACTTGCTGCAAAGCTAGCTCTTTATACAGCTTTTGATTGATTTTTTTTTCTTTTTTTCTTTTTTTTTTTTAACAAGATCGATGTTTGAAAAAAGAGCCAAGATAAATGTATGTTTCTTTGCTGGCAGCTGTGCAAATTTAGGATGTGAGTTTTCAGTTGACTTCTGCCAGGAACATCTGCCTTGAACTCACTTTAGTCTTACTAAAGCTGTCACCCTTCCGAAAGGAATTCCTGTTTCCCTTCCTTTCACACACATATGCGCTGCTTATCAGGGCATCTAGAGGAACAGCCAGATCTGTGTGATTAAAAAAAAGAGAAGGCCTGTCACTCACCATATCCCTTGGATTCAACAGAAAGGAAATTCATTTTAGGGAGCATTGAAACCAAACAATAGCAACTCTGCAGCTGGTTTCAGGGGTCTGATGTCAACAACACTAGACACATTTTTATCTCATTTGAGATGTATTGAAAAAGGAGAGTGCTTGATAAACAGTGGCTGACATAAACCAAAACAGATTTGCTCAGCAAGTAAAGTGGGATGAGAACAGAATTGTGCCATGCACACTTTGGAACTTACAAAAAAATCCATACACTATTAAATGAAGATTATTTGAAAAGTAATTTCTGCTAATACGTACTTAAAGAAAGATTTCTTTATGCATAACAATTTAAAAAAAACGTATTTCTTTTTGAAATTTGTTGCATTTAAAGCTGTTAAATTTAAATGTATTTTCATCAACAATTATTCATCTGAGCAGGTAGCAAATCAATCTTCTTTCATGGTGACAAGGTTCAGAAAAAGAAAAAACAAACAACTAGTCTTTGAAGCTTTCAGAGGTGACATAGTCAAGGATTAGTTTTAAAATATTTTTGCTTGCTTTGTAATAAGCAGTTTAATCCAGTTGCTTTTTATATTCTCTTCATGGGATCTTCCTGTTTTCTTTAGCTTCAGCACTGCTCTTTCTTATCTTCTGCAAGAAATCTAGATGGCTAAGATTTAAGAAAGATCATGCTTGATGACTAATGCATTAATACAGAGGATATTACGTTGTCTGAAGAACAAGCAAAGAGTAAACAATTAAAAGAATGTTTATGCTTCTTAAAAAGAAAAAAAAGAACTTTTGAAAACACCTGTCACAGCATCCAAACCCCATCCTCTTTCACAGTTTTTTGTAACTTCCTAGAGATCTCTCAATGCTTCCAAGTATTTTTTCATAAGCAAGTGCTTCATGGCTACACAAAGTCCATCAACATAAAGGATTTTGCTTAAAAAATAATTTTGTACGTATAGCCCATCCAAACGTGTATATAGTCAGCCAGTAATCACATTCAGTCCAAACAGTGGATAATACATGTGACCGCCCTGTCACACTGTAGGAACCTTCATATATGGAGATGAGTTTGTTTGCCGTACCATTTCCAGTCCAGAAACTCAGTGTCAAGGCAGAGATGCAGCTATGCACATGGAATATTGACAGGGATCAAAAGATTTGTGAATACTTCAGGCTAACTCTTCCCACAGAGGAGAGTGGGAGGGGGAGATGGGAAAACTTGCTTCCTCTACAGGATCAAAGCAGAAAAGCAAACCCAAACTTAGAAGTTTATCCTATTCAGCTACATCTGTTTTAATAAACTATGTTGTGATGAGCAATGTTTCTGAACACCAAAATCTGACCAGACGTATTAACTGTTACAAGTCTCTGGCATGTTTTTGTCTTATGAAATAATATTCTATGAAATGCAATTGCATGGACTTGCTGCCTTTTCACCTTTAGTATATAAGTCTAACAGAAATCTCACCACACAAAGGAGGCTAAGATCTCAGGAAAAAGATGTCTTGTGGGAGCTAAGGTATGATGAAGGAATAAGGATGATAGGTATTATAACTACATATAATCTTTGTCACAGTAAGGGGATTTTATGTACTTTTCAAAGTGAAAACGTAACACCAGGATTTAGAGATCATCTGCTTTCAAATTTTTACTCTACTAGATTTCCAAACTTAGTGAACATTGCCAATAAACAGAATTGTAAGTTTTAATTTAAGTTGATTAAAAGATTGATGCTGTGTTGGAAACAGTGGAGATTAGCACAAACGATAAAAAGAAAGAACAATAGTTATGGCAATTAATATCTCATCTGATGTCTTTCCCTCTGGGAAATTAACATTAGAAGATTCTAATTCTTCAGAAATTATACTCCTTTGCAATTAGCTTTTGTGTGACAATCACTTTAAAACAGTGTTCTAAATCTATCTGGAGGCATTTTTCCTTCACATAACTCATTAGCTCAAGATGAAAATGTAAACGATTATTCAGGAGCCCCACAGAGTGCAGCACTGCATGGGAGAAGTAATAGCTTCCACTCTGTCCTGTACTCACTTTCTAGAACTTTGCACTTAATTTCCACTTTCCAATTTGGAAATCATGTTTCTACTATAAAAATTAGTTAATTGTACCTATTACCTGTAAAATTAACATAAATAGAAGCATTGCTTCCTGACACTGACATAGCTAAGACCTTTTAACTCTTGCACAATTATCCCCAAACCCATGACAATATGAACTAAAATGATCCCAAGTGTAAATGATTAACCAAGCAGATTTTGAAAGGCAGAGAAAACGCATATTTATGGATGGATTATGTGCTACAAATCTAGATATGCTATCATACAAATAGTAAACATTCTTTAGCTGCTACCTCATAAAATCAGTTTTACCACTGAAGTCACAGGCAGGCTGCCTAGGGACGCTCCAAGCTCGACGGTGCACACTGTCAAATCCAGTGCTTTACCACTACAAGGCAAAAAAAAGGAGTAGTTGTATTCCAGCAAGAAGCATTTGAATGACAGAGAAGGCCATGAAAACAGCTTGCTTCTGTTTACCTCTACACCATGCCCTCTGTGTTTACCTTTAAGAGCTCACTGTCTCAAAGGTCCAAATTCTTCAGTGTAATTGTAATCACTTTGCAAAACAAAGCAGCTTTCAACTCATTTATTGAGCTTAAGTATTTTTCTTATGTAAGGCGAAACTCGGGTAATTTACAGTCATAAAGCAATACCTACACTCTTTGAATATTTCACGTTGATGTTGACTGTTGACGGGAGAGAGAATCTGAGCCACACGGGGCACAATTAAAGCAATTTCAACTCACAAAGATATCTGATTCTTGCAGCTTTCTTTGGGCTGCCCTGAAGTGTGCTAGAGTCCAGGACACATATGACACAGGATTGACTAAAGAGTCAGTGTACAGAAGAGAAGTACTGGTACCCTCTTTCCAAAGCACAGCTCAGTTTTGAAGCGGAAAGGTTGAGTTCTGACAGTCAGTCCTGCACCACCCAATCATTCCAGTAGGCTTTCTACCCATAACAACCTTAAGCAAATACATTTTCACTTCCAAATGTTTTTACTAGATTTTAGCAGCAACTAATGAGCAGCACCACAAAGTTAAAATAGAAATAAAAATCCTATGTGCTCTGCTTCTAGTGGAGCTTTTGCATTTATTAGTCATACTTCTATCCTGTTTGAATGTGTTATTGCTATTTTCTTTAATTCTTTTTCCAGGGGCTGTCTATAGTTATGCCTGATGACAGTTATTGTTTCCACTGTTGCTTTTCTAATGTAGTGTCCATAATGGTATGTTGCTTTGCTATAAGTAATAAAGCAATAACACACACACACACACAAAAATAAAGGACAGAAAGGATCTGCCCATTAAAATAACAACAACATGCCTCTGGTGTATAAACAGCACTGAAAATCTTCCATCCAGGACTTCCAAAGGTGTTCCTGAATTTGCTGAAACATCACATACCAGAGATGTGAGAGACATAGACCTGTTGGAACGTGCCCAGAGGAGGTCACCCAAGGGATGGAACACCTCTCCTACAAGGATAGTCCAAGAGAACTGGGGCTGTTCAGCCCAGAGAAAACAAGCTTGAGAGATTACCTGATAACAGCTTTTCAATATCTACAGAGGAGTTATAGGAAAGAAGGGGACAGGGGACAGACTGTTTAGCAGGGTCTGTGGTGAGAGAACAAGGGGAATGGCTTCAATTTTAAAGAGGTTAGATTTAGGTTAGATATAATGAAAAAGTCTGTTACAGTGAGGGTGGTGAGGCACTGGAAGAGGTGCTTTGAGATATGGTTGATGCCTCATCCCTGAAGACTTTCAAGGTGAAACTGGATGAGGCCCTAGGAAACCAGATCTGGCTGTGATGTCCCTATTCCTTGCAGGGGATTAGGACTATATGGCCTTCAGAAGACCCTTCCAACTCTTAAGAATTCTGTGATTCTACAATTCTACGAACAAAGTTGTACATTTAGATTACTCCAAAAGATTGGAAGGAAGAATGAGGGCCGCTATGAAACATAAATAATACAGCATTTAAACTCTTTCAATACTGTAGTTTTCATTAATTAAGAAATTTCTTACCTGAAAAATATCGCTCTGAATTAGAAGGCAGATGTTATTTTGCACTCAGGGTCATAGAATAATAGAGTACCTTGAGTAGGAAGGGAGCCATTCCGGGTCCCACACAGGACTACTCCAAACTCAAACACAGGGTCTGAGAGCATTGTCCAAACACTCCTTGAACTCTGGCAGCTAAGGGCTATGACCTTTGCCTCCAGCAGCCTGCTCCAGGGTTTGACCACCGTGTGATGAAAAGCGTTTTCTTATCATCCATCTGACCACTCTCCCACACAGCTCCATGCCATTCCCTCAGTCCTGTTGTTAACCCCAGAGAGCATAGATCAGTGCTGCCCCTCTATGCCCTATTTGTTATGATCAATGACTGCATCGTCTTTCAGATGTTCTTTAATAACTCCAAGAATAATCTTCATAATTTTTCCAAACATTGAAATGAAAATGAGAGGCCTCTAGTTATCAGGATCTTCTTTCTTGCCATTCCTGGAAATGAATGGATTTCAACCGCATTGAGCATCAACTGAAGTCAAGGTTTGGTGAATAGTGGACTCTCATAGGATTTAAGAATACGTAGCTGAGGTCTGTTAGCTCTGTAATGATGTTCATGTTATTTTCCTGTCCTGTCAGCCAATAAATGTGGGGGAATTACACATTTTGGAATAGTGTAACTTGTTTTACCACTACTGAAATTGATGTTAGTGCCACAAAAATAATAAAGTTTCTTTATTTAGTAATAATCTTTTCTGGCCATCTTTTCTTTTTGGTAGCTGCAAAGCAATTTCTCCTACTGGAGTAAGAAAAAGGCATGTATAGATATAGAAGAAGCAGGAGAGCAAGTGAAAAAGCACATCTGCACTAAGCTGTCATACTTCCCACGCAGAATCCTCCAGGACTACTGGAGCTTTCTCCCGCCACCATCTTCACCATGCCAATCTCTTGACATTTGTGCATAACCAATTCTGACTTTATAATCCTTCACATTATTACTAGATCTGTCAGTGAAGGATATTTTCACCACTGTACACTGGATATCAAACTTAAGAGCTTCAGCTGATATTCAGGGTTGCCTGTATAGATAATGAAAGACGCTAATGAATCACTCCTGGGAAGAGCTTAAATTTGACCACTCTAACTTCACCAGACGTTCAGGGAGTCCAAGGCCATAAGCCTAAATTCAAGTTATTTTGTATTTTTATATTAAGTGTCTTTATATGGGACATTATGATTTTTATTATTGAAATCCAACTAGATAATTTCCTGGGTTTACTGGAGAAATTGTCTTCTAAAGCTGATTTGATCAGTTTGAATGTTGTTTTTTTGCTAGATGACTTTGTACAAATTCTTTATAAAGCTTAGATTACACCCACGGAGAATTTTTCAGATTTAGGTTGTGTGTCCAAATATTCAAATAATTTTGGGAATAATGCTTGAAAAAATATGAAAAAAATGGTTGAAACAAAATGAACAGGATTAGCCTTTAATTGTTTTCTGCAGAATCTGTTTAATTTCTTGCATTCTTTCTCTGAAGAGAGAAAATTAAGTTGATAAAAAGGGTTAGGTGAATAGATTCTGCTTGTAATAGAACTTTTTAGAACTTTTCTACTTTTAATGCACACAGACCAAAGAGATGAAATTTCAGCTCTTTTTTTTTTGCAAACTACTACTTACCGTACTAGCTTCTATAGAGTTCCAGTAGGATCCCATCAACCCATTTAGCAAAGAACTTCGATTGTCTTCTTGAAAACTGGAGAAAATAAAAAATGAGTATACTATACCCTGTGAGAATTGAATCAAAGCCTCTAATAGTGATAGCCGTTAACACCTTACAGTATTTCTTACCAACATTTTTGTAAGATCATCTGAAATGATAGGAGTTTGGGAAAAAATATTGAAAAGAAAAAAAAAAAAAGATACAGAAAAATACAGTATAAGCACTCAGACTCTGAATAAGCCTTACACTGAACTTGTAGTGGTAAGGATTTGCAGGAATAGATGCGTATTTAGGAAAAGACAGACATTCAAATAAACATGTATGTATGTAAATTAAAATGGAATTATGATTCTTTTGTTCCAAAGTAGGGACAAAGTGAAAGGGGTATTTTCTTCTTTCCCAATAGCTTGTATAAAATGTCTGCTCAGATTTCCTTCCCAAAAGACCAAAAATTTACAGACTTTCTATCTTCAAAGCACAATATTGCATTTTTCCAATACTTAAAAGCTCTTCCTTGGTTCTGTGTTTTGAAAAGATTGAATTAGCAGAATATAAACAGAATATATTCCATTGCAGCCTGTTGTACACAGAGGCTCAGGAAGCATTTAAAATGAAATAAAATAAAATAAAATGTCCCAAAATTGCAACCATGCAGCACTGACAGGCACCATATATGTTGATACTCCCTTTAGCTACTGTTGAGTCAGTGCCTGCTGACAGAGAAGAGTTATCTTGTCCAGTTCTTATTCACCTCTCCCTTTAAAAAATGGACAAAATTGATGAATTTTTATCTTTTTCACATTCCCAGCTCAATATCCAAATATCTTTTGGATATTTGGATATCCACTTTCTAGTCTCAGACAAGATCTTTGATGATGATAAGCTAAATTCTCTGTCAAAAGAAAAAATCAAATCTCAAGAATTATTATGAAAGAGATAAAATAATGTTCCACATTATAAATCTGTTAAGTGCAAAAAGAAAAACAACCTGATATAAGAGCAATTCTGGTCTTGTAGAAAAGAAAACAAGAGAGAAAAAAAGAGAAATAAGGACAACTAGAAAACCTTTAACAACTTCTGACTGATAATGATTAGAGAAATTAGACTCTGCAGCTTAAAAAGAAATTGCGGGTTTGGGAAGAGCCATCAAAGGAGGATATAACAGACACCCATAAGATGTGAGTAGAAGATAGATGACTGGAGCATGACTGCTCCTTACCTTTCCCTGTAGAAAACTTGTGTCTATCAAATGAAATAGGAAGTGGTAGATTCAAACTAAAAAAAAAAAAGATGCTTCGATAACTCAGCTCAACAACGGAGCATCTTGGCATAGGACCTTGTGTACAGCGAATGTTTGCATGGGTTCATAAAGTGTTTGGATAAATTGAAGAAATTAGCATGGTGCTGATGCAGCTTTCATTTATGGTGACAATGCTCCTGGTGGCTAAGGGAATCCTTGGTCATAAATTGCTTGAGTGAGGAAAACTGTTTTGGATAAGAGTTGTTATGCAGTTTCCCTGTTGTTATACATTACTTGGAACCAACTTGCAGAGACAAGAAAGCAGACTGACCTTCATATACGCACTATCAAACTAGTCATATGCTCAACTTTTATTTGTCTTCCAGACTGGTACAAAAGAAAAGCTGGAGCTAAAAAGCAACAGAACAGAGAAGTGTTCTGGTACATGGGTATGTTCTCTAATCTTTCAGCACTGGAACTATGACTACAATATGAATAGATACCTATAAAGGTATAAAAGTATGCTGATAAATTCCAAGTCTTCCACAGAGAAGCCTCTAGTTGGTTGATTTGAACCATCACACTCACAAGCACCATTTAAGTAAATCCTTGTCAGATACCATTTCTGGTATTCAGCTTTCAGACATGCAGATCCTCAGTGTCCAATTGTTCCCATAGGAACATCTATGAGCAAAATACAATGGAAGTTGTCTTGAAAAGAGACATTGTCTCTCTCAAGGGAAAGATTGTCCTGGAAAATCCTCTATCATCTTTCACCTTGCAACGTTTTCAGCACATTACTCAACAATAAACAATCCAGAAAGTGAACTTTGTCCTCTATTATCACACTGGAGGTTTTCCATGTGCAGCCAAAGCAAGCATTAGTATCACAAAGGCTGACTATGTATTGATTTTGCAAGAGACTGCACATCACTTCAGAGAGCACCAATGGCAGCTTTGGCTATCAACACACCTCACTTTCCAACAAAGCTGGTAATCAAATCTTACTCACCTTTCAGCTGAAGGTTTTCTATGCTTCTGATAACTTCTGATCAACCAGTTAATCTCCAAATACTTACAAGTTAGATATATTTGAGAAAAACAGGTCATTTTAACAGAAGCAAAATATTGAGTCAATTGTACCCCTCGTAGAAGAAAATAATGGAGCCCACTGAGCCCCCTGAATATTTAAGTTTTCACAATGACAGTTTTTCTAACATACATGGTAGAGGGAAACAATTTTCTCTCCCACACTTATTTACCTTTAACTGGAAAACATTGAATATTCATGCTGTATCAATTATATGCATTAAAAGAATCTCTCTTAACTCAGCCACACTGGGATTTTCTGTGCTAACTATCCTATTCACTATCCTTGTTGACATGAATTGCAGTCATTTCACAAACATTCCATTCCAGGTCTGAGGCTGTATCCACCTTTCTTCTCTGCTTTTGCACAGTGCCCGTAAGAACTTGGATTGCAATCCTTGATAAAATGTAAAACTACTACTGTAAAAATGGTGAAGCACAGACTTCAAGTCTAGGAATCAGAAATAAAAAAAAAAAATTCACAGTATTTTTGTCAGCAAAACTAGCTTCTTCAAAAATAATACAGGTAATTAAGTAATACTTAAGTGGTTGTTCTTTTGTGTTTAACGTACATCTTCTTAATCTAACTTTACAAAATAGGAGTCAGAGAAACACAGGGATAATGTAGCAATTTCAGGAAGCTGAGTTTTTCAGGACATCTGATGTTGTCAGACATCTCTTGGTACTTGGTCAAGTTACAGATTATTAAACTGTCCTGAGATTTTCCCTGACTTGAGTTAATTGTAGCTAAAGTTTATCTCTCATTTCCTGCCCTGTCCCCCTCATAAACCCCAGCTCCTGGTTATACTGTCCAGCACTGAAGTCAAGCACCAGTGTGTCACAGCTTGGTAATTCTGGGACACCTTCTGCCCTGTCCTTGAGGCTGGAGGATTTCCACTTCTTCCTCCCTCCTCTCTCAGAGGAATTGATTGACTCTCAGTGCTGGTTGTCAAAATTCCAGGACCTTACACAAGACCAGATCCTTATTAGTGGGGGAAAAAAAAAAAGTATTAAAATAAAAAAGATAATTCCAATTTATGCTAATAATATTGCTTCAGTTGTGCTCCACTTTGTTCACCAGAAAATATATCTGTCATTCTGTCTTTCAACCTCTTCTCTTCTGTGATTGTATAACTCAAAGTCTGCACTGAGTTTTCTGTTGTTATCTATTGGTTGCCAGCTGCCTCTGAGAATACACTAACCTTTTCAACAGGTCTGCTTTAAGCTCTTTGGCACTCCTTTAAAAGTGTCAACCTAACACTGAGCTGCAATCAACCATGGGCTTACTATCAGTTCATAAACATTTCAGTTTCAAATATGCAAAATTGTCTTATATTACTTTACTGAAAGGAACTTGAATCCTGTAAATCTGATGTTCAGTTGGAGTGTGTTGCAGAGTAAATTCTTCATTGGAAGGAAAGACAGATGACTATCAGGACTGAGAATTTACCACTGCCTCCATGAGCCAGGCATACTCTTTTCCCATGAACTCAGCTGTGCTGCCTTCTCACTCCACAGCCAGCATCCTTAGAGAAGCAAAATCTAGCTCCACAGCCTGGTTTGTTCCTTATCCACCAACCACCTTTGAACAAAATGTGCTTGGCACACACTCCAGTTCAGCACATTTAAAATACAGACCTCTCAGATGCAGACTGTATGTAGAGACTGCATTGTGTCTCACAACCCCAGTAACTAGAGGCAGGTCCAGCACACAATTGGCATCTTACATAATTAAGCCCTCAGTGGACACTATAGAGACGGAGAACTAAAACATGATAGGTAAGGATTAAAGCAGAGAGCTTCAAGATTAAATTAAATTCGTGAGTAGTCTGGGCTGGGGTTTTTCAAAGATGTTCAAATAAGATAAGAATCTGAATCAAGTTAAAATTCAGTGCAACTAGAAATACAATTGTAAAGACTATTTTGAAGATTCCATTACCCTCAGGCTTGTTTTTATTAAGAGTAACTGCCTTAATGTCATTTTTAACTGATATCTGAATAATCATTTTCTTAGACACACCGCTGTCTTCTAGGGTGAGGAGCTGTCCCAAAAACTAAAAGGCACATTTAGATTGCCTTATGCAGAGCTAGGAATTCTAATTAGTTTAATTACATGTCTATTCAGTACTCTAGATTAATGGGTCATTGTTGGGTGTAGAAGCAAGAAACCCAGCAGATAAGCTGGAAGCCTTAAAGCAATAACTTTCACAGTGATGGCATCATGTATTTATTACATAACATTTTTGATTTGCACATGTGCTGGACAGATCCTTAGGTGCAACTATAAACTATCCTTTCCTACCAGCTGAAAGACTCTTTGTGTTTGCAGTAGAAAAAGAAATGGAGGAAACAAATAAATAGAGTGGTGAGTGAAAAAGCAAACCATCCTGTCTCACAGAAGTGCAAGGAAGAAGAGGCTACCTACTACTCTGTATACTACCTTTTACCCTGCACTAGTTTTTAGAGGTTTAATGGGCTTACTCACTTAGTCACCCTATTTAAGCCTTCCCAAACTTATTCAAAGAGAAAAAGGTCTAAAAAGCAAATGGTTTTTACTGCACAATATTTATATTTCCCGAAGCTGAGGTTTTTCTTCTCAATTATTTATTAATCCTGTTTTATTAATCCTATTAATCCTGATTTATCAATCTTGTTCCACCCAGCCATACAAAATTCTTGCTTTCAGTTTATTTCGCTCTGTCTGAATTTAGACCAAGGGTTTGCATCTGTCAGCTCTTGCTCAAGAGTCCGTATCTGTATTATTACAAAATCGACCTCTCTAGAATGCATTCACCATATAAATGAAGTGCTATATAAGCATACATTCATTAACCCTCATAGCTTTCCTTTGAGGTAAGCATTCTGTATGCCCAATAGTCTTTAGTAATCTGAGGCAGATAACAGTTCATCCAGTGAAGATTCCTTAATTAAACTTCAACACTCTATATCTTACAGATAGTAACACTTTATTCTCCATTCTCTGTATTTGATTATTTTCTACTCTCTAAGAAAATTTATAGTAAGAGTGCCAACAGCAAGTACTGCTCACTGCCCTTGCTGGTGTCCCTTTGAGGGCCCATACTATCCATGTACACAACAAACCTCACAAGCTGCCCTCTGCTTATTTCTCTAAGTATGTTGTTCCTCCATTCAGTTTTAGCAATTTCTTCCCCTACAGCCACTACAAATTTCAGTTCTCTAGTTCATCATTCCCTCTTTGTTCACTTCTAACCTCTACAAGGGTTTATCAAAGTATCTGCTTCCATTAGATAACAGATCTTTTCTGACACCTCCTCTTTGGCTATATTTAGTCAATCTGTTTAATAATACATCTTGGATCCTGGTCTTGGAGGAATTCTCCCTGAACATAGCCCAGTTCACAGAGGCATGTTGAGAGACCACTTAATGCATTCTCAGTCATATCATGATATCAAAGACATCTCTGGCCAGAATCTGTAAGCATTTACAGTGCTGAAGATTCCCAAAATAGTCTATCTTGTTCTGTAAATATTATACTTTTTCCAATATTTCAACTAATGTTCCATCCTGAGGAATAATTTCTGAAGATAAAAGCATCTGAAAACTTGCTGAGAAGTAGGACTTATTGGCTTGAACATAGCCCTCTGCTAATACATCTCTCTGACATCCATGTAAAATTTCTGTGTTAGTTTCTTCCAATTTGTGCATCCTTAGCTAGAAAGTTATCCTCAGAGCATGGTTTGCTCCTCAGTATATTCATATCCAGTGAAGCCTCAAAACATATAGAAAAAATGTAAGCTTGTAACATCTATATGTACTAATACAAAAAGTGAGATTAAATTATTAATTGAATATTTCCACTCTTAATCATTTTTCTTTACCTCCAACTACATTTACTGTTTCACCACAATATTAGCATAATAGTAATCTGAGAACAGGAAAATTTTAGAGACCAACTTTTAAATCCCATTTTAACTGATATATCCAACAGTGAAATCTAAATTTGCAACGTTTGAGAAAAAAAAAAGTGAATATTATAGTACCCTGAAATATGTTCTCAAATTGCTTAGTAATCAGTGAAGTTCTGTAGCTTTTATGCCCTGATCTGGAAGTCTGGGATGCTATGCAGAATACACCCCTGATGATTCAGGTGGAGACAGTAAGATTGCTCCTCTCCATCTGGACTGTCACAAGAGCATGGGACCGGATGGGGTCCACCGGTGCTGAGGGAGCTGGTGGCAGTGATAGCTGAGCTGCTCTCCACCATCTACCAGCACTCCTGGTTATCTGGAGAGGTCTCAGAGGATTGGAGGCTTGCCAGTGTGACTGCCATCTACAAGAAGGGCCATAAGGAGGATCTGGGGAACTACAGGCCTGTAAGCCTGACCTCAGTACCAGGGAAAGTTATGGAGCAAATCATCTTGAGTGAGATCACACGACATGCGTGTGGCATCTAGGGGATCAGCCCAGCCAACACGAGTTCATGAAAGGCAGGTCCTGCTTGACCAACCTCATCTCCTTCTATGGCTAAGTGATCAGACTGGAAGATAAGGGAAAGACTGTTGATGTAGTCTACCTAGACTTCAGCAAAGCCTTTGATATGGTCTCTTACAGTATTCTCCTGGGAAAACTGGCTGCCTGTAGTCTGGACAGGTATATCCTTTTTTGGGTAAGGAACAGGCTAGAGGGCTGTGCCCAGCAGGTAGTTGTTAATGAAGTTCAGCTGGCGACCCATTCCAAGTGGTGTCCCATACGGGTCAGTACTGGGACCCATCTTGTTCAGTATCTTTATTGATGACCTAGATTGAGGATTGGGGATTGAATGTAGCCTCAGTAAGTTTGCAGATGACACGAAGCTGGGAGGTGGTGTCGATCTGCCTGAGGGTAGGGAGGCTCATCAGAGGGATCTGGATAAGCTGGATCGCTGGGCTGAGGTGAATGGGATGAGCTTCAACAAGGCCAAGTGCCAGGTCCTGCACTTTGGCAACAACAACCCCATGCAGTTTTATAGGCTTGGGGACGAGTGGTTTGGTGACTGTGAAGAGGAAAGGGACCTGGGGGTGTTGGTTGATGCTTGGCTGAACATGAGCTAACAGTATGCCCAGGTGGCCAAAAGGGCCAATGCCATTTTGGCCTGCATTAGAAATAGTGTGGTCAGCAGGAGCAGGGAGGTAGTCATTCCCCTGTACTCAGCACTGGTGAGGCCATATCTTGAGTACTGTGTTCAGTTTTGGACCCTCACTACAAGAAAGACATGGAGGCCCTGGAGCATACCTAGAGAAGGGCAACAAAGTTGGTAAGGGGTCTTGAGTACAGTTCTTAAGAAGAGTGCTTGAGGCAGCTGGGTTTGTTCAGTCTGGGGGTGGCTCAGGGGAGACCTCACTGTACTCTAAAAATTCCTGAAGGGAGGTTGTGATGAGGAGGGGTTTGGTCTCTTCTCTGAGGCAACAAACAGGACCCAAGTAAGTGGCCACAAGTTCTGCCAAAGGAGATTTAGATTAGATACAAGAAAAAACTTTTTCTCTCAGAGAGTGGTCAGGTGCTGGAATGGCTGCCCAGGGAGGTGGTAGAGTTGCCGTCCCTGGCAGTATTCAAAGGTGTCTGGATGAAAAGCTACAAGGTACGGTTTAGTAGTTTGTGGTAGCAATGGTAATGGGTGGACAGTTGCACTAGATGATCATACAAGTCTTTTCCAACCTTGTGATTCTATGATTCTGTGATTTAAACAGCAATCACACTTGTTTTCAGATGTTGTAAGTGCATTATACTAAAATGTGTTATACAGATTGTACAAATTGTTCACAGATCAGAAGTCTGGTACTGCAAATACTTGCTTTAAAGGCAATATTTAAAGGGAATTGAATAGCAAAAGATACCTGTATATGATTTTTTTGTTCAGAAGCAGATTTTTTTAGTGTAAGCATTATACTTCAAAGTGTACACAGCACCTTCCAACAATACCGATTTTTCATGATTTGTAAATAAAATCAAAACCTATTAATTCACCTTCTGTCAGCCTTGTGAAAGTCTTAGAGGAAGATAGCACTATATTCTTTTCTTTGAAGTACAGATGATAAAATTAGAATATCTGCCTCTGATTTTCAAAAGTGACAGTCCAGCTTTCTCCAGTCCTCCTCATAGAGTATGCCTGGTCTGCTATTAACTACTTTTTATTAAATGTTTTCTAGTTTTTTATCTATCAATAATAACTAGAAAAGCATTCATGTACATTTTCTCAGGCAGGCATGCTTGCACTTTTGCACATCCAAGACCATGGTAGCTCTTGAATCACTACACAGTTTTATAACTATTATTTTTATGAAGAATTTCAGTAACATTCGTCCCTAAGTGCAAATCTATTCAGTGACTCAACTGTGATTTTCCACATTGAATAATGAGTTTACATGCAAATTCAGAGATTTCTGCAAATAGTTAAGAAACACAGAATGTAGGAAGGAATAGAAGGTGACAGATTGAATATTTGCCTGAGAGCAAACAATATGCAACTCAAATATTCTAACCACACAGTCAGTGGGAGTTGGGCCAGGGGTACCATTAACTTGTATGTGCCCAAGAAGACAAACACTGTATTTCCATAGTGGAGAACTTACATAACTAATTGCAAAGAAGGCAAGATGTGGTGCTCATTTCAGAAATGCTATTCATCCTCACTTTAAAGCAGGGTTGAAAATAACTTACAGAGAAATTAATTTTACAGGTAAACTAGTCTTACTTTCTGGTCCCATATAATTTGTGCTAATTTCAAGTTGCACATTATTTACTTCTAATGCATTTATGTAGCATGTTTTTAGTTGTTACTCTGCTGTTCAGCTAGCAGTTGTAGCCAAGCAATTAGAAAAGGCATTTAGAAAATTACTTGCTGGCCCTGACTGCTCACCTTGAACTGTAATACCCTGAAAAAATATCCAAGCACAGGAATGTAAATATCTATAACAAACATTCAAATCTTTCAATATTTGGGGGGCAATCCAGAATACAGGAAATGCAAACACCTAGTGAGGAAGTCCTGCCATATGTTCTACCTGCCATTACTCAAAAGATTATTGTTGTAGCCCAGCCAAGACTATGTTAATGACGAGCACAGGAAGGGGCTTCCATCTACCATTATCAGCTCCCCACTGCAGTACTGATCCTTGCAAAATAAAGACATGTCAGACCTCAGTGATACATGTACATGCAGGATGTACATCTCACATTCACTCTGTAGCCCTAGACAAATGCTATGCATGCAGGGAGGTAGTGAGTAATAAAGGTGGTAGCTAAGCATAGTAGCCCTGAAGCTCTCCAAGACATTCCAACATACTGAGATGGCCTTTTCTTGCTCTTTCCACAGGAAACTCTCAGATCTTCTCCATCCTCAGTATGGAAAAGAGGGATGTTATAGAAGAAGGAAAAAAAAAAATAAAGACAAGGGGAATGGTTTTAAACTAAGGTAGGGAAGATTTAGTTCAGTTTAGTTAGAAAGAAGTTTTTCACTCAGAGGGTAGTGACGCACTGGAACAGGCTGCCTAGAGAGGCTCTGGATGCTCCATCCATGGATGTGGCTCTGGGCAGCCTGCTGTAGTTTTTGGTGATCCTGCCCCTGGCAGGGGGGTTGAAACTAGATGATCTTTGCGATCCTTTTCAACCCAGACTATTCTATGATTCTATGATTCTATGAATGTCAAATGAAAATTGCACTATGTTCCTCCTATGCATGTAGTCTTCTGTTTCTCAGCTGCACCTTGCATCATTTACTTTTTCCTGTCTAGCCTTGCTAGATGCTGGGTTAGAATTAAGACACTTCACTCTGTGACCACTGTGTATGTTTTTAGGGAAGAATCTGCAATGGAAATTTCATATCACATTTGCAGCTTTCCTAGGCATTATATCTGCATTGCTTTTTTAAAATTCTTACTCTAAAGCATTAGACTATGTAGCTAGAAACATCATCAGTAGTGGTCTTTTGTGCAGAGCCTGCAGGACTTTCAGCCATTTCGTGTCAAGACCTTACTTTACCTGCTGGCATTTCATGGCACAAGGAAGTAAGTCTGCAGACTAAACTTGAAAATAGCACAACTTTATAAACTGAAAGTGTCTGAGTTCTCTAGGGACATCCTCGAACTGCAGTAGCCAGCCTCTCAGCTTTATATTCACAGCCTGTGCACCTCACTGAAAAACAACAACGATGACAAAAACAAACACACACACACAAAAAAAAATCCAGCCACACACACACAACCAACCAACCAACAAATAAAAAAAGCAACAACAAACAAACAAAAACATCCACAAAATAAAAAGCCAGAAAACTGACAAACCTGAAATATTTCAGAGTGAAAATATAATGCAGTGCAGAGAGAAAAGCCAGTCAAGCAGGATTTCTCCATCCTGTAAATACTGGTAAGAAGAAATATTTGGATATTGTACATTGCTACCATGGTCTCAGGGCAAGAATTGCAATAGGATTTGGTGGCTTGCAATTGCTGACACAACTATGAGGAGCAGCTGAGGAGACTGGGAATGTTTAGTCTGCAGAAGAATAGGCTGAGGGAAAATCTTATCCCTCTCTACAACGACCTAAAGGAGGCTGTGGCAAGGTGGAAGTTGGTCTCCTCTCTATTTAGTGATAGAACAAGAGGGAATGGCCTCAAGTTATGCTGGAGGAGGCTCAGGTTGAATACTAGCAAAAAAATTCTTCTTTGAAAGAATGGGCAGGCAGTGGAATGGGCTGTGCAAGGTGATGATTGAGTTGCCATCCCTGGAAGTGTTCAAGAAAAGTTTAGATGCTGTACTAAGGGATGTGGCTTAGTGGGGAAATACTGATGATAGGTGCATGGTTGGACTGGATGATCTTGGAGATTTTTTCCAACTTTGGTGATTCTATGATTCTACAAACCTACGATTTTCCTGAGGAGCACTGAAGTGTGAAGAAGTGTGTCTAGCAAAAGGTTCTAATCACCCTTGCTGCAGCAAAGCACTGATCTTGAAAAGCTGTTCCCAGCATCTCCACCAGCACCTTGTCAAAGATTCCTCTTACAAACTAAACTCAGGTGGGCAGTTTAGCTCATAACGTTTTGCATAGGTAAGAACATGGAAACTGATTTAACAACTCACTCATCAGTGAGTGTTGAACATTTTCTGTGCCGACCATTTCTCAAGTCTGTTATTAAGATGCTACTTTAATTTTTGTGTGAGACAGAGTGGTGGGCCCAATTCAGAGAAATTCAGCTCTGTTTCTGGCAGATGAGTCTTTTGTCAATGTAATATGTTACAGGTCTTTGTAGCTTAGTTCAGTCATGCTGTCTCATGCAGCAGGAAGTGTACATAGACCTCAGCTATCATATGTTATAACCTCACAATTTATATGGTCATAAAATTCATCTTACAGTAATAAACAAGAATGAAATAAGACTGAGAAGATCACAAAATATCAGTTCTGCCAACGTACTTTTGAAGACAGAAACATCCATAAGAAATGCAATCTGGACAGCTTGGGTTGGTGATTACGCAAACTCTAGATATCATAAACTCGATGCTACTTTGGGATGGAAACAGATGCGTCTTAATCCAAAGGTTCTAAAGCTAAGACAATTTTATAAAGATATTTTGAAGTCATAATACATAAAGATATTATCTCCAAAATACTAAAACTAAGCTATGTTTCAGCACCAACATGCATGATTTTCAAGCAAATTTTCTCCACTTAGTATTCTGAACAATAGGAGAGTGGTTAGGCACCATTAACTTTCATTTTTAACATACACGCAGCTTCACTGATAATTATTTGATTTCTCTTCAGGTCAATTGATTTTTGAAATAGGAGCAAGCAATTTCTCATAAAATGTGTTTATGTAACAAATGCCATGAAAATCTGTCTTGTTATAAAGTGAAAAACTTGAGTAACAAAACTATCCCAAAAAAATCAAATCAAAGTGGTACAGGATGAACAGTGCGTAAGGTCACTGAATAACAGATGTGCTCCCATGTGCTCCACTGTCATGGTTTTGTGTTTTGTTGGTTTTCAGTATTCCATATCATAACATCATGTAGTGTACAGGCAGTTAAAGTGTTAATGCTCCAATTCCAGGTTCCTATCCCTATACATCACAGAAGTCATGGGAACTGGCCCTTCTGTGTGTGGCAGCCTCTTACTGCCTTGCAGTGAGTGCTGGAGGGCACTTTCCTATACGTTCCAAGCTTTTCAGGTTTGACTCAGCCTCAGGAACTCTCTCTCCTCTATTTTATTTATTAGTCTCAATTTCAATTAGATTGTACTATATTGTGTTATCTTGCATTCCTATATCACAGTTAGTAAAATAAGTTCTCCTCCACTGATTGTTGCTGCTGTTTTTCTTCCTTCCTTGAGCCCAGCTCCCATCTCCCTGTCCCTTTTCCCTTTTCCTTCCCATTTTGTGGGGCCAAGGGGGGGCCCAGGGGTCTACTGCCCCCCTGTCACAGGCGTAGATTGATCTAGTTAACTCTGTGACAGCCACTGAATACACAAATAAGATATGATTTACTGCAAGACCTTTTGTAGAAGCACTATATGTGATGACTTTCCTTAGAATGACTCTAAGGCAGATTTTAGGTAGATTTAGCAAAATAGATGACAGCTGTAACTGTATACACCAAAGACACAACTTGATGTTGGAGATCATGTAAGCAGTCTGTAATTTAAGCATCTCGTATAATACAGATCCCATGCTCCTTTTCCAAAGTATTATTTTTCACTGAGACATTTGTTTACTGATGATGCAAAGAATAAACAACAAATTTGGTATAAAACTCAAAAAAACATTGCAAGTATAGGAGAGGCTTTACTAGAGTAGTCTTTGTACCTTCAGGATAAGAAAGCAAGAAGAGAATGATTTTGCTTTGGAATTAATGTCTTTTTGCAGTTTCTCTTTTCCTAAAAAAAAATAACACAGGGTGTGGAGGGAACAGGAAGAAGTCTCCAGCTACACCTCACTGCCTGATTTCTGTGCACTTATTATTTACGTGACCTTAAACTCTGGCTGAAATTTGTGAACACAATTAAAATTTACTTGCATAGAGTAAACCGTGGTTACGTTATTGATAAAAATTGGATTAGAAAGTAACATATTTCTAACAGAGAAAGAAAAGTGAGAGTTTTGCTATGAAAAAAAAGTCAGGCATGATGTAGCAATCAAAAGACACACTTTCTCATTTAATAAGCAAGAGTGTGAAAGTGTTAGTAATAAATTTTCCTTTCACTTTGCCGTTTTCAATTCATATATCTGATGCCACAACACCATTCTCAAAGGTACTTTATTTTTTGGTGTTGGCCTTTTATGCTTCTACTGAGGCAATGGAAACATTATTACTATATTATTACAGTCTGAATGTTACCTCACTCCCTTTGTGTAGGCCAAAGAAAAGATCAGAGAAGGACACAGGCAAAATCTAAACTATACAATGGCAATAGTATTTCATTCCTAATCCAATGACATCCAAAGGTGACATTCACTCTCTTTCAACCACACAGATTCAATACCTGGCAGATTGAAAGATGGTGAAAGGGTTAAACAAGATGCAGCAGCAAGCTGAACCAGCAGAAACTCTCATTATGCACCTAAGACAGCACTACTGAGAAAATAATTTTCTTAGAAGTTTCTACTCAAAATTAAATCCTACCACGATAAATAGCCTGATAGATCTAGGCAGTTCAGATCTGAAATATTATTTTGTAGTGTGTTACCTGGCCATTCTCTACTTACTATAAGGGCAAACAATTCAGAGCTTGTCTGGGCATTTTATCCTTTGAACTGCAAAATATTTCCCGTAAATTTCAGAATATTAAGTTTTCCAGATAAATGACTTCAAACATTTATGTCTTTTTCCAAAGTTTATTACTTATATTTCATTTCACAATCATAGAAATATTAAATTATAGAATCCTTAGAGTTGGAAGGGACTTCTGAAGGCCACCTAATCCAACTCCCTTGCAATGAACAGGGACATCCATGAGTAGATCAGGTTGCCCAGGGCCTTATCCAGCCGCACCAGTCTCACCCAAGAAGAAATGTGTTTTATCTTACCCTATTCTGTTCCAAACAGACTTCTAGTTAAGAAAAGACAGAAATCTGTAGATTGGCCTTTATATTGATTTTAACATTTATATCTGTTTCACATTATGTGTCACCTTAAATGAAAAAGTCTTAAATCCACTAAGCCACTAGGATTTGAAATCTCAAATAGCATTGAAAGCAACATAACAACTTCAAACATTACATAAGTCCCAACATTCACTTTGTTTTATGAGAAAAGATTTCTACTTTATGGTAATAAAACCTGTAGAGGATCTACGTCAGGTCAGCTGGACAATGAGCTGCAGAAATCCAGGACAAAGCTATTTTATCTGTTCCTAAGTAGGAGAAAACATTTTGATTTCATAATCTAAAATCACGATAAAAATATGATTTATATACATAAATATTTTATATTACATAACAATATGCATATTCCCGTTCAGGAAATTATCTTATTACATAGAAACAGTTGGGGATTTGTACGTATACTTCCTATTGCACTATTCATTAAAGTTCCTAATACTTATTTGGTAAATTATATTTAAAAACAAACAAAAAATGCTGTTCCCAACCTGTAGCTCCATTCTGTGCTACACACACAAATATAACTAACATATAAGTACTATCAAAACTGCTTCCCAAAGCAGGGAAGAGGATGCAAAACACTCTACAGCTGTCCCGGGTATCAAGGTCTTAAAAGAATATTATTAGGTAACCTAACAAAAAATGACATAGCTGCTAGGGTTTTCATATAAGAAGAACAGAAATTACCACCCAAGTACTGAAAGCAAAATATAATGTAAGAAATATCTTCTGACATAAGGGGCCATACCTATGCTTGAGTTAGAAACCTACATGCATGTTACTGTCCTGTTGCTGCATTATGTCACAAAGTTTGTATAAAATAAGGAAACTGACTGACAGAGTATTTTGTACCAATCACACCGTATATAAATGCATTTAATTCTGACAAAGAGTTTCCTGAAAACTTCACTGTGAAACCTCAGGAGCTGGCCCATTCAGACCCATTAACCTTGATGTGCAATTAACACAACGAGCAGCACTGAAGCAGCAACACCTATAATACTGGACTTCTGTACATATGCATGCTTCATGACAGCCCTCCACCCAGCCTGCTGGTTTTGACAGATGGATCACAATGCTGAACTGTAACACATTATTCAGATCACATAAGTCTGTCATGCAGAACCTGATGGCAGTAGCATGACTAATAGAGTGTCAAACCCCATGCTTTTAGTTCAGGTTTCCCATCATCTTTGATAGCATAAAGACTCATAAATACAAAAAAATTCTGCACAATTGTACATTTTTCCTTGGTAACATGAAAGTACATTCCTCATTAACATCTGCTCTAGGCTTTTAACTAGAAGGAAAAAGGAAAATTTTCAGAGCTCATAGGTAGCTTCATTCCAGATGTTTAAAAGACTCTGGCATTAGATGTAAAGTAAAAACAAAGTAAAAAAGTTCCTCTTCACTTGATCCTTCAGGATGAGCTGTTGTTGACACAGATAAAATAACCTCTCTCCCAAATCTTGTAAGTGAAATGCTCTGATGTTAAACAGTCATGATTTCTAAATGCAATCACCTGTGCACTCACTAAAATAATGAAAAATCCAGCTAACTATGTTGCCATAAAATAAGATAGATTGCATTCCACTTTCCTTTGGAAAAATTTAGTAAGCAGAAGACTTAATCCTTAAGACATTTCGAGTACTTAAACACTATATATTTGTTTGCTGTTGAAAAGAGCAAGTCATCCAGGCACATATTATTTTCCACAACAGACAAGTTTATACTTTAGTGTGAGCAGATTCTAATTGAAATTATCAAAGGAAAACATTTTCTATTAAAATCTAATGTTAAATTCTCACTAACTAATCAACTTAATGGATCCTACGCAAAACACAGATACTGAAGGCAAAGCACTTTCTGTGTCTAAATTGATATCTTGCATTCAGATGCATGAAGGTGGAACTCAGTAGGAAACTACATTTAATTAGTAATACTAATGGAGCTTAAACTAAGAGGTTTTATGGAGTTAAATCCTATGGCATGATAGCTGCTAAATAGTCTCAAATTTGAAAGTCCTCCAAGCAGAGGAGTACATAATCCAAAACAATTAACATTTGTGATTCAAGTTGTCTCCTATTTGTTTGTTGGTTGTTTTTTTTTTTGGTTTTTTTTTTTTTTTTGGCCCATGCAATAGTATGGGAGTTTATCACTCAGTAATTCCTGCATGTTTCTCAGACTTTCAGGCCAAACAAGATGGGCACTTTTCCCCACAGTTTCCCCATATTTGGAGTTCTTATTTCCTCCCCACCTTTGTAAGAGGTAAAACAAACTAATAGGAACAAGTACTATGAAATCAAATTTATCTTGTGTAAACAAAGCTTTCATCTTGTCATCTCCACGTGCAGTATATCTTGCTTTACTAGTTTTCAGTCACAATTAATGTTAATACCTACTTTTATTGTTTTTTCTCTTTCCTTTAAAGACAGGTTGTAGAGAAGAAAGACAGGTTGATTTAAGCATTAATTTCTGGGCTGACAAGAATTAGTAAGGCTCTACCATTTGTGCAGAATTCCTTTGGGAGGGAAGGTACAGGGCAGAACAAAAGATCTACTCTCAGCTCCATTTTAATGGTGCCCCATTCACCAGCAATAGGCAGGCAAAAAGAGCTGAGCACAGTTCTGGCTTGCTGGGATTTTAGCAGCCTAAACAATTACAACCCATCCAGGTTTAACTGCTTAGGAGCTTTGTATAACTAACTCTTTGTGACACACCTGGCCTGTTTAACTCAAAATGTGAATTTCTGAGATATATTGAGAGGTTTTGTGCCCAAAAAGTTATTGTTAAAATCACTCTGCTCCCAGAGTCACCAGTCACTGAGGTTACACTCACCTCTACCTCCAGTGACCTCTCACACCTGAGGGAGGACAGTAAATAATAGGCTTGGGTGGATGTATGAATGTCAACACAAGCATTTATCACATGGCTTTCTTCTGCAATGCTAATGCTCTTGATTAAATAACTCTTTTTCCTTTTTGTAGCATCAGGTTTCAGTTATAGGCACAGATGCAACAGGTATACAATATTGCTTAGGTTACAAGAAACAAGCAAGGCCTAAATATAACTTTATAAAAATAAATTATGAAAACTGAAATACAAGAGGACATTTTAATGATAAAGGCAAAATCAAGCATGGCAAAATCATTTGTACAATTCATTTTGCTAAGCTACAGTTATATTAGCTCTAACAAATGCACAAATGCACATTTGAAAACGTTGATATATTTATTTATGTTGGCCAATCCAAACAAAGCATGTCAACAGTTTGTGAGGTTATAGAGGCCACACACATTAATTTAAAAAATTCATTATTTTCATTTTTCTTAGAAATTCTCTATGGCTACTCAAGAAACTCTTCCTTGCTGGGATTTGAATTTAGTTCAGAATAAGTGGAGATTTAGATCAGCAACAGCATCCAGTTCTGACTGTGCAGTGGCAATTAATTATCAGTTTTTATTGCATTTTCCAGTCAAAATGCTAGCATACACCCACCCTGATATTGCTTAAAAGTACATTGACAATCCTGCATAGTGTCAGCTACCTGCTTGATTCTGCTTTTGAATGTGGAAACCTAACATACTGTGTTGTCAAAAAAATCAAATAATTTTTACTGAGGGAAAAGCAATGTGATTGAAACAATCATCCTAGAGACACTGCTGTAATCTCAGATATTTCCCCCACATGTACATACAACCATTTGAGTTACAATTTTCAAATATTTTAATTGTAAAATATCAGCTATATTAAAAGTACTGCAACATAACTACGCTAAACCACATGTGGTAATTCCAGCCAGCACTTTCACACTGAAGGAGGATTGGTGGTTTAGTACCTCACAATAGTCTCTGAAGAGCAGCAATGCTGGGAAATGAAATGCAACATCCAGCTATGTTTCCTGTGCAAACTGTCAAAGAGAAAGAATGCTCATGCAACCACAAAAACCCCTTAAGGACTGATTTCAAGCTGAGAGATATAAAATCTGTACCATTCTACACATCCCGCCACACTAGTAATGGTAGTTTAGTATACAGTGTGTGCCAGTGTGCCTTTTTGCCTTCTTGTTTTTTCTGCAAATGTATAGGAAATAATTCTTTACACTAAACAACACAAGGTGAATATTTAATCCTGGTGATAAAGTCTGTGTTTTGTTAGAATAGGGCTCTGGTGTGGAGACTGAGTCCCAAGTATGTCTGCCTGCCCTCAGAATCATGCTGAGAAGTTCTGGTGCTGCCATTTTCATTTCATAGTACAGGAGAATAAAGAACCACAGTTCTGTACCCAGCACCACAGCCAGGCAAACTCCAGCTGGGACCTCACGGTGGCTGCATCAGTCCTTGTCTCTCCACATCCAGCCCATAGGCATGGCAGAGATCATCTAGCCTGCTCCGACGGAGCACAGACACTCAGTCACTGTTGCACTGGCACAGCAGCTCCAGCACAGAAGGGGCTGGTGAGCCTCCCATACCATGGTATCCTGCTCCCAGTCAGCATTCCAGGCAAGCCACAAGGTCACTCACAGTGTGACATTATTATACCACCAGGTCCTGACAGACCAGTCTTGGGCTCCACCTTTGTTTCTCATCTCAAATGGATCTATTTTTATGGCACATACAAAAAACTGTATCCTTGCTTATTTATAAAAACAATATCATGTAATCTGGAATTGAATAATATAGACTTCAATTTCTGTGTTACTCATTAAAATATCAGTTGAAGCCTTAATACAAAACATTTACAGATGCTGTTCTTTTTTACTCCAGTAGGCCTCCTCCTATGAGTCATTTGCTCAAGCTCAAGCTCAAGCAAAATGAAGCCATGGCGGGACTTGCTCCACCAGCAGGTAAACCTTTGGCAGGTCAGAAATTTGTTTTCCAAGCTGCTGAATGGAATGGGCACACGAAATATCCCATGAGTGCATCCCACCCATGAGATTATTGTGTATCATAAAAAATCTCAATCATTTGGCATTACTCCACTTGGGATAATAATTAAATATTTATTGATCCGAAGAGAAGGAAACAAGGACTTTCAGGCTCAGTGGTTAGGGCACTGAGGTGAGAACAAGAGATTCCAGTCTGTGCTTCACTGAATATTTAATTATTTATAAAGCAGAGCAGCTCCAGAGACAGACAGCAACCTGCAAACTGGCACATGTGGAAACATAGATACAAGTCCCTACTTCTTTTCAAAGAGATTTTTTTATTCACCAGAATATTCACAAAAAAAAGACTAATGAGAATGACAAACCTAAATAACAGTAGTACCCCAAATCTTTCCTACACTTGACCACCATGTTGGAAGGGTCCTTTACTTGGTAATGATTACCTGGCTGTATCTGTAGTTGCAAAGCCCAGTGAGAGCCATAGAATTTCATTAGGGCTTTGGTGTAGGCTAGTAACTTCAGCCAATAAACTGATACAAGAACAGGGTCGTTATAAAGCAGCTTTTCAGCAGAAACTGATGGGCTGCAGAACCAAGTGCGGAAAACCTGCCCAAACATACTCACACCGTGTCAGTGAGGTACAGAGCACAATAGCATAAGAAGGAATTGTGTTTTGATCTTTTTTTTTCTTGCTTTTGGGTACCAGCATAAGAAATAAAAGTATTTATTTCAGATTTTAAATAAAGACTTGCATAGGCCTTTAGTCTTATGCAGTTTGGCTTCCAAGCTGGTTTGTGAAATACTTAGATGAGCTTACTTTGTCACCCTCAGATTTCATAAACTTCTTTAACAGTTTTAAGGGGTTGTTTTCATTTTAGTTAATTTTTCTTCTTATACCATCACCTAAAACAAAAAAGAGTATTTTTTTTTCTTCAATGAAGCAATATTGCACTTGAATCAACTAGCCTTTGCAAGCCTACAAAAGGTAAAGTTATAATTTGCATTTTGCATCAAGGAGTTAAAAAGACAAGTAGAATTTCTTTGTCTTTTCATCCTCTTGTTTGAAAAGACAGGATTTTTTTTCATTTTCTTTCAGATACAAGTAACATGCTCATGCTGTCGGTAGAAAAATAATTTATGTTATTTCCACCATTGCCAATCCCTGTGGCACAGACAAAGTAAGTACACTCCTATCAGTCCAAACTTTCAACTCTTGCTGTGCTGGATATAGGCACTAAAAAGAGTTCCTTACCTGCACCAGCTGCATGCTGTACTGATAGTGCTGGAAGGAAGACTTCAACAAGACCCATGGGAATTATGAATCCCTGCTAAGGCCACAACTTCCCTGCATATGCTTGACTAAATCTTCAAGGTTCAGTAAACCAGATTTTTTATTTCAGTATTTCAGTACTTCATCATGTACACTGACACCTAATACTTATAAATAACTCACACATGTTCCTTCATTTCCTGCACTGCTTAGCAGGATAATGCTGTCTTTTCCCAGAGGAGGGGTATGAAACTCGAGTAATTAACATATGAAAAACACTCTGAAGATCTCACATTGAAACCTATTGAGACCAGAAAAGCACAATTGCATTCATGTTTGCAATTTCTCAGGCAAAATATTTTCTTTCCAGAAGACGAATATTTAAAGAATGAACAACTTCTATTTTAAAAATTTGACCAAATTATATAAAATCCCACTTGTGCTACTGTGATGTGTAACATCACAATATCTTAACATGACGTAGTTTCTTTGCCACATATACAGGAAGCATGCATTTTGTTTCAGTGAGGAAAAAAAAAAAAAAGACTGAGACATTTTGGAAAAAGTGAAAACATTATATACTGCAAAAGCAGTGCACATTTTTTCAGAGTACAAACTATTACATGCAGTAAAGATCTGAGCAATAGCTTTTTATTCTGTGAAACAATGAGACTTTTTGAAAGTCTCATTTTTCTTAAGGGCTTATACTAAACTAAAGGAAATGCAACTTCAGATCTGAAAGAGAGAAAAGGTTATTGTTCTTAGGTAGTCATTACACTGCAGTATATAGCATTTAGTATATTTCAATTTTATAACAAGAAGAAAGCTTTGAATTTACAAAATGCTTAACTATTTTATGTGGAAGAAAATGATCTTATACTTTGGCTTGGGTCTAACTAAATTGATGTGTAGATTTTCAGTATAAAAGAACATATTTGAATAGTCTATCAGCTGCTTGTTTGTGAACAAAGCACAAAATCCAATTCCTGAACTGGAAAATAAATGAAATGCATAATCTCTCTGTTATGTTTCTAGTATATAAGTGTTTTAGATGGTTGATTTATTACATACTGTTATAAGCAAACCAAGGATGTTAGTATGCTATTGCATTGTTATTTTAGATGTATTGAAAAGGTATGAATCAAGAAATTCTTTATTTGTTGACTCCCTAGCCATAACATTAAAATATATAATAAAATAATAAATTTATTCACATTCATGGAATTTTTCACTTATGGCTTAAAGGCATTATATGATCAGTCTATTTTTAATATCTGAATACAATAGCATGTGCATGTACATCTCCAGTTGTGAGGCAGATTCAGATTCACACAATTTAAAAACAGACAATGCAGTTCAGAAGTTTAGAAGATATTGATGGAATACTTTTCTATTTATTTCCTCTTTCTCTTCCTCTGTCCCAGTGCTTGAGAAGACAGATTTGGGAACTCATATTCTGTCATTCATGTACATTGACTTTGAGAGAATGGACACTTCTCAATAAAGGAGAACAGATACTTCTGTCTCAGCCAGCAGGTAATGACTCACTTCCCACTCTATTTTTTTCTCATTGGATTCAAGAACCATTTAGTGACTCTTAGATTTAAAAACCAATAGCAAATAATGGCAATCAAGGTCAAAGAATCAGATGTAGTTGCAGTTGGGAAGGTACTACTACAATTCCAAAAGGAAAATCAAAGTGTACAGTAAGTTAATTTCCTGGTGAGGAGTGAAGCAATCTGCCTCCTGTTTTGACCCATAATTAAGGGAGATATTTTGTTTCTTAACAGAGAAAAATTTGGACAGCCAGGAGTGTCACCTGTCAATTAAGCTGAGTACTACCTGTGTTTTATGGATGTGCTAGAGACGATGCATAACAGGTCAGAAGTGACTTCAAGATCCTGGAAGCCCTGCTGGAGCATTAGAACTAGAAATGAACACATATGTAAAGGTCAGGCAGGGACCATTCTGGAAAGAAGCGTACTCTTTTACATCTGACATCAGCTGGAAAGTTGTTTTTTTTTTTACAAAAAAAAAAAGCAACCCAAGAATTAAAAACTGCAGTAAAAAGTGGGGTCCACTTCCCAAAGAGAGGAGTAGAAATGACCTAGTACAGATTCCCACTCCTAGTCAGGAAAATTTTAAAGTTTGAAAGATGCAGGAGATGAAAAACCATAAGAAAGCAAAATGCTGTAATAGCCTAGTCAGAGAATAAACCCAGCAGGAAAATAGGAGATCTCATTCTGATACCTATATAGATGAAATAAAGAAAAGCAATGAGAATCCTAAGCAGCCAAAACCATGGCAGAATTAACATCAAGGAAATATGGTAGAACAAGCACAGAGATGAGTATTGGTGTAAGAGTACAAAGAACAGAAAGTAAAAATAAAGAACATATATTTTTTCATTCCAAGTACTTACTCAGAGCACTGAGAACAGGTGAAATACTTAAAAAATGTGTCACAAAAGAAGAGTATTATGGTAGGGTTCTCTAGTTAATTATGGGAGAAATGTAGTAAATTCAATGCTACATCATTGTAACTCACAGCCATTTAAACAGTCTGGGACAAACTCGATAAGAGTGTGCTTTATACACTTATGATCCATAAGTTTAATCATGAACTTTTAATCATTAAAAAATTTAAAAAAAAACTTAAAACAGGAGGGCACACAGCTGAAAGTAGCCATCAGAGTCTAAGCACATGATGGAGGTGTACGACATGAAGAAGACTTTTCACAAATCATCAAACATGTTGCGTGTTCTAGTGTTGCATGGATCATATCACAGTGCTTGTGATGGGAAGGCTATCTTGGGTAATACTGATAGACTGTAGAAGGCTGAAGGAGACCAAATGAGGCTGACTTATCCATACTTCCTTTTGGAAATAGCCCCAGGTGAATTATTCCTAGATGCATTTCCAGAGAAAGGTGGGTGAAACAGTCCAAAACGAAAATATGAAATGAAGAAAAGTAACAAAACATGCTAGTGGGATAGATTTAATCACTTTAGAAAAGCCTGTGAAAATTCAGCTTATTTTGCTTAAAGAACTAGCCACTGTGATTACTGATTCTCTTTGAGAATTCATGAGACTTGGGGTATCTTTCAGAGGACTAAATTTCCCTTTCAATAGAGGTAAAAAGGACAAAAGATGTCATAGTCTAACATAGAAAAATTGCTCTGAATGATCTATGAACTCTTAGTATGCAACACTGCAGAAACTATACAGATCTATACAACATAGATCTGTTGAGAGCAAATTATGTAAAATGACTTCTGCTTTAATAGGATACACAGTGTATTGCTAACGAAGAAGTCAGAAGAACTAAAAAAAATGTGAACAAGGATGCACAAAGATTATTTATTATACCTATTCCACTGCAAATGAAGTGCTGTCTACATCCATAACGATCCTAATAGGTCTAGGCTTACTCAAAATATCTGGTCCTGGTATTTAGCAAATAAAACAGCCACTGTTTTTGTACAGTATGCAGGATACCAACCTGCAGGTGGAAAATGAACTACTGGCTCATGCTTTCCTTTTCAGACTTGCTAGCTCTGGATATAGCAATTATCCCTGAAGACCAGAGTAAGAAGAACAAAATTTATTTAACAAATATTTCTGACTGTTCAATTGTGTGACATTTATGCAATTGTGCATATGCTACACATACATTTATAAAAATATGTAGTGGCCCATTTTCAATTAATTCTACTGAAAATATGAACTGTATTAGATGGTTGCTTGATTGATAGGTAGCTGGACTCACAAAAGGCAGCCAATATTAGTAAAAGTTTCTTTGGAAATATTTGTGTTGCTGAGCGAAACTTTTCTTATGAAAGTATAAGCATGATAACTAGTGTCACATTATAGATTTTGAATGGCATTCCATACTACAGCTGGTGAAGATACAGGAAAGATGGATGTCCAAACACTGGATCAGATAAGTAATTCTTACTTACCAAATTCTTACACTGATTTTTTCTTCTTTCCCTCCAACTTTTTCTTGCAGTAATCAATAATTCTAAAACCAACACATTCCATAAGCACATGGAATATTCCTCTTTAATACTAAATGACCTCTCAGTAAACGTATAGCTTAGAGTTGCCTTTACCAACAGTCTGCACACTACAAAACTTAGGCTATAGTATTTCTGTTTCGTATTCAGCCACAGAAAATGGATGGGATTTGTGAAAACTTCAGAGACAGTGAATGAAAGGATCATGACAAAAACTGATCAAGCTTTGAAACAAATTTCATTCATGACCTAAGAACAGATCAAGTTTGAAGTACAGAAGGTCAAAGCCATATGTAATATAATGTGTATGGAGCTCAATTGTTACTGCCATTACATTCCCTTTGTGGTGGAACTTCTCAGGGGAAGAAAAGTAAGGAATAATGTGGCATAAGAAGCAAATTAGTTCCCCTAACAACATATGAAGTCACTTGGTATTCATTGTTCTGGCAAACATTAGAATGGATTGAATGAAAATGCATCTACTGAAAAAAAACCTGCCTCGCCTCATTATTGGTGTGTGTCCTATTTAATCTATTCTTTCAAAGTCATCCTCCTCTACCCCATGCTCCACTAATACTCCTACACAGCAACAGCCACCCATTTCGAAAAGTACTGCTGCTTATCTCTGATTAGGGCATTTCTAATTTGTTTAATATCTTTTCAGTATTAGCAGACTGAGTTACTATAATGGCAAATACAAAGAAAAATAATGCAAACAAGTCTGACTCCTTGACTTTTCTTTGGCACTAAAAATTATAATCTACTTTATATTAACCAGCAAGATAGAATGGTTTTATTTAGTATAAATGAAGGTAGAATTTAGATTGTAGTACTCCACTGACTGCAGAAAGCTGTTCTGTTTTTTACCCTGCATTTTCTAGTTTATTTCTTCAGGTGATTGATCCCTGCATACTACTATTATGCTAGAATTCAATATCCTACTTTAGAATTATTCTCACGTGTCATCATTCTTCAATATAAAGTGGATAAAGAATGTATTTATTTCATCCAAAAATGCCTGTTCACCACCATGATTCATGACATGCTGGAAAAGTTTCTCATGGTCAGTGAATTTTCTGACAAAAATGAATCTCTCAGACAAAAAGAAAAGGAAACAGTGGCTATAGAAATACAGACAAAAATAACCAGTAGCTAGCTTAGGAAAGTTAATTTATTTTTTACTGTAAAATTGCTCTAGTAGTTATTCTTTTCTCTCATTTTGCATCCAGATTAAAAAAAAAAATGTATTCAAAAATAGTATGAAAGGTGTGTATAAAAGTTTAACAATAAAAGAATAAGAGGTACAGAGTAATTCAACAAAGCTTAATGAGTAGGGATCTGATCTGGTATGCAAAAGACTCAGTCTTAAGCCTTAGGTATGCATTATTTAGTGGTCCCCTGTGTCCCCAGTGACTTATGATTTCAAAACTGATCTGATGGGTTATCACTGAAGTTATCTTGAGGAGTTCCTCTGATTTTATAAATAATTGAATATTTTTGGACTTCATTCTTCCCAAACAAGTACTCTAACTACTGGGTGGTACATTTCCTCCTCTCACTATTTTCCTGTCATCTAGAGAGTATTCAATGTTTTATATTAAGTGAAACTCTTCCAAGAAGAGGAGAAGAAGAGAACTGTATTTACCTTTAACTCAGCTCTTTTACAGTGACTGCAGCTACACACTCATGTATTCCTGTTAAAATAATGCTTGTGTCCTTACCCTGAAGACTGTTAAATTCTTCTCAGCCCCTTTAACAACTGTATTATGAAATACCATCTTTTTCTTTTGGTCCTATTGTTGCATCCCATGTTATTCTCAACCAGTAAATTTGTAAAATTCTCCTTCCTACCCTTTTTCAATGCCTCTGATTTATACAAAAATTTATTCTATATTCATTAGCAGATTTTTCATAAGTTTCATCATGATCAAATTGATTTCCATTATTTATCTGTCACTGGCAGATGAGGAACGAAAGTAAGGAGCAAGAAGTTGAACTGATCAAAAGAAAAGAGTGGAAAAAGAAGAAAACTAAAGGTAATATGAAATTCACTCAAACTGTAGTGAATACAAAACCTAGTACTTTCATTGTTTTCAAAGATGAAATCTCTTAAAGGGAAATTTGCAAGTAATATTCAAAATACTATCATTACTGTTTATCTGATAAATAAAAAGTAGTAGAAAGTGAAACTAATATATATATATAAAGGAGGAAAAAAGTTCTTCCAGAAAAAAATAAAAGAAAAAAAGAAAAAAAAAAGCACATGGAAAGTTTCTTATTTTAAAATAGAATGCCATTCTGAGGCCATTCTGAAAGTTTTGAACTGCTTGGTCTTAACAATCCCAGGTGTAGGAATCCAGACCTTTTGTTTCCTCAGTGAATCTAAATGCCAAAGGGTACCTGAATCAATCTGCTTCAGTACCTAGCTGGAATATGTACTTCATGGTATAAATAGGTCACTTGCTATACTGCTGAATGATTTGTGTCCTTCTTAATCAAGAGATTTTAAAAACTCTCTAAATGGCTGATGATTTTGTTTTTTAATGACCAACACTCTGAAAGCATGTTCACCTGCAGGTAATCTCTAGTTTAGGAGAAAGCACCTTGAGGTGTCCATACTTCTTTGAAATGTCCATATAATAAGGTGAATCCTAAAGCAATGAGATAAAAAGTCCAATTTTAAATTTTCTGCTGCTCTCAACCAGCACATCCTTATTTTGTTTGTTTGTTTTTTAATTTACTTACTGCAGTGTTTCCCAATGCATTCAGCACAGAAACCCAGCAGATGTGTAGTCAGTCGTGACTTTTGTCAGCATATGATCACAACTCACATCCATCACCACTTTCTGAGATCTTTACTTCCAACAATTGGAGTTGTGATTTGGTCTGAAAACTGAACAGCAATCTTAATGGCACTATAGAGTAATATCATAGGCCATTGTTGACTAGTTTCTTACGTTTCAAGCAAAGTCTTAATTATGGTATCACAAGGCATTGTGCCAGCGTTGCATTTTGTTTGAGCAATTCCATTATCCATTTTTTTAAATTCTGTGATTCAGTTAGATTATATTTTTTTAACTGAGTTTCCATTTCCACTTTCAGCACTGATGTGATTCTACTGGTACTCTTCTCCATTACCATTTCATGGAAAACTGAATAGTCTGAATATAGTTTTAATGTTTACTTTTAGAATTAACAAGAGAAACATTCTGGTATGAAGCATCTTTGAGTAAAATCCACTTTTTTTTTGGAAATTTATACAGAGCTCACACTGTTTTTCAGCTGTTTAGGAGATCTAGAATTGAATGCAAGGAATGATTAAAGGTCTCTTAGCTTCTGCCTAAATTCAATCTGACAATTCATAGTGTGAATAGAATTTATTGTAATTTATTGGTCATGTTTACACACTTCAAAATTTTAATTATGCACAGCTAAAATAAGTCTTTTTTCCTAGGGATCTATGGCTGGAGTATGAAAGGTAGAAACAAAACAAGGAGCAGAATTATGCAACAACAAGAAACAGTACTTGTCGTTGTACGTACTGAGACTGACAAGCATATGGACACGTGTCACATGCTCACTCCATCAAATTATGTGATTCTCCCCTCTTTTTCTGTTTACTAGTAACTCTTGAGGAAGAGCTAGAATAGGGGTGGCAGAGACACAACAGAGGCCATAGACAGATAAGCTTGTTTAATTTTCTTTGCCAGGACAGGTCTCACTGACTTCTGTTGAAAATCTTCTGTAACAAGAGCAATATTTACACTTAAATTTTTGATGTAAAGGCCATTTATTTATCACAGAATCATAGAATCATTTGAGTTGGGAGGGACCTAGTCAGGTCATCTAGTCCAGCTCCTCTGCAATAAATGGGGATCTAGAGTTATAACAAGTTGCTCACAGTCCAGCCCAGCCTGATCTTGAGTGTTTCCACAAGATGAGCATCCACCCCTCTCTGGGAAACTTGTTCCAGTGCCTCACTATCCATATTGTAAAAAAAAACCTTGATTATGTCTAGTCTATTTTCTTGATTACATCCAATCTCTTTTAATTTGAAATCCTTTTCCCTCACCTTATGACCACAGACCCTGCTAAAGAGTCTGTCCCCTTCTTTCTTCCAGCCATGCTTTAGATAATGAAAGGCCACTCTCAGGTCTCCTTGGAGCCTTCTCTTCGCCAGGCTGAACAGCCCTAGCTATCTCAGCCTGTTCTCAGTGAGGAGGTGTTCCATCTCTTGAATAATTTTTGTATCCTGTCTCTGGATGAACTCCAACAGGTCCACATCTCTCCTGTACTACATCTGGATGCAGTACTCCAGGTGAGGAGTAGAAGAGCAGGATCGCCTCCTTTGACCTGCTGGCCACATTTCTTTTGTTGGCATTCTGAGCTGTGAGGGCACATTGGTGGGTTATGTTCAGCTTGCCATCAGCCAGTATTTTCAAGTCCTTATTGGCAGTCTGTGCTCAATCCTTTCATCCCTCATCTTGTACTTGTAGCAGGGGTTTCCCCTCTATCCTTGTATCCCACTATCCCTCCAATAGCTTGCACCCAGTTGCTCATATTTGACTTCATTGAACCTCACGAGATTCTCCTGTGTCCACTGCTCAAGCATGTATAGGTATCCTGTCCCTCAAGCATGTTCACAACTTCACATGTATTGGCATCATCAGCAAACCTGCCGAGAGTGCACTTGATCCCATTGTTGATGTCACTGATGATGATAATTAAGAGCATTAGTCTCAGTACTTACTCCTGAGGAACACCACTCATCACTGATCTTCATCCAGACATCAAGCCACTGACCACCACTCTCTGGGTATGATCTCACAACCAGTTCCTCATCCATTGAATGGTCCTTCCATCAAATTCATACTTTTCCAGTTTGGAGAGAAAGATATTACGGCTGGCTGTGCCAGAGTTCTTACTGAAGTATAGATGGATGACATCAGTGGCTCTTCTTTTGCCACACATCCAATCGGTTTAATTGAGAAGGCCTCTAGGTTGGCCAAGCAGGACTTGCTAATGGCAAAGCCATGCTATTTGTTTTGTATCACTTCCCTGTCTTCATGTCTGCCTTAGCATAACCTCCAGGAGGATCTGTTGCCTGAACTTCCTCAGCATAGAGGTAAGGCTGATAGGTCATCCTTTCTATTCTTCTTAAAAATGGGTGTAAAACTTTTTTTTCCAGTCAGGGACTTCACCTGACCACCAAAACTTTTCAGGTATCTCTGAGAGTGGCTTGGCCATGACATTCCCTCAGGACTCTTGAATTCATCTTGTTGGAAGAGTTATGGATGTTCAAGTTCCTCATGTTGTTGTGAACCTGATCTTCACTTACACTCAGAAGGACATTTCTCCTCTAATCCCTGCCTTCCAATCCACTCACTCAAGGGCTGTGTGAAGACTAGGCAAAAGGTTGTTGACAACATTATCCTTCTTCTTGTCTGCTGTTACCAGCCCGCCTCCATTTCTCACTAGTCTTCTTGGACTTTCCTTTTATGACTGATGTACCTATAGATGACCTTATTGTTCTTTGTATCCCTTGCCAAGCCCAATTCCAAGTGGGCCTTGGTCTCCCTAATTCCCTTCCTACACAGCCTAATAGCTTCCCTATACTCTGCCCAGAGAACCTGCCCCTTCTTCCAATGCCTATGCATTTTCTTCTTGCCCTCTAGTTTGACCAGTAGGTCATGGTTCAGCCATGCAAGTCTCTTGCCTTCCTTTCCAAACTTCCTATACTGGGTGTGGAAAGCTCTTGTGCACTAAGATCTACCAGCTCTGCTTCACTCCCTTGTCCTTAAGGGCAGTTTTCCAGAGGGTTTTGTTGACTAACTCCCTGAAGAGTTGGAAGATGACTTTCCTAAAATTTAGCATCTTAATTTTACTCTTCATCTGTTTGATATCCCTCAGGTGTGTGAACTCCGCCACTCCATTGTCACTGCAGTCCAGGCAATCTCCAATCACAGTATCACTTGTGTTGATGAGCAACTGGTGCAGTATTTCATCCCCCTTGGTGAGCTTATTTGGCTGAAGAAGTTATCCTCAATGGATTCCAGGAGCCCCCTTGATTGCCTGCAGCTCACAGTGCTACTTTTCCAGCATATGCTGATTGAAGTTCCCCTTCAGGGCAAGGGCCTGTGATCATAGCTGAAGGAAGAAGGCTTCATTAACAGGTTCTGCTTGATCAGATGGCCTCCAGTAGACACCAATCACAAGACTCTCTTTATTGCCTTGGTCTCTCTCACCCGTCCACTTTCTACTTCCTCAGGTACAGCTCTTCACATTCTACTCCTTGCTCGATGTAGGGGGCAGTGCTTCCTCCTCCCTCCTTCCTTGTATGTCCCTACTAAATAGCTTGTAGCTATTGATTAGTCACACTCCATTCATGGGAATCATCCCACCAGGTTTCATTAACAGCAACTACATCATGGTTTTCCAGTAGCGTGATAGCTTCCAACTCTTCCTACTTGTTTCCATAGCTGTGTTCACTGGTGTAGAGGCATTTCAACTGGACAGCTGGCCTTCTTTGCCTTCTTGGAGAATAACTCCTTGATTCCTCTGAAGTGATTCCCTTGGGTTTCCCAGTTTCCTTCTCTGACTGCCTCACTGGTCCCTAGTTTGTTGTTGAAAGATTCCAAGTGTGCTGCAGTGTTAAAGCACATCTGAGGGCAGCAGGTTGAGGGCCCCCACTAATGCCCTGTCCCTCTAACTCAGCTATACTATCTCACAAATAATAATGGGCCGGTTCTTTATTACCATCCTTCCCCTACAAACCTAGTTTAAAGTCCTGCCAATGAGTGCTAGCTTTTCCCCAGGGATCTTCTTTCCATTCGAGAGGGCTGAAACCCATCTGATGACTGCAAGCCTGTTGCCATATAGGTCATTCTTTTATAATAAATACTAAAATAACATAAAATAACATAAAATAACATAAAATAACATAAAATAACATAACATAACATAACATAACATAACATAACATAACATAAAATAAAATAAAATAAAATAAAATAAAATAAAATAGCAGTGGTGGTACCAGCAATAAAGCAAACTATAAAGCTTGAATCCTTCCATTTCTTTCAGTGTCCTTTGCAATTACTGGAAGTAGAGACAAGATGACCTTTGCAAAATGAGATGATGACCTGTGCAAGAGACAAGAATGTGACCTGTGCATCTAATGCACATCCTTTTTATTATTTGATATTTAATTGTTTTCTTTACTTACAGCAGTAGGAGCTATTAAAAGAAAAAAAATTCTTCCTGTACATGCACACACATATATATGCATTGATACTTCCTATATATACTTCCTGATATCAAAGGCTGAGGTGCAGCCTGGCATTTTTGAATGATATGTAACATGGCAGGATATGGACTGTAATTGCTATGATGTAAGAGGCAAACTTTTTGGCTATTGCAAATGTTACTTCCTTTCTCTATTAAGTCTGCTGCTGCTTAACACTATGGGCTGTGTTATGGGGAGAGGAATTGTTCAGCATTTAGGAAGAGATAATAATTTGTTCCTCTAAACTATTAATTAAAATACAAACACAATGGCTTTTCAATCAGATTTAACCTGCGTTATTGGTTCTGGGTTTGGAAATGGAGATTGTTGTTGGCAGGGGCAGGTTGTACATACAACGTTAAGACATATAATCCTAATTTCTGTCTTATGACATGGAAGCACAAATTCCCTTTCTTTATGATGAACCAAACTAACTGCTTAAGCTGTAGAATATAAATGCAGCATTAGGCCAACACACAGGGATAATTTTAGTATTGAAGAATTAGCAGTAAATTTTTTCCCCAGTAAGGACAAAACAATGAATATGATATACTACTAATGATATGCAAAGCTTTGCTTCCAAAAATACTCTAAGGTTAAGATTTAATACAGCCTTGTGTTCTTTCCTATACTTGGCTTATTGTGGAAAGTCTTTATGGATGTTTTCTATACCACTGCTAATCTGCTGACTTCCTACTGCTATTGAGATTATTTTCATGACCTGTAAAAACATGAATTTTCCTTACTTTCCCAGTCTTCTAAGAACAGCAGTTTTTAAGCAGATATATAGTGGTTCCATCTATTCATACAACTTGTTTAGGAGATAAGTAAATATACACAAAACATATACAAGGACAAAATCACCAACAACAAAACAACAAAAACCACTATACATATTAATCAGAGCTATTAAATGATATCACTGATATGACATTTGCCTCCTTGTTGTGCTTTGTTCCAGGAGCTTTAGTGTAAATGAATTCCCTGTCATGAATATTCACTAGAACAATAAATTTATATGACAATATAGTCACAAAAAAAAGTATGTTTTAAATTAGTGCATTACATATTGAATTACAGAATGCAATGGAGATAAAACTGTGCAAGCAGTCACAACAGCCTGAATATGGAATTACCAAGAACAACTCTGACATAACTTTTATACCCTGTATAGAGTAAATTCCAGGTAAGATCATAGGCATGACCAGTCACAAACAAAATAGGTTAAATACATTATTTGTTTCCAAACCCAATTAAAACAAACAAACAAATAACAACAACAACAAAAACTAAATTTATCTTAGATATTGTTTGCTATAGAAAATAAAGCAGACTTTACAAACAAGATTTTACAGCCTCCTTTATTCACATGTTTAAAGTTAAACAGCGTTGTGAGGCCCCATGTCCCATGGTTCTAAAGGAATTATAATTGCTTCCCATGCAAACTCTCTGTACCACATGTGCACGGGTGAACACTGTTCATTTTAGGTGTCTTATGTAACCTTGCCTAGCCTTCAGAATCTACCTGCTCAGGGAAGGCATCAGTGTCCCAGCAGCCAGGTTTGCACCAGTGCCTAAAATATCCTTCTATAACAAAGAAGACACTAGACCCCTGTATATAAATTGCCAGAGGCAAAATTTGTATTTTCTAATGTTAAAAAATTATGGAAGTAGGCTTCTACCATCCCTTTTAGACAGATTCCCTCTATGAAAATGGCCAAGTTTTAAAGGCATTGTCTTCCATATATTCTGAATAATATTTCTTCTGACAACAATGTTTTTACCACACAAAGCCCAGCACTAGGGATGCTTCTTGTACATTAGGAGCAACAATATCTACTGCAGAAAAGAATTATTGCAACACAGTATAAGAATTCTCTGGAGTTAGGCCCTTAAAAGGACTGTACAGTATAGCACAGTAAAGTCACTTTGTGGAATGAGCACTATACAAAGCTGGCATAGACTAAACATTTCCATTTTTTTTGTCTGAACTTGCTTTGCAAGGAATAATTTCTAAGTCATGCAGCAGCTAGTTAAGGCATGTGGGTGCAGATGTGTTTCTGCAGTTCTGAATGCATGTTGTTGTGAGCTCTTCGTTTCAGTTCATTTTCACCCCAGTCTGAACTTCTTATGTTGAGTTGCAAAAAGCCTGGATTTTTTTATTTTTTTAAGTTTTTATAGATCAGTATAATAGAACATCTCAATCATGCATTTTATTGTGGAAATCTAAAGGCTACAGAAAACAAAGAATTTGGCCTTTAGTTCTTTAAGGCTTCTGTGGGGAGTTTGTTTAGTAATTAACATATTAAAAATGGATCTATGTATATGAAGTTTCTTTTGTTATTGAAAGAAATCTCAGACATAGGAATATATTTAATATCCTATTAAAGTGCAGGAAAAAAAGAAACAAAAAAAAAAAAAGAAGAAGAAGAAAGCATGCCTTAAGGTTCAGCCATAAATCAGAGGGAAAGTAAAGATAATTTGGCTGTTTAACAAATTTCCACACACAGGAGCCATTATTCAGAGCGTCTTTTGTTTTGGAGCCCTGCTAGCACATGACTGAGTGCATTTCTGGTGGTAGCACAGGCCTGTACACATCAGCCTGTATTAGAGCAACAAGCTAATTACATGAGGTAAGGCCTCGGCCTAAGAGACTGCAGCAGGTACCCCAGTTTGCAAGCAGTGTGCTACCTTCTTTTCCACTGCATGCATTCACATGTAAAATGGTTCATTTAGCCATGGCTGAGGTAACCAGAAAGATATGCAAATGGCAAAAGACATGAGTGGTAACAGGGCAAAAGTAGAAAACAATGGGTAAGCAAAATGAGGTCAATCAGTAAGCTGAATCCCAGTAAACCCAAAGCCAAGGGGAGCAGAAGATGATGCTGGGCAGTGAAGGGAAGTGAAAGTCCAAGTTCTTGTTCATAACAAACATTGCTGACTTCTACTCCAAGCGAATAAACCTGCTGCTGAATCTGCTCCATCATGGCATGAGACAGAGGGTAATGCTTTCAAGCTGCCACGGAGATTATAGATGCAGTGAAAAGCTCGGGTTGGCAAGGATCTCTGAAGACCTAGTTCAAAATTCTGTAGGATTAGTTACAAGGTAAGACAATATCCTGGTGCCTTACTACCCTCATGGTGAAACATTATTTTCCTTTGTATTCAGTAGGAATTTCCCTTGCTGTAGGCTGCTACAATTTGCCTCCTGCTATTTTTGCTATGCGACCTTGATTAGAGCTTGCCTTTGTCTTCCATCTAACTTCCCTATAGATTCAGGAAGATTACTGCTGGATTTTTTTCTTTTCTCCAGACTAAACAACCACAGCTCCTGTAGCTGCCTCATGCCACACCTCTTAAGCATCCTCTTGGTCCTCTGACAGGCTCCCTTCACTTTGTCTGCATGTGTTTTACCAGCAACCAAGTACATCAGATAAGGAGTGCAAATTAGATGGAAATAATTTTTTCCACCAATTTGCTGGCTGCACTCATGCTTATGCAGCACAGTACCTGGTTAGCTGTCATGATTGCCATATACATTTGGCTTATGTACTAGAAACCTGGTATCTTTTGCAGAGAGCTGCTGCCCAGTCAGTCAGTCCCTGGCCAGTACAGTCACATGCACTTACTCTGCCCAGGTGACGGACTCACATTTTTTCTATTGAATCATAGAAATCACAGAATCATAGAATTGCTCAGGTTGAAAATGACCTTCAAGATCAGCAAGTCCAACCAAGACCTGACCATACTACCCTAGCTCTCCACTAAGAACCACATTTTGAAACACATCCAGGGATGGTGACTCAACCACCTCCCTGGGGAGCCTATTCCAGTTCTTAACAAGCCTTTCTGTAAAGTTTTTCCTGATATCCAATCTAAGCTTACCCTGGTGCAACTTGAAGCCATTTCTCCTTGTCCTGTCACCTGTCACCAGCGAGAAGAGACCAACTCCACTCTCTCTGCAGTCACCTTTCAGATACTGGAAGAGAGCAATAAGATCTCCCCTCAGCCTCCTCTTCCCCAGACTAGAGAGACCAAGTTCCTTCAGTCTCTCCTCATAGGGCAGCTCCAAGCCCTTCACAAGCCTTATTGCCCTTCTTTGGACCTGCACCAGCATCTCAATGTCCTTGCTATATTGAAGGGCACAGAACTGAACACAGTACTCAAGGTGAGGCCTCACCAATGCTGGGTACAGGGGCAGGATTACTCTCATTCCAACTCTCCAGGCTATTTATGCTCAGTAGCCCTGCCCTTCATGTATCAGTTGCTCTCCCAGTTTCAGTATTATCTGCAAACTCCCAATATTCAAGTCACGTATTAAGCTGTTAAGCAACATCACCTCAGTATTGCTTTCTAAGGAACACCACGTGTAACTGACTGCCAATTAGGCAGAAAGAGTGAGAATTAGTGAGAAAAATACCCTTAACTCACAGTAGTGGAATCTTGCTGAATTTTATATTTTTTCCATTAATTTCCTAAACCCTTATGTCACTCTCTTCATTTTTCTTTAGTATTTCCCCTCCCTCAAGTATTTGTTTTAAATCCCCCATTATCTAAAATCACCTGAAAGCAGAAGGTGCCATCCGTTTTACTTGAGTAGTTGTTTTTAGAGGGAGTCATGCTCCTTTAGGCAACAAAATAAGAATGAATAGCACAAATATTATCTGGTTATCATTATTAAAAACTGTGGACTGTGGCAGAAACCAGCCTCAAACTCAGCTCATAATTTTTGAAGGACTGATGGGATTGAAAAAATTCCACATGAGAATTTCATATTAAGTGCTGATGTCAGAATCTGTACTTTCTTCCAAAGAAAAGGAGAGAGGTATTCCTCAGCCTATTGTCTACTAAGAAAATTTGCTTGAAAGAAGTTATGCGTAGAAAGCAATGAGATATGAACAGCAAAGAAATATGTGGTTAAAAGTTTTGATTCAGTCACAATTTCCTGTGCCTACTTCAAGAATTATTGTTAAAAACAGTATGAGTAGTGTAAAGTAGTAATGGAATAGGAACTCTCAGAATTTCCAGGATGCTTATTATTTCTAATTGTACATAATCTCTATCTGCGCAGCTTCCTTTGATTTTTCAAGGAATAGCTCAGTTTGCCATAACAAGGTGAGAGCTGCACAAGGAGAGATAAATTGTTCTATTCCCTGAGTTGAATTTGTTGGCAGAAAATGAAAATAAGCATTAATGACCTCTTCCTGAGGCCTGAGATCTTTTTACTTTTTTACATTTAAGCTTCCCATTGTGAGCAGATGCAAAGAAGGGGTTAAAGACCTGCTACAAAGGTTCAATTCTAATCCTCTCTTTAAGTTTTATGCCAGTGGCAAGTAATATTATAGGCAAATCTGAAGCCAGCGAAGAGTTGAGGAGACCTGAATTTCTAAGATATCTCATTGACATATACTGACAAAGAACATTTGGAAAACACATGTTAGTGCAAGAAATCGATATGCTAGAAGTGTTCATACTGACAAAGGTTATGAGAAGTTTCAGCCCAGATATAGGTGGAATTGGCCACTTCTATTATAAAGAATTCTTACAAATGTAAGAATTGTATATAATGTAATGTACAAATTACAAGAGTAAGATAGAACATAAGGAACAGTTCAGAGCTTTAAAATTCATTTCCAAAGGAATAGTTATGACTTATTTTATTTAATGTTGTAATAACATTGTGTTGTTTCATATCCCCATAGATAGAAGCAGCATAGATGTCACCCTCCCTAATTTATCATAAGCAACTCAGCAGATGTAAGACTAAGGTTCCTCAAAATCTTTGGTCTATAATTCAGTGACATAGACTCCAATCTGTATTCAAAGCCTTTCCAGAGGCATGTGAATGGCATTTTGAAGCAAAGTTGTCTGTTGAAGTTTTCACTGTGTTCTTGTAACACTCAAATAAGGAATATATATTTGTCAAAACCGGAATACAAAATGTAAGTCTCTACTAAAGTAAATCCTCTTGATTGGAATTCCAAAACAGTTATTGCAGTTTTTGAGAACTTAAAATGAATCTTTTACAAAAAGTGATGCAGAATGATAAAAATAAAAACTATTGCATCACCTAACCACAACAGAAAACCAAGTAACCTTTCCTCCCAGTGATAATTACCTGTGAAACTAATGTTCAAACCCTTATGACATTCCTTCTCTTTATGAAAATATTTTAAGAAAGCTGTTTTGGCAAGTAAGAACTAGAGCAATGCAGGGACTAATTATCCACGAAGTTTAGAAAAACTAGTGGGAATGATAAACTGTGGAGTTTTATGGCCAAAACACGTAATTTTCTCCTGTGGCTCATTTAAGTTTTGATTATCTTTCTATCTGTCTAGTATGTTTTCACTAGTGATTTAGCCAAAGGGATGATTTCCATGACCTTTGACAGTCTGCTTCTTACATAAGCATATCTGGAGCATCCTTGTGCACTGCACAGCTGTCTCTCTAGCTGTGCTAAGCACAAAAAGAGACTCCATGTTTTAGAGCAAGGAGGGAGAGTAGGGAAAAGTGGAAAAGGATGAGACAGATTTACAACTCAGGTCATAGAATCATAGAATCATAGAATATCTTGGGTTGAAAGGGGCCACAATGATCATCTAGTTTCAACCCCCCTGCTGTGTGCAGGGTTGCCAACCACCAGACCAGGCTGCCCAGAGCCACATCCAGCCTGGCCTTGAATGCCTCCAGGGATGGGGCATCCACAGCCTCCTTGAGCATCCTGTTCCAGTGTGTCACCACCCTCTGCATGAAAAACTTCCTCCTAATATCTAACTTAAATCTCCCCTGTCTCAGTTTAAAACCAATCTCTTGTCCTATCATTATGAGAAAGGGCAAGCTATACTCTATAAAACGTAGCACAGCACGAAGCTTTTTAAGCCATTAAAATAAGTCAAAATTAATACCGTATAGTCTTCTACATGGAGAAGAGCTTTGCTGTCTCCTAATACTTTATCTTTTAATAGCTCATCCAGTTTCTTCATTCTTCACAGAACAGAAGATCAAGTGCAACCTGAGACTTACTGCTACCTTGCTTATAAGGCGGTTTCAGGTCTTCCCTTGGAAGGAAGAAAGAAAGGGAAAGTTAATTTAATGTATATGTATGTTAATGACTTAAAATTCAGAGCGACAAAATAGTGTATAACTTGTTCATGACAGTCGTTACATACATTCTACTTTCTCTTGAATTAGAGGGCTTATGCTGGGAAAAATCTGTGGTGTGGGGCTGGAGCACACTGTGATCCTTTTTAGATTATAAAATGGGGGAGAGGGAGTAGAACCTACAGTTACCACCTCCTTCACAGCAAAAACCTCTCCATCTTGGCAATGTGCTGCTTCAAACTTGTTGAATTATGCTAAACAGTAAATCTCTTCACAGAGGCATGTCATGTGTTATATATGTTATATAATATATATTATCTCATATAATAACAATATATGTTATTATATATATAATATACATAAATATAATTTATATTATATATTATAGTATATTATATATTATATGATATATAATGTTATGTTATATATATTACATAATATTGTATATGTTACTAGTTTCTACTGTGTTTGTTTGGGTATTTTTGCTTCTAAATTAAGTTCTGTAGGAGGTAGATGAGAATTGTGATTGTTTAACAAGGTTGCCAATGGCTACATTGAAAAGGGAAATAAATAAATAAATAAGTTGAAATGCAGTGCCATGATTTTCCTTGATGTTGTTGGGGCGAGAAAAGGTTTTTTCTAGAAAATCTTAATGTCTACCCTCTTATTAAACAACATTGTTCTTAACCACTTTGGGGTTAAGATTTATGAAGGGTCCCCTACTATCTACTGTAACAGTTTGGATTCTGTTATGAGCTACACATAATTTCTCATAAACAGTGAGAAAGAAAGGGAAGCCACCAAACCCAGTCTCAATACATGCCCTTTGCCTGCAGCTGAAGTTTCAGCAGTGAGGAACAGTTCTGGCTACTCTAGACGTAACCTTTTACCTTAGGAATGTTCCTGGAGACAGTTTTCTTTATTTTAATGCCCACAGAGCAGAATAGAAAAGCTATTCCACAGTTCTCTTCTCACACATCAGTGTGGGAAAGCCAGCTCTTTACTTAACCATTCTCTCTGACACATAAGTGCACCCACATTACATAATATACATGTGCAATGTTAATGAAATATTTAATTTAAAATACATTGAATCTTGTCCTCTGTTTAGCCCTGGGAACCAGCATCTGACAAAACCGACCTGATACATTTTTTTCAATTTCATTTTTTAAAATATTCTGCCTTCTTATTTGCTAAGCTAAGAGGAAAAGATTTACATTACTTTGGAATAACTCCATGATTATATGAGAAACAGATCCTATTCCTTATTTGGTCCCTAATTCTTAGCTATCCTTTGAAAAACGTGGAGCAAGATTGTTTTCCCCAAATATAAATGTTACAGCACAGCCACCTACATCAGAACAGTCATCTGGACTCCCGTAGAATGAATGGAAAGAAACAGACACTTATAAAGTGCAATAAATCTTGCTTATTTTAGCAGTTTCTCTTAGATTTAGAAGAATAACTCTCTGCATGCTTTTATTTTTTCTTCATTTGCTACAAAAACTCTGGTCTTTATAACAGCTTCACTGAAGACTTCTGAAGATGAGATGAAACCCACCCATCCATTATTATGATAAGTTCCTTTATTAACAGAATGTTTTGCCACATCTTTTTTAATTTCATATTTGTGTCGTGCTTTTAAGTGTTGAAGTTTATTAATTTGCAAATGGTTTTTGACAAGGTTTTCAAATGAAGTCAATGTACCACAATGCTGTGCTGTGCAAGGAAACCATTGCTTTTTTTGTCTACTGTAAAGAATTGGAATCCTTCAGCTAGGCCAAGATAGCTGAAACATTATAAGCAGATGAGGATATGTAGAATTGTGTCAATATAAAGAGTTCCTGGGTCTTTGTAGACCAAGAAGAGCAACAGTAATCATATATTGAAATAAGGCATTTTTTACAAGGAAAACTGTTGTCACTGTATGGTATTTATTAGAATATCCACGAATATTAAAACACAAAACTTTGGTTTTGTTACATGTTTGCGTAGTTCAGGCCTTTGATAAAACCCATTTTCACAGTGCCATTGAAAATTTCATTCCTGAGTTTTCCCTTAGCACACTGTTTTCATGATGAATCTGCAGACATTAGCCTCACAGTCATCTTCCCTAACTTCTGGTGTCTACAGTGTAGATATCTATCTCCAATTTTGCAAGCTTCTTTAGTAGTCAGTGGTTGGGATGCCTTTTTTTTTTTTTTTTTTAATTGGCACAATTTATCTGACGTATTTTAGACACATTCCTTAAGAAGAAGTGAATCATGCATTAGAAATGCCTGTTTTTCTCTGTTAACTGCAGTCTCCCTAATGTTTTTGTCTTTTTCACTGTGTCACTGATGGTGAAATAGGACCACAGTGGAAGCACTCGCACAAGCACACCTCTGTCATAATTTTAGGTGCACAGCACCTGGTATGCTTTCGGTTCAATCTAAAGAGCAGGAGCAAGGACCATTCAAAAGCAGTTTGAATTTAACAGCAATTTTATGGTTAAAAACATGAGCCATGCTATACTAGAAAACCCTCTTTCCAGTTGCTTAGACAACATTATCACTGTGGTATCTGACCACAGACTGGAAAGCTGATTCCAGTCAAGTCCAACATCTAAACTTTACCCCAGGAAAAATAAGAGTTGTTGCATACCAGCATGCTCACTCGGGTACTTTTACAGTGTGGAGAATATAGGCTGTGACAAGCTTTAGTTTACAGAATTCTTAAGTGCCTTTTATGAAGCTTGAAGAAAGCCATTATCACATTTTAAGTGAGCATGTTTCAGAAATGTCAGTATGCCAGTGACTAACATAGCACCTATGATTAGTCCTTTTAACTGCTGACATTTCCAAGAAAAAATAGAAGTGTTTGTGGTAATCATCTTGCTGCCTAATTGTGCTCTAAGACCTGCAAAAACATGTATTGATTGTCATTCATTCTTACAAAGCAATTCTTACAAGTCAACCTTCTGGTTCCATTTCTTGCATATGGTGCTGTAGAGGCCTTACCATCAAGAAAACCCGGCCCCACACCTACAGTGACATCTAGACCCAAACTCACAGAATTTGTGGTAAACAGCCCTAAATTGTGCCACCCCTGCTGGTGCAAGTGCTGGGACCTCCAGTAGACAGGTGCGTTTTCAAGTGTGAAGATTCAGATTCTGAGAACATCTAGAAATGACATTTGCTGAGGAGAAATTTCAAATATTAGAAAATGCACGATTGTCCAATTTTTAAGGAAACTGAAGTGAAGTACCATCATCCATACTGCCTAGTTTAGCTAGCACCATTTCCTGGGTTGATAATTCTTCTGTGCTAGCCCAAGCAGTTGAAAATTTTTGTAACAGTGCACATTACAAATGACAATTCAACAGACCAGATTCTGCTTGCTTAGTACTGGCATAATTATAGAGTATATCTACCTGCATGTTAACTTGGAATGGAAATTAAGAGAAATACGATTCAGTGCAGCATTTTATGTGATATCTTTTTTTTTTTTTCCCAGAGTACTGGTAACACTACAGTAAATTCTTCATAAAGACAGTAAGTTAGTGAGACAGAAAGTTCCTTTACTGCCTAACCCAGTAGGAATCACTGAACCTCAAAATGCACAAAAGTCAGTTAATTTACTTAGCAATTCCACCTGTGCACCAAATTCTATAACAGTTCCAGAGATAGTATGTTTATCTCCCCAATAAATAGCATACTTAGTCCTGTTGGGAAGCAGATTCCGTTTTCCTTGATAAAAATTCTGAACAATTTTCCAGTACAAAGTATAGGGCAATAACCTTGAGTTGTATCCATATAAACTTATCTCTTAAGCAAGAAGAAAGGTAGGAACTCAATACTCAATATGTGCCGTGTGTTTGAATGTACTCTTATAACTAAAAGTCCTTTTTTTGAGAAGGTTAAAATACCCAGTCAGCTGTAGGTTTTGATAACATTTATCATAAATTATGTCACAATAAAAGAATGATACACCTAACAGCTTAGTCTAGAATGGTCATGGCAGGATCCTTCTAGGCTGCTTTGTGGATTAATCAGCAGCTTATAAAACACAATGTGAAAATGCAGAGAAGAGATCAGAATCAAATGTTCTTCTTCCATCATTCTGCCAGGCCTACTGTATCACTCTTTGGTTTATGGCAGAGAGCATGGCATTTCTTGGTTTGATCAGTGTTAGGTTTAGGTACTTTGTTGCACTTTCAGTCCAGGCATTTTAAAGCAGAACTGAAAATCTGAGATCACAGTTAAGGCAAAATATATGGGTTTAGGTTCCTACTTAAAAATAACTTTCATTAATAATCTGTCATTCAGTGCATTAGCACACTGACCTAGAGGTGAAAGGAAACAAATTTCATTCTCATTCTGTCATTAAATTGTTTGAAGCCTGAGGTAAGCTACTTCTATTTTACCACGTGTACTTTCCCAGAGCAGCCCACACAGCACTTGCTGGAGCAGTGCTGACATCACACTGACAGACAGTGGCTGAGTGGTGCACCAAGGCTCTCTCCAACCCTCAAAACCAGAGTATGGGGGGGCAGGAGGTGGATAAGGGACACAAACAGGGCAGCTGACCCTCTCCAAGGGGATATCCCACACTGTGCAGTGCCACACTGAGCAATAAAAGTGGGGAAAAGGGCTCTAGTTATTAAAGCAACATGCACTGCTTCCCAAGACGCAGCTGAATATCATCTGCTAATGGGAAATAGAGAATAATTGCTTTCTCTCTCTGCTTCAATGTAATGAGGCCTTTGCTTGCTAGTGTTTTTTTTATTCTCTTTTTTCCTCCTTTAATCAAATTGGCCTTATCTCAATCCATGAAGCTTTATTTTCCATCGTACTTTCTTCCTCTCTTCCTTTGCGGTAGGGAAGTGAGAGAGAAGCATGGTATACTTTTAGGTGCCCATCAGTGTGAAGTCACACCACGCTGTCTACCCAACGTGCTGTGGCCTCCAACATCAATGCCTATTGGTGATACATATAGATAAGGTTTAAAGACAATATTCAAACAAGTAGGTTTATAAATATTCAATTTCTTAGAGTGATCACAATTTGTTCACTGACTGAACTTCCCATACAGAAAAATAATGCAAGTTGGCATTAAGGTCTCCCAGACCAGGCTCCAAATTGAAATAACTTTCTTATGAAGTGTAAGACCACCTGAAAAGGACATGAAGAATGTGTCGTCTTATGATAACAGCAATAATTCAACACATCCTGTCCCTATCTCCTCAACACCAAACATGAGCACACTGCTAAATACAGAGTGATCTTGGGAAATGGTGGAGGTTTTCGCATTAAAAAAAAAAATAAAAATTCAAGACTTTTACTTTAGAAATTTTAAAATGTGGGCATCTTTAAGTACAGATTTTTTCACAGAGTGCTTCAGAAAACATTCACAAAAAGCAAAAAGTGGAACCTGTCTAATATTTTTTAAATGAAAAAGCTGCTAAGTTACACTGAAGAAATGGAGAATGTAAAATCTGCCTTAACATGTGCAGCAGCTTTAGGTATGAGGTATTATAAACATGTGCTGTTTGCCTCAGTCTCTTTTCTTTTTTAAAGCAAAGCTTCCCCACTGTGTAATTACGCTGGTGGTCTCTTGCAGTCTACTGGCATCACAGACCACTCCTTGACATAAACTGCTCCTGTTTTTTGAATGAAAAGCTTGGATGCCAAAAACACATTTTCTTTAATGATACTTCTGCCTGTTTGAGGGTTTATGCTGTGTCAGTTAGGACATCAGATTTAAATGCAGACAAAGCCAGAAATTATGCCAGCTTTTCCATTAAAAAAATTGTCTGCAATTACTCATTTCTTCCTGAAATTGTTTGGCTATGATTGTCTTGAGTTAGTTTTTGCCCAGAGCTGTCATTCAGTTTCAGGATTTTGGGACAGAACTGTCTCTAGAAGTGCTTTAAATCTGAAAAAGCTGAAGAAAAATAGTATTTTACATTTAGTAATACATTTTCTTTATCGGTCAAGCAACTTTGAGAGAGAATTATTCAGGCAAAAAATAGAAGATCCCAGTGAGGAAAAAATGTCTTCCAAAATGTTTTTGGAAAAGCTGAGTCAAAATTTTATTTTGGGTATTTTTTCTGATTTCATCATTCTCTTATCGGGGCTGGACTGCAAATGCATATGCAGTTAGATTAGCTGATGGGAACATCTCCAAGGAATGCATTAAATAAAACCATAATTAGGAAGAAAAAAAAAAAGTGGTTCTTGTCCATATTCCTTGCTCTTCAAAAATATTCAGAGTGGGAATTGCATTAGCTTGTATTCTGAAGGAATAAATCAACAGAAGGTGAATTTATGGTGTAATTTTTAAAAGCACATTTTAATGGCTCTTCTTTTTTTCCTTCACGTGCATCATCACAAGGTAGTTCTTAACATACAAGACATATAAGTCTTTATTCAGGCTCTCAATCAACACACCTGCATCTTTGATGAATTTGCAAGCTTTCATGTAGAAAGCAAGATCGTTCCAAAAAAGGAACAAAAAGCCCAACAACAACAAAAAAAACAACCTACTATAATTTGAGGGAGAGCAAATGCTTAAGTAAAGAGAATCTAAGACACAGTTCTATGGTCTGTGTACAGTATCTCATTGCAAGTGTTTCTGCAATTACCCTTCTGTTGAAAGTGCCTCACCACACAAAAGCTTTGGAAGTGCTTTGTATATAGCTTTAAAACAATGAATGAGGTGAAGGACTTAAAACCGAATTTCCCCAGCTCTCCTACCAGCAAGTAGAATATCTTGGAATGTATGTCTCCAAAGGCTATCTTGAAGCTATAGTAAGAGTGCAAATTCTAATGCCCACAAAGGAATAAAGCCAGAAAACAAGATCCTACGGGTTCAACCTGTATAACTCTGCCTCCGGCTCTGCATACATTTATGTTCTATGAGAAAATCCTTCCAAGCAAGGATGGGTGATTATATGTCTTGGAACACCAGACACAGTCCTAGAGGATAAATTTTTAACCCAACATTCTTCCATCCTCACTCCCACACCAAGAGATGCTTGCTCCACATGCCCTTTCTTCCAGAGCCCACGTGTTCTTTGTCCCATGTCTGGACAAAAACTCTGGAAGTGCCCCCATTATCAGAGCTCATGGAGAGAACACAAGACAGAGACTCCTCATAGGACCAAATCAGTGAGAACTTGTGGGAACCAGTCAATTTAATCCCCAGAACAGTGCGTAATCTTGACACATGACAAATCTTTGGCACCGTAGAGGGTGAGTATGTTCTTATCTAATATGGAGGTTGTGAACGTACATTTAATTTTTTTTTCATCTAGTCACTCCTCCATATTAATTCCTGCATAATGGGGTCACTGCTCCCTTTCAAGTGAAGGCATGGGATCTAATGGAAATGCAAGCACAGAGTATACAGTTGACACTCGGAATCAGATCTATGATACGTAGAGTGTAGATGAAAAATTTGGCAGAAAAAATGTGGTGCGAAACTGCTGACAGAACTATCACAAACAAAATATGATGGAAAATACCCATCTATTTAATATCAGTTTCAATCCTCAGTCTTGACAAGTAGAAGTACATCACAAAGTAACTAACACCTGATCACACTGGGAGTTATTTTCAGAGAACAGAATTATATCTGTTTAGAGATTCTCCATGCCTGAAGATCCATTTTAAAAGTTACATCACCCTAGCTTCAATCACTGCAGATTTAACCATGAAAGACACCAAGCTAGCTTATAGGTATTTATTAATTCCTACATAAAACCAGTGTTGCAAGCTTGCTTAAAAGAGATTTTTCATTTCTTTGTTTTAATATGTCCAGTATGTTAGAAACTACTCTTCTGGTTCCCTTTTTGGATCACTTGAAGTATACACGCAGAAATTCCATGCTAGGAAACTCTTTGTAAATGGAAGGACCTGTCCTTGTATGTTACTAGTAATTGAAAAGTTAGGCTTGTCCGTGGAATCTGAATTACAAAGAAAATTTGCCCAAATTAATCCTTTGTCTCATAACACATCCAAAGTATATACAGATGCCTCAGGCTTGCATACCCTAGTTTGGCTTATTGCTCTAATTAAGCACTAGACCTGTCTACATTTTTTTTTTTTTTCTGAAGTGGTTTAACAGCAAGTACTACCAAATTTTGCTTTGCATTTTCAGCCATCGCCATTCTCAAAAGCAACATTATAATTCTATGCAGGTGAATGTAAAACAAAAGCTCAGACATTTTCTTGAGGCACTTTTGGAGTTGAAAAGATGGAAGATATGAAATAAAGATAAGTGTCCATACACGTAGCTGACAATGGCTAATTTTCTGTCTGGAAAACAGCTGTAGTAGAATTCATAAATGGAAGTAAAGATAACTAGATTCCCTAGGCACTCTTAAGAGAGATCTGACCAGTTTCTTTGTGATTATTTCTAACTCTATCAAAATGTATGAAGTAGCTATGAATGCAATGCAGTAATGTTCTAAATAAATTGTGTATATACAATTTTAAGATGAACCCACCACCTTTCAATTATTATTTAGCAAAATTTGGTTTCGAACGGGTACGTCAAGAGTTTTTTCAGTGTTGATATCACAGCTCGTATCCTAATGCTGATGGAAGCGGTCAGTGAAACTGCAGTGTCTGAGGGGCATTAACAACAGCCTTTTCCTTTGGTAAGTACATAGTTATTCTGACTTTTCTTGCTTCCTTTGCTGGCTTTCTTATTACACCTGCTACCTCTGCTCATAGCCAAAGCAGGCTGCATGAGGAGAGCTCTGCCAGCTCACTTAGCTGCACTGGCTGATCAGCGCACCTCAGCTTTTCCAGTGCTGTTTGAAGAACAGAGACAGGTGAACTCTTCAGGGCACACGCATTATTATATGGGCATGTTCCTCATAATGCAAAGGAGACAGAGCTTGAGGGAATCTACCTGCATAACTGCAACACCAAAAAGCACTGTGTTACAGATATACATTTTAAGGTGAGTACTCAATATACAGGATGATACAGACAAATTAAGAAAATAGTACAAGAGGAGCTGTCTTGAGTGAGGCAAAAACTCTGTGTAGCTTTGTACCCTATTTTCTGTGGAGACCCAAACTGGATGCCTACAAAAGTCAGCAGGAACAGGGTAAATGTACTGTGACACTACACTAAATAAACTCTTCAGTTCCAGTTTAAAGACTTACTGATTCAGAGCTGGTTATCTTTGTGGTTAAAAGCTCCTGAAGGACTATTTTTTTCAGTGCTTTCTGTAATTGGCTTCTTAAAGCAGGTAATCCTTTAACATGCACAGTATTGCAGAGCACTGAAATCCATAGATAACTGCATATTATCTGTAAAAGTATCACCTTTTCTTGTTTTGAAAGTGCAGTTGACAATTTTCTCTCTTGTAATTTTCCTGTTATGATTTTTCCAGCATCTCTATGCCTTCCTTTAATACCTTTCCTGCTATTCTCTATTCTCTGTACCCTTTCTATTTCAATCTATTTTTGCCATTCTTTTTTTTGCTGGGAGATGAGTGGAGATAACTGGAACTACATGGAATACTCAAGGGGTAGAGTATCCTTGATTTCTACAGCATATTTTCTGTGGTGTTCATTGTTCTTCTTCTGAAAATTAAAATACCCTTTTTAGAGCTTTTTTTTTGTTTGTTTGGGTTTTTTTGTCACTGAACACTGAGCTGAAGTTTTCAGTGAACCATCTACTTCAGCCTCAAAATGATGTTTTCCAAGTAATATTTGTTAACCAAAGAACTTTTGATATATACAGCTCGTTAAAATTGTTTCCATTAGCATAAAACATTCTTTTTATTGACATTTAAGTTCATTTGCCATTTGATAGTGTTATCAGTCATTGTAGAACTTTCTTGCAACAGTTTGAGTCAGTGCACATCATCGTATTTAGCCTATTCTCAAATTACAGTTAATTTTGTTTAACAGCTAGAGATTCTTCACACTTTTTTATAAAGACCACTGAGAAGATCCTTCCACTCTGGAAACTCAACATTTATTTCTGATTTTGCTTTCTGTCTTAAATATATCAGAGGCCCACAAAGGCCTCAGTTCATAAGACTTTAATTTCTTCAAAAGCTTTTCAGAGGGGAACTACACAAAAGGCATTTTGAAAGTTGAAATAAGTCTTATCATTTTTACCAGCTAATCCATGCTACCAATAACTTATTAATTCTGACAGTTACGAGGTATCATCATCCATACAAGTGATAGTTGTTTGCCATAATACTGTAGTGCATATGTGTAAATTAATTACATTTTTAGTGAGATTCATAGTAGTGTTATCAATATATTCTGTACTTCTTTGGATCGTACCTGAAATGATTTTAAAATTGGCTAGCTATCTTCCTATCCTCTGGTATCAGAGCATTCAGTATAGGACTTATTTATATTTTGCAGTTAACAGTTCAGCAATTTCATATTTGACTTCTTCTAGAACTCCAGAGAGAATATCATCTGTTTTCAGTAATTAGCCAGTGTTCATTATATTGATTTATTCATTTCAGAACCACTTCTACTGCTACTTTGATTTGAGACAACCCCTCAGTGTGACCTGAAATACTAATTAAGCTGATTCATTAAAGATATTATACTTGAAAATAAATTGTGTATAGTTCAGAACAATGGATTTATACCACATATATAGAAAAGGTGACTGCATTTTGGAAATTTTGGAAAGTTACTAATGAAAAGATCGTAGAAATCCTGGTGGGATAGCAATCCATCCTCAGCTTGAAGTTCAATACCATGGCAAATTGCTAAATTGCTTACTTTGACACAGAAGTGAGAAAACAGAACTAGGTTGAAAGCAGGAACTAGGGGAGAAAATAGAAGCTCCTAAGGAAGAGCTAAATTGAGAATAACAGATACGCATTTTATCTGTGTATAGACTTCGTCATAAGTATTACTAAAGTGCTATATCAGTGCCATTGGCTGTATTTTGCCAGACTTGTAAATACTGGAAAAAATATCAGAAACAGTCTGAAAAATCATCTGAAAACTGGTAAAGACTCCATCTCCTCACAGAACAAGAAATCAGTCATTTGAATGTAGGCTCCAGAGTAATTAGATATTCACTACTGTTTAAAGCCTCCAGAGCACCTCAGAAAGCCTTTTTGGTATATATGCTTCACCAAATGCATTAAAAGAAACAAATCTCTCCCTTTCAAAATGTCTGTCTGTAAGGGATAAATGGGCTATATGAACTTACAGTTTCTTCAGCGTGTTTCAAAATTCTATCCTTTACTCACAGAATTCCTAGGTCCATGGCCTGAAAAAGAATTGGAAACAGTATGGATGCATGTGGACGTAAGAAATTCAGAAAAATTTGCAAATCAATACCTAAATAAGTAACTCATTTGACAGTTTGGACTCTGAATTGTAGTTGACAACTTGATACTATAAGATTGAGTCTCCTTTCTTAGCAGAGATGCATTTATTTTCAGATCATCTGACTTCCATGTACTATAGAATATAAAATGTCTGACAATGATTGACTGACAAAGTGAGGACAGAAAAAAACCACCATCAAATATCATTAAACATTTAAATCCTGGGCCATCTTTATCTGGGCCATCTTTAAAGAAGTGATCTTGAGTAGGCCAGACCACCACTCAAAGTAACAAATCTAACACCATGAACCTATTGTGACAAAGCCTTATTGTGATTGAATTATGTAACTACAAAACACTTTTTTTTCTTCTCAAAAAGACTGACTAGGACTAAAACCTGTTAAATAGGCACAGGCCTTCCAGTTTCATTGTACAGCTACAGAAAACATTATTTGCAAAATAAGAAAAGAAAGCTGATTTAGCACCTACAGTGGAAGAAGTCCTCCAGATAACTCGTTTGGGTTATAATTCTTGCAAAAAAATGCAGTATTTGCTTGCACGTGGCCTCATGCAGCAGATTAATAACTTAGAATTTTGCAGTAGAAAGTAGATTTTAAAATTTCATAAATAAATATGATCTGCATTTCACACCAATATTAGCAGAAAATCATAACACTGATTACTGTCAGGCCAACCTGCATTAATTTTCAAATTGAAGCTGACAAGAAGTAAGAGACATAGTTCCAGTAATGTGGATTTGAAGGCCAAGATTTCCCAATCTTTAAGGCATCCAAGTACAAAAGGCAGGCTTTGAGTGAAAGTTTGGTTCTCAAGCTGTTAAATAAAGACCTGGATCTGTTCAGTACTAATCATTCTACTAGATCAGAACCTGTGCTCACTTGTATAACTTCAGATGCTGTATTCCCAGCCCACTCTCTGACAAAGTTCTCAGCTAAGTCTCTACAGAATAGCAACGCCGTGTGACAGCCATTGATCTGCTGGCAAGGTATCAGTGCAACACATCAGTAATCCATCATTCTGCTACATTCATTGATGAAACACAGTAGGGAGCTGAACTCCAGCCAGCGAAAGAGCCTTGGCTGTGCTCCCTGACTCCTGTGTGGCAGAGACAGATGAACTTCAGTGGTGAATGGACAGACAGAAGAGGGACAGCCTAGCAGCTGAAGGGTGTGCTCTCTAGCAGTACTGCTGGGACAAGAAGCAAGCTCAAAAAGTCTCTATCAAACGAGCCCTCCTGGCATGGTTAGCTTCTGAGCACATCAGCTCAATCCAAATGGCTATCAGTAGAGTCTCACAGAGTATTCTCCTCTGCGTGGCAGAATTCCCAGAAGTTCTTACTGTCCAGGAAGGATCCAGAACTAGTAGCCTTCTTTGTTAGAGCCTTTCCCTTCCCTTCCCTTCCCTTCCCTTCCCTTCCCTTCCCTTCCCTTCCCTTCCCTTCCCTTCCCTTCCC
>NW_024962268.1:9058992-9080730 GCF_019238085.1 Lagopus leucura | reverse complement strand
TCCCTTCCCTTCCCTTCCCTTCCCTTCCCTTCCCTTCCCTTTCTTTTTTTTTTTTTAACAGTTGTATTCTGAATAAAAATGCTGCTAAGCAGCAGAGAGTCTGCCACACCAAGGTTGGCCCATGGCAGTACTTGTGCATGCTGTGGCCTGGGGATTGGTGTGACTTTTCAACAAATTTCTGGCCTTCATGTTACATGGTAAGCTGTGTGCCACCAACAGCCAGGCTTCCTGTTGTCTTTCCAGAACAACGTGCTGTGGCAAGACAGGGCCTGTGAGACACACCTGTGTCAGAGCAGGATGCTCTGCCAGATTCATGCAACTAGAATTTCATTTGAACTTCCTGCAAGGTAATTCGAGCAATCTAAGTTTAAAGCCAAACATTAACAAATTTGTGACAGGAAAACTTTTCAGGAAACACTTTACCATTTTTTTTTCACAGTAAGACAGTTTAACTGCTGGTTTTGATATCTCCTGCAGATTGAATTTTGTCATGAAAGACTTGAGATTTGGGGCTTTCTTTCTCAGTGCAATTAATCTGGTTTGAAACTTGTTCATTAAGATCCCCATGTTAGTACTAACTGCACACACAGGATGAAAGTCCAAACCCAACAAATCAAACCAAACCAAACAAAAAGCCAACAGTTGCACAAAGAAACTGCAGGGAAATCTCTGCAAAATCTCTGTTGGTGCAGCCAGATTTTTATTTAAACAAAATCCAGATAGGAGTCACTTATTCCTTGTAAAACTCACTTTTCGGAAATTATGTGCCTAATAATTTCCTTAGATTTGTGTTCAAAGTTTGCAGCGTCTCAGTGCTGCCACAGCTCACTCGTCACTCTAGCTTGAAGTCCTCCCAGACGCCCAGGACCCTTGGGACTGAAGAGTCTGTCCAAATTTGAAGCATGTCAGCACTCTTCAAACAGCTCTTCAGCAACTGCTTATTCCTAAGTAGTTACTCATTTTAACCACAAGCGTACATAGACTCCTATTCATAATGCTTTGAGGTATCACAGAAATCTGAATGCTCAGCTGAGACTCATACAAAATGCATCCTTTTCCCAAAACATCTCAAATTTTATTTTCTTGGAGAACAAAGCTTTGGATGTGATCTTTTCTTACATTCATCTATTTAATATAGTGATCTCCTTTTTACATTGCTGTTCAACGTTTTACAAATGTATACAAGAAGATACAATGAGATTGTTAGTTATAACTTAATTGTTACCAGCAAATATCACCTAAAGACTTTAGGCACTAACAGAGTCAAAGAGCAATTCAAAGCAAAACTTGAGCTTTTAATGATGATGATTAATAGTTCAGTCCCTCAAAAGTCATTAAGTAATTAAAATAAGAAAAATAAACATCTGCAGTGATCTGACAGTCTGGCTTCTTTATACAAACACATTTTAAAATTGTTTGACAGTAGGAAGGACTGAAGCTTTAGATGGGTGGAAAAACTCACTGTTTAGGCACTAAGCTGTCCCCTGCTAAGAAATATTTCAAATTCATTTCAAAAACAATTTTCTCTACAACACACTGCAATCTGGAGAAAAAGGGGCTCCTTGTTCTTGCTGAACTTCTGTCACTGCATACAAAGGACACAGTGGCTTTCTTCCAGAAGAGGTGAGCTGTGCTACCTGGATGCCAACATATGTTTCTGCATTTTATGCAGGGACTGTTCAATGTGCAGTAAGAACTGTTCTTAGAACAGGCCTGGGACACACAACTTTCTCTGCTGACCTATCTGCACACTGCAGCAATGCTGTGTTTCCTGAGCAGTAGGCCTAGAAAAGCAGGCTAAGTACCTTGGTCCAGGTTATCAGGTTCTGAATTCTTTATGGGTAGAAGTATGCCAGACAGCACCAACTAACATGGAAAAACCTTACTGATGCTTGGGATTTAAGGCATATTTTATTGTCACTACTTCATGTGGGAGCACTCCAAGAGCCTTTTACAGCTCTTCCCTGCAGAATCTCATCCCCATCCACATAAACTGCCCTGAGCTGCAGGTAACACTTTGGATTGCCATGTAGCATCAGGCACAGAAAACTTCATTGTACAGTGTTGAAAAGTGTATCAGTCTCTTTTAAATAATGCCATAAAGCAGTAGGTTCATACAGAGATGATAATGACTGGATGGATAAAAAATACCTCATTGCAATAAGAATTTCTGTAAGTGTGCATATTTTTGCCTCTATGCACTACATAGAATTTGTGAAGCTTTGAATTCTGCTATGTGAATCAAAAATAACACAGCTGCAGGCTTGCAGAATATAATGGTTTTAGTTTAAACCAGGACAAATCTAAAGCTGCAGCCACCAGGAAGAAATGAGACAGCAAAACTTTGAAGCTGTAATGCTTCAGTGAACAACTGACATCGTATTAGCCACTACAGCTTTCTAACCCAGGGAACATTTTGGAATCTGAGTGTATTTGCTAAGAGAGAAGGACAGTCTCAGGGCAACAAGACCTATTCTGTAGCAGTCTTGATCCTTTATTTAAGCATTATCCATTTAGTAAATGCTCAGCTCTATATAGGTCAGTCAGTGCATACTAAAAAATGTACTGAAAAAATTATGCTCTGAAAAGTAATGTTATATCAAAAAAGGGAACTGCCTTATTTAAATGTGGTCGGAAACAATTAAGTAAAGTCAGTGATAAAGTTCAAGTTCACAGAAGGAATTCATGACAATGATAGGTCATGCTTGCATAGTGAAAGCTTTGACACAAAGCTTGTGTCACTCTGAGCTCAGTGGAAGGTTAGTCACTGTGTATTAGTAAGCACTTGAGTGTATGATTTCCTAATAGAAGGTGCAGGACATGTCTGAACACTTTTTAAAATAGTAAGAATTCCTTTTTCACATTGCAGAGCCTTGGCTCTTCCTGGAGGCGGGAGGGAACATGCAGTGCAAAGCTGTTCCGGTACTTTACAGAAATACATATCGATAGGAATTTATTTCTAATCCGTAACTACTCGCCAGCTTGGCTTTCATTAGCAGTCTGTCAGGCTTCTCCTATAAATCTCCATTCTCAGGCTTTATATCTCAGATGTAAAAATTCACTGCCGTCCAACGGTTGGCAAGAAGTCTGAGACTGTGTTTTGAGCACAGGTCTCACCTCCATGCTTACACCAAAAATTAAAAACACCTTAAGAAAGAGAAAGAAATGAAAAATTAAGAACAAAACAACAACAACAACAACTAACCATGGATATATAATGAAGTGCTTCATCCAATTCAGAAAGAAAACCCAGGGCTAGAATCTACACAAAAAGCTAGATGTTTTGTATTGAATGCCACATCTAGCACTAAGGTATTGAAATAGTTTCCTGCAAGGGACCATCTTCCTGTTCAAATAGTGTTTCACTGTGTACACATGCACTAAGATTGAAACAGGCTGGGCTGGGCTCTGTTTCTCCATGTGTGCCTGTAAGAACCAGGCCAAACTTTGCAGCTGTTACCTTACCACCTGCCAAAAGTGGGCAGATGCTGAAACACCCATTTTAATAGACCTATAAGACCTAAGATATCTAGTAGCACACCTAGCAGCAGACAGATCTGCTGTCAAGCTCACTGGCATACTAACGTCCTTTCCCAAATTTCGGAAAGTCTAGCAGAGAAATGGCTACAATTGCATTGACCCTTAACACATAGAATAGCATGCTACCAAGTGTCCTTTCTGGATGCTTTTCTTCTCCACGCCTGTGCTGAAATCTGCAGGGAAAGGAAGAGTTGGTAGCTGTTCCAGCTATGTGTTTACCAAGGATCCCACCATCTTTCCAGCTGGAAAAGTTGTACTTCTTTTTCCGTGCCTGGTTGGCACCAAGGGATCACAAAGAATAGGATTACTTCATTTTGTTTATTCTAATTTCTATTGCAAACATACACTCCAAGGATCCTGTATGTAGTGCAACACAGACAGGAAGAACTCTCTGACAGTTGTGGGTGAAGGTTTGTCTAAGCAGAGCTCTCATCTTTAGTTTCCTTTAATGTCTAAAGCAATTCTCCACCTTGTTATCCTTAGGCACTTCCTAATGACGCATCTCTATTTAAAGAGTTGTCATGGCCAAAACCCATGAGCAAAAGACAACAACCAGGCAGATCAGGCTGTGTCAGTGAAAAACAAAGGTATGAAAGCAGAGTCTTTGGGGATCTGCGATTTACTAGACATAGCCCAAGCAAAAAAATTTAAGCCATATCCTATGCAAGCTCCAAGCCTTCTCAGCTTTCCTGCAAGACATCTTCAATATGTTTCACACTATCATATCCATGGCTGCTCACATAAGGCTTCCATACTTGTGCTGTGTGACCTGTGTAGAACTGAGCCTTCAGAGAGTAAGACTCATCTTTGAGAAAGCATTCAGAGAAAGATACTGGAGGGTTTGTCACTTAATTTACATAATGGCTTGGATAGTGGCTTTTAAAATAAAGTAGATATTTCATACAGACCTCATTAATTGCAATTAAAATGTGCCTAGTGCAGCAAGTTTTTAAATAAATGTACTCAAAGCTATCCAAGCAATCTTTCACATTACAACTAAAGAAACTTTATTTATAACTTAACCTCAAGTACAACGAGATGTTATGGATACCTCAGAATTTATTGGGGAAGCAGCTAATTTTACAGCAAATACAGAATTATTAAGTTGCAAAGCCTTAAAAACGTATATATATAAAACGTATAATTACCTCCAGTTTCAGAGGGGATAACAGTTAGCCTCTATTATCTTTTTTGTGAGTGTGTGTTTCCTTAGTATCAGCTCACAAAACATAATGATGGGTACAAATCATAATGATGCAGAGGTCTCCTTGCATCACAAGCATATTCTGAAGAATGAAAACATAACTGCATTTTCACTGGAGGGTATCATTATTAGCTCATCCAAGTGAAGAAATGATAGATGCTTTCAGAGAATATATTGTTGCTTATTCATGCATATGAGTTACCTAGAAAAATAAATCCTGATGACCATTTAAAAGCACATTTTACTTTCAACATGTAAATGTAGCACACAACCCCGCTATAATATCACGTGATTATAAGAAAAATAATCACATCTAAAGACAGCCAATTACCACAGTGAAACCACTCGATTTGGTTTGCTTATACAGTTTACAAGAAGGATTGTTTCTCTGTCTTTTTTGCAGATTTAGTTGACCTAGAATATGTCAATTTCTGCCTTATTCAGGTACTTCCAGAAGTGTGTCTGTGGCTGAATGATAGAGATTAATATACTTTTTACTGCATGACATAGAAGACACAAGATAGAAAGCTTAGCCACAGGGGGCTTGAGAAAAGAGAATCCAATGTTAAGCAACCCTACCCATCTGCTCAGTATCAAGGCATCTCACTGGTGTCTCCCTAAGTCTCTCCTGACTTAATAGGCTGCTTCTCAATCAAAATGACCCTGGTTTACAATTTTTCAGCCATATCCTTGTAATTGTGGGTGCCGTGAGGAAGGACAAAATAAAATGGTTCTGTCAAGTCTGGACTGCAATTTACACAAGGAGAAATTCCTGAGGCCTTATTACAGAGTGTTTGTGTGCCACTGCAGTGGCACTGAGAGGCACAGTGGATAGAAAAGGAATTTTTCTTAAAAGCCCTTTTTTTTTTGAAGGCAAGTGACAGCAGACATACCAGGTCCTACATTCAAATTAAAACACTGTCCCCCATGCTAGCTAAACGCATCTTGCAGTGTCAATTCCATTAATAGCACTTAACCAAGATACTGAATTGATGCTGAAAAAAAATAACAAAAAGAAAATATTGCTGAAGCTTTAGACTGATGGTTATCCTTGTTTGGTAAGCATGTTTTAATTTTTGCTCTCTTTTCTCCATCTGCAATTAGAAGATGAAATGCCAAATGGAGGCAAAAATGTTGTTCTTGCCATATTTCTGATTCAGATGTAACTCATACAAAAATATCTTCAGAATCTGTTCCAAGGAACTAAATTGAGATACAAGTTACAGTGTTTTAATGAAGTTTCCAGCAATCTGAACATTTGAGAGCTTAATCATTATCTGAAGCCTACCCACTACTAGTTCTTTCAACCCTTTGGGTGAAAATCAGGCAAGAGGTAAGATCAAGTAAAGCTCACTTATTTGCTACATGGCAACTGAAAATAAGGGTAAGAAAAGGCTTATTCAGAGGATTCAAATTTACCTTTGATCATGAACACAGAAGAATACTTCTGAGCTAAAGCACAACTAGTAGCACTCCTATGCATTCACGGACCCCAGTCACTTGCACAGTCTGAACAAAGCGCTTCTTGGCGTTTTTAATGCATGGAAAGTTGGAAATAATGGACAAATATATGAAATCTATCTCTCCACAGTCCCTCAGCTAATAGAAAATTACTAATATTTTGTTGTAAAAAGAATATAGTGCAGGAAGAATTTATATTGGCCAACATAATTATAAAACATATACATTACATATATGTATATATGGCACATATATATATAATATCTAATTCATATATTGCATGGGAACTGCTGAGTCACGCTGAACCTCTAATTGATCACCTGAGGCGAGCAATGAATCAGCCAGAGAAGCACAGGTGAAGGCAATTCACCTGTACTGCTGGCAATTCACCTGTGCTACCTATTTAGGAGCTGGCTACGGGGGGGAAGGTTCTCTTCTGGAGATCTGCTCAGCTGGAGTTTTGTAAATGAGCCCCGGATACAGGTAAGCTTTCTATCTAGTCTCTTTTTGTTATCATTATCTGCTTTGCCAAACTCTCTTGTTTATTTTGTAATTATAACATCTTAGTATTCATTGATTATACAATGTATAAAGAGAGAAATACTTAAAAAGAGATATTTGTTTAGCATTTTGTCTTCAAAGTAAGTAGGATAAATGTCACATTTTTTCTAACCCAGTAGTGCTGATTTGCAAACTAGCACAACAAAGGACCGTCCAGTTCCAGCCTTCTTGTTAAAATCTTAGCAGAGAGGCAGGTGCTCAAACTGGCGTTCAAGCTGCTAAGTGCATGGCAATCAGCAAGTAACAGAATCTCTCTTTGTTTTTCTATGTTTATTTTATTTTCATTATGCTACTGTCCCATAATCACAACTCCTAATCTTCACAACTGACAAACGTTACTTAGGAATTTATCAGCGAACCTCCCTATGGCACTTCCATGCCAGGCAGCTGTTCCTGTGTCTGAGTTTTAGTGTCACAGCCATGTCAACGGATTTAAAAGTGCTGGCAGAGTGCCAGCATCACATTTCATCCTTTGCTGTTATATCTTTAGATATGTGTGTTGTAGGAGAGAAAGAGATTTTGAAAAACAGTAAGTCAGCATCGTATCCAAGCAATTCTGTTGAGAGCCTTTCTCCTCCTCAAAATGGGTCATTTTATATGGTCGCTTTTCTAGATCTAATCTCTAAGGCTGCAAGCCTACCGAACGCTCATGCATGTGATTAACTCTGACTACCCACATGCATAAAGTTCTTGCAGGATGGGGGCTTTAATTTGTTGTGACAATGTCACAAGGAAAGGAGCTAAGTGGGGATATGTGAGGAGAGCTGTACAACTGAGGCCATCAAGAGCAGGCTGTATTAACCCTGTCCTGGGTAAGATTTCATAAGTGACTGTTATATCTCCTCAGACCATGTTCATGTTATACTGAATCTCATTTCTGGAGATGCCAGAGTCACTCGAAGAAGCTCAAAGGAAAGTACAAGGATGCCCATCATTCTGTAAACTTTTTTTGGAGGAATTTCACACAATGCTTTTCTGACATTTGACTTGGGATTTACTCTTGTGAAAGTTATGGCTTTGCTTACTTTTTTGGGATGTCAGGACAGCAGAATGGTTTGCTTTCCTGAGAACTAATGTGCATGTAGTGAAAAGTGTACATCTTGAATTTGTGCAACCCAGTGCTATGGTCTCTTTCTCCATCTGTGGTACCCTGTGTCAGGTGTAGCTGCTCCAGATTATGGTTACTCCCTAAGATTTTGCAACTAGGACATATAATAGGATAGATGACGTTGTGAATTATATCCAATACCAGGAGGATCTCTGCTTTGGGACATTTTCCCTAGCTGTGGTTACTGCCAAAACATATTGTAACTTGCCAAAGGACTACCCCAGTGATTACAAGAGGTACCACATGTAAAATACAAAATTCATGCACAGGTTCCAGTCAGGGAAATGTGTCAATGATGTGCTAGAAAAGACAAGTTCTGATACTTGACTATGTGATTCAGCTTCAGTCATAGTCAGTTTACAAACCAAACATTCTGCTGAAGTTCTACAGTTTTTTTTTTTTTTATTCCTATAAGATGATGATATAAATGTTTAGCAAATGTTGTGCCTGCTGAATGTAACACACTGTATCCTATCCTTTGTCTCAAGCTTAAGTTTAGAATTGTTCTCATAATCTTGAACAGTTCGGGGCAGAATGATTTTTCATTTTAATCTCAATACAGTAAGCTTTGGTTGACAAAATGATTAGCAGACCTTGTAGGAAAATACTGAAATATCAATAGGAAATGTAGAGAGGGTGAGCCAAAAGCTTTTCTTCCCAACTTGTGCTAAAATGAGGGCTGCAAAGATCAACTTGCTGTTATAATTTAACCAGAGCAATTTAATAAGAACAAAGAATATGACATTAGAAATACGAATAAAACTAGTATTTCTAATAGAAATAAACAACATGATGCAAACATTTAAAACTGTAGCAAGTATAGCCTCTTGTATACCTTTCTGCTCCATTAGACTGCAGGTACCTGAGGAGATTTTGTTGACATATTATCAAGTGCCTTACCTTCAGTTTTCAGTTCTGTGAACAATTCATCAATAGCTACAAATCAAATTTTCCTATTAAATGATTAATTCACCTGAGAGATCTCTGTCACAAATATACATAGAAAGACTTCGGGGATTATCAGGTTTTAAACTGCAAATACATGAAAATCAGGTACTGACATTATTGTGGACCTAATTCAATAACAACGACCACGACTTTGATAAAGCAAGTTCTATAAGCAATAGAATGACTGAAAAATTGTCTCTCATGCTTTCCTGCCATGTGCTTACATTCTTTCCAAGAGCACGCAAGTTCTGATTGATGTTTTTCTTGTGATAAAAATGTCTGACATGTAGACTCTCAGAAATGAAAAATTAGGTAACGTTGCAGTGCTTCTGCCCGTGAGAGCATGGGATTATCTGATGGTTTGATTTCGTTATTTGATGGGTTGATGGTTGAACTAGTTCTTAATCATCTTTTCCAGCCTTAATGATTTTCCTGTTCTGTCTCTCATCACATACTTTAGACACTATTTCATGAGAGATGGGGACTTTAGTATCTCTAAGCCTTCAATATTACTAATAAACACTGAAGATATTGGCCAAGATATGTTAGTGGTTGGTAGAAACATATAGGCTATAATTGCATAAGCTACACTTTTGGAATTCTGGCTATGAACTTATACAACATTAATGCCTTTGTTCTTTTTCCATATAGCTAGATATTTCAAATTTACATCTGCTGACAAGAAGCAGAAATTGAAGGAGAATAAATTTCCAAGAAATATTTAAACTGCAGCTAATTGGATTCAAAATAATTCTGTGTCACCTCGCAAACTACTGTGTTTCAGTGTGCGCTAAAAATATGAGCTTCCTACAAACTAGTGTACAGCATACCTTAATATAGGAATCCCAAGCGTGCCAGTGCATATTTTGTTATTAATCCAGTATATCCAGTTTGGTTTAGAGTATTTCTTAACATACCATGAAGAGTGGAAAATTTGAACCTTTATTTGGTATTTTTGTCTTATAGGATTTTAAAGTGTTTAAAAGAGCTGTTTAAAAGATCCTTTCAAAGTGTTTTGTTTTATTTTTCCTGACTCATCATTCAAATCTGCCATTATCCAGCCAGGTTACTGAGCATTACCTTGATCTCTTATTTGGTCTATGGCAGAAGGTTCTATTTCTTCACAGTAAACAAAAGAAGATTTCTCCTGGATTGATTCAGTGCTGTTTGTCCAGATGAAGAGCTGCTGTTCTGCTGCAGACTTCGAATGAACAGAATGGGGCAATATCTATACTGGAAACACATTTTAGCATATTTGGGCCCCAGTGCATAGTCTATAATGGAAACACACTTTCTGAATTTGATTTCTAAAAGTCAAAGTATTTTTGTTTCCGTTCTAAAAGATTTCTGCTTCCTTTTTTTTTTTTTTTTTTCTTTATTTCTTCACCCTCCCCTTCCTCCCCCTGTTTCTTAATGTTTGATCACAAAACTAGGTTACTTTTCCAAAGACAAGAATATTCAAACTCAAGAACCCAATAGGCTTTGCATGTCATGTAATTTAGGACCAAGTTACACATTCTAAACAATTTGGAGCATTTACCTCATTCAAAACAGTTCAGATACCATAAGGATGAGAAGAATCAGAGCTGCACTGGTGCAGTGTTACCTGAGTTAATTTACCTAAATCTTCCATGACAACTAATCAGGAGGTAGTAATGTGCTGACATGGCAATTTCACATCCAGTACTGGAATTAGCTTATACACCTCTGCCAGATACGGACAGGGTGTACACTCTCCAAAAACATTTCTAGAGAATGTTGTAATGTTCTGCATTATCTCATACTTAATTTCTAATTCACCAAAAATCTTAACATATACTTAAATTCTGATACAAGGTGAACATTTTCCCCCTGTATCAGTCTTCTATCCATCAAATAGAGAGATGCAAAAAAACCATAGAATCTCAGAATTATAGAATCTTGGGTTAGGTTGGAGGGACCTGGAAGGCCACCTAGTCCCAAAACCCTACTGTAGGCACAGCTCCCACCCACCAGATCAGGCTGCTCAGGGCCCCATCCAAGTTGAGCACTTCCAGAGATGGGGCATCCACAGATTTTGTCACTGCTGAGTCATGTGCAAAACCTTTGTCTACCTTCACTGAAGATGTTTGCATCAAAAAGATTTACTTCTGTGAGTTATAGATAAATGTTCCAGTCCTAAAAGTATCATTAATTCACTTAAAGAAAGAATGCTATTTTTCCTTCAATTTTAAAGTACTCCTAGCATGCTTTGACTTGTTTTTTTGGTCTGCATGACCCAATATCCAGTGAAGTATTTCTCTCTGTAAGCCACAGATCTATGTATTAATATTTGTGTGAGAAAATGTCAGAACTGATATCAGAAGTCTGGAGCACTGCATGTATTTTGTATCACTTAGTACTGCCACTTTTTTCCTCCACTTAGTACCAGTTACATCTCTTGTAATTATGTAAGACTCACAGTTTATATCAAAAGTCTTCTTGGATGAGTCTTAATGGATGAATTTTGTGAAACGCACAAGTTTGCATCCCAAGTGCCACATTTGAAAGACTTTCTCCTAAAGATGGCCTGAATCTGAAGTTAACTACTTCTCTGAAGAATAACTCTTCATGGCCATACCATGGAGAAAATATTTCCTTTCCTTTCAGCCTTTCTGGAACAAATCATCTGAATTTAACTTCCATTGAGATGTTAGGTATGTCTTCCTTGCATGATATATAGACTCAGGACTCAAGTGTTAAACGTGTTGGCCCAAAAGCTAATAAGGCTGCATTTTCACTGTTAACTTCTATACACTTTCAGCCATTCCCGGTACTGAGAAACTGGCTAAAAATTAGCCCATATCTAGACCCCTAAATTAAATTCCCCCTCTACTCTGAATACAATAATCATGATGATGCCTCTTGGGAACACTACTCAATCCAATTACATCCCTTGCCATGCCCAGAAATTGTTTGGCCCAAAGGCCCTGGCTCATATTAGAGGTGTGCCCAAGTCTAATGAACTAACAGTATAAACAATTGAGTTTCAGTGCCCAGGAATGCTGTCTAGCACTTTTTAACTTAGCTGTATAGATGAGTCCAAGTAGCTGGCAGTGAGAACATAGATCTCTGGACATGTGTATTTACCCTGATTGTCTGCAAGGGCTGAGTAGTACGAACACAGTTCTGCAGTGCTACCACAGAGCTGCTAATTAAACTGTTCTTTGAAAGCACTGTAAGTTTCTGTTGTGTAGATAAGACAATCCCATCTGGTTCCAAACACTGTACAGGAAAGGAAATTGCAAAGACACTATGGCATGATTGAGCCCATGATACTCTGCATGTATCTACACACAGATTTTTCTAAATTTATAGAGCCTACAGCTTTGCCCTTTTTTACCTGAAGGATAAGTTATACAACGTCTTTCTATAGCAGTTTATGTTAAATGTCCTCATTTCCAACTGAATTCAGGTTCTCTGCAGAGAATTATCCATTTATGTATTCTGTGATCATACTGTAGTGGAACAGTGGAAGAGTAGTCTCGTGGAGATTGTTAAACGCTTCAGATAGCTGTACTTCATTACACAGCAGTACGAAGTAAGCAACATGGGCTGGTAGGTTTAAAAGGTCCTTTTGCAAGAGTGCCATCCAGTAATGTTCGTATAAATATTTCACTGATCATCCCAGAACTCTTTCTGGCCTAAATGTTTGTAGCAAAGATTAATTAAGTTATGCAGTCTACACCCTGTCATTGACAACACCCAGCACTGGATGCTGCCTCAAGAAAGAGGTCTGAGAAACCTCATTACAGATAGTGGAGGAATAACATACCCTGTGGGAAGTTTCACTCTACTCTCAAGCAGTTACCAGTCGACTTGTATTCTAAAGCAATAATCTTTATTTCTCACCAGAAAAAAAACACCAACAAACAAACATATATTATGGTTGGGTTTTTTTTTTGTTTGTTTGTTTTTGTTTTGTTTTGTGGGTGATTGTGCTTGCACAAGTGTCAATTGGCTTTTGAATTCTTCTCAAGTCTTGACCTCCCTGCATCTTTCAGAAAATAGTTTCCCAGGATGAATATCTTTTTCCTTCTTAATGTACGCTGCAATTTCAGTATCGTTGGATTCTCTTCCCATGGCATGTTTCTTGATTAGGAAATAGGACCACACAATTTACTTTCACTCAACTACTGCTATCTCTATCATCTTCCTCTTATTATTTTCTTGCTTAAGTCTTGCTGACTTTTTCCTAACTGTAGAAGGAAACTATTTCAATAATACATACTTGATAGCATATCACGTACTCCTTGCAGCTCTGCATCAAGAAGATTTGAAAATAAATACCATTTGCATGGATGTTTCTACATTTGTAATAATTCAGAAAGTGCTTGGAGTTTTGATCCGGACTGTTCAATTTTTTTTCTTTTTTATAGATACTGGATAATTTTGTATTGGAGTAAAAAGAGATCTCTTTTATTAAAATTGTTTGACAAAAAATGCTTAAAAGAAATAATATTAATGAACAATCAACAATAATTTGAAGAGAAAATGTCCTGAGAAACAGAATGTGCTACCTTGTCCACATGCGCATTTAAGGCAATATCTGTCTTCATGCTCTGACTGTCAGTCTGAAGTGGGAAGGAAATAGAATACTTTCTCAACAAATTCAGTTACACACATTGCCTCAAAACAAAAGAAACCATTATGCTAGCCCACTTTCTTCCTTTTCTTCTCTGCAGAACTGGTGACAGTGAGAGAGAAGGCTGCAAATTTTGCTTGGGTTTGAACCTTAAAGGATTTTGCTGATACTGAGAAATAATCTCAAAATGCTCTTCCGCAAGAGCTGTTTTGCACTGTTCCTTTCACAGAATCATAGAGGTTAGAAGGGACCCCTGGAAATCACCTAATCCAACCTTCCTGGTAAAGCAGTTCCTACACATACTTCTTTGCATGGCTATTTTAGATTATTCCTCCAGGTAGATAAGTTTTTAAATGGCAAGATATTTCCTTTCATATATCTATACTAAGAGTATTAAGTATGTAAGAACTTGTAAAACATAGTCACAAATATCTTTCCGCAGAGAGTATATTACCATAGAATTTAACTTGATATGCTTAGATTCTAAACTGCCTCCCCAGAGGCATTAGCTTCAGGTCACTTTCATAGTACAGCATAGCTCCTTTGCCTACAAAGAAACATCAACAATCCAGTTTCAGAATAAGGCTAAAGCATTTATGAGGATGAGCAAGAGGATCAGAATCTGGTTTCAGGTGAATAATATTTACAGAGAGCTAGAAAAAAATGTACATGTGTCCTGGGCAGGGAGCAGTACCACAAGAAAGAAGCCCTGAGGCATGTATAGCATCTCATAAACATCTTATATTGACATCTCTATTTAGGTTCTATGGCTATGTGTTCTTCTATAAATACCCAAAGAGGCAGATCTCATACTGAAAACATGGCTCACACAAAGAAGAATGATATCTGCTAGGAGAAAAATGTATTCAAAAATAGAAACAGAACAGAAGAGATGATGACACAGTAAGGGTAATTGAAGGGCCCTATTTTTTCTGAGAAGGCTGAAAATACATCCCTTTGCATTCTGTGAGGAAGAAACTTCTGGAAAAGCATCTATCCTGTCAGTGAAAACAGCTATACAGACAACAAAAAGGTTTAATACTTACAGTAGTTCATATTCTTCCACCAGGAGCAAACTCACATTTAAAATGTCTTGCATTCTCCCCACTAAGGGCCTCTTCAGCCTTCTGTTTTCAGAGATGTATTTACAAATTTCAGACTTTCCACAGATAAGTAAATTTTCTGTCATGTTTTGTTTATGTCTTTGCAGGCAGAGAATAGAGAAAACTCCAAACTACCACTGAAAGTTTAATGATAACAACTACATAAAAATGGAAGTGACAAGATTGTTTCATGGAAGGAAATTGTAACTTTCCATATTTAAAAAGGTTTGGGTGGATTTTATTGTTTTAAGTAGATATGAGGTGTTGATTTGAAACCCAAAGTAGGGGGAGGTTTAATGATACAAGGAGAGAAAATGTTTGAAGATTATGATTCATCACACCAGACTGCTTGTTTTAAAATAGATACTTATGTGTCTAGATAGATGGCTAAGAATTTTCAACTTCTTCACCTATTTAACTGTACAAAGTTTTGGCATGAAGGATATGCCAAACATATGCTCTGATGTCAAATATAATCAATGTTATATGTGCATAGAGATCAGTGTGGTTTCATTCCAGTTTTCTCTTATTTCATAAAATTTCTCCTAACATTAAAATTAAAAAAAAAAAAAAAAGGTCACAACACTTTTTGCCCTCCTCAGTATTATGCATTAAATTATTTCATCGTTAGAAGCACAAAGACAGTGTCATTTTCCTTACTCATGGCAGATAGACTTCTGAAAAGGTATAAAACTCCTTAAATTATGTCCTTAAGTCTAAGGTACAAGGGAGGGTCTTTCTTCAACCTTTATAAGTACTTCAAACAGGTCTCAAGTCTGATTAGGTACTGCCAGCACTATGGAGCTCAAACAGGCTAAGACACTGAAGAACGAACATACCCAACACTCAGTTGGATTTTGCAGCCTGTGCTGAACTCTGTGCTACTGATACCCAATAAAGACAATTTATATTATACTGAGTACATCCGCAAGAAAGACCTCAACAACAACAACAGCCTTGCAGACAATTCCCAAATTGTTGATACTGCCGATTGCCAAATTATTTCATGGGCTACCACTGAGTAATTGCTGTTATCAGAATTCAAATGGAATGCAGTGCAGTACTGCGCACCACACAACATGGCCTTCAAAACTCCTGTGAGATACGGGAATCACTTATGCAAACAGTATTTTGTAGTATGTTACGTAATATCAGTGTTTGTTAATGTTATGGGTGGATGGAAGAGAAAGAGGAACTGTATAGATGTGGAAGACTGCATGCTGCACTAGGTGCTTCTGAAGGAGATTTGACCTTATCAGCCAAAGGTTGTATCTGCATCTGGAGCACTGTAAAGGACTGCTTATGTTAGTGACTTGTAGTGTTTTTACAGATGACTATGTCTGCATTTCTTTTCAGTTATGTTTTCCTGTCTTTGTCAATAATTCCTTTTAGACTGGAAGGCAAGGGAATCTTTATCAATGAGGGAGCAAGATTTAAAGGCTGGAATATACAAATGGAAGCATCTCTGGCCCAGAGAAATTAAAAATAGTTCCAGGATGCTTGATGTATCAGCCTTTAACCCTGGGAAGAGGAAAAAATGGGTCATCCTTTTAGCACTGTTCTGCAGAGAGTAAAATCTGGTGAAATAACATGAGCTTGTTAGTTTCAGTTGATAATTTCTGCCCTTTTCAAAAACTGTCAAATCAGTCGGCTGAGAAATAAAGTGCTGAGGGTACAAGAGAATAATGTAATCAGGGGAAAAATGATGAAGGATATTTTTGAACAGTTCAATACACTGAGAAAAAAAATAATCATGGAATACTGTTGAGCAGAAGTTAAAGAAAATGTGTCCAATCACATACGGTGTTTGAATGATATAAAAGAGAGACCATATGTTTATTATGAGTAAATCACATATTGGATTAAAGTGCTTTTCACAAAAGAGCTTTTTGAAAGCTGATTGTCAAATGTCACTTTAAAAATACAACAAACAACATTAAATAAGCAACTAGGTTGCCCAGCTTTTAATGTAGAGCTGTTAATTTAGACTTTGGGCATATGGGACAAATTTATTATTGGACTTCAGACATATTACATTGCTTTAAAAACTGTGAAAAAAAAAATCTGAAAAACAGACTAGGAAGTGCTAATTCTGAGGAAAGGATGAAGCAGCCTTGTGAAACAATCTTGGTAACAGACAAGGTAATAAGACTTTTCTTCCCCTTCGGTAGTATTCCAAAATTGTCTGAAATTAGGTTTATGTTCTATTCCAGAATTTCAAAACAAAGAGATTTATCCATTGGCTTTGGTACTGCTTGCATTCTGGGAAGTCAGCTCCACCAAGAGTGCCATGCACAGCAGCTCCTTGGCTGCTCTTTGGGTCTGCTGCCATAACACCAAACAGAACAAACATGGCAATGCAGAACTGAAGCATAGAAGCCCCAGCCTAGATCACAACACCTTGTGCTACTTGCAAGATACTTCTATTGCTATTAGCTGATAGATGAATTTGCTTAGATTTTTCCCAGCTCTGCTGTGGCTTCTACACAGCAACCTTGTCTGGGTTATTAGACTGTGAGATTTTGCCTACTGTGGTAAACTCGTATCTCAGTCTAGCCAGCTAGGAATTGTGCTCAGTGTAGCCCTTGGGAGTTCAAGAATCAGATGGTTTCAAGGTCTGGTTTCATTACATAAAAAGCAGTGACCAGCCTGTATTTTTTTAAATAAAAGAGTACATGAACTCCTGTATTAGATATTCACATTGTGTTAGCCTAGAGCACAGCAATAAGATGTTCAATTACTTTTGGGGAGAACAAAAACCACATTAGCATATTTATCATTATACTTTAAAATAAGACTGAATATTCATTAAACATGCATAAAAGAATGTAAATGAAATTAAATCTTCAGAGGCAATTTTCAAACAGGGGACCTCTCCACTTCAACTAAAACCCTTCTGCCATGGTGATCTGTTGAGATTAAATGTACACATAAGTTGGTGTTTTCTCACTGCCTCTGAAAAAAAAAATATATAAAAAAGCAATTAAATTACATTTTCAGAGTACTTAGTATTTACTTCTTTTTTTATCCCTACTGTCATTTTTTCATTCCTACGAATCAGGAGGAGTAAGCAAGTTACACTCTTTTTTTAGTCCAGTTACATACGGCCTTTACTACCATCTTCCTTCCAACATCAATTCCTGAAAACATAAGGTTCTTCCTAAAAAGAGTGTATTTTTTCCCTCAGCGGTTTTATAATCTATTCAGAATTGGCTAGATTGATTTAAAAATCACAATATTCTGTGCATATTTATCTATAAGTACCTATGTTGAGGGAAATACATTAATTGTGATATTTGAAATTATTTTTTAGTAACAAAATCTGGGGCTAATATCAACAAAATAAAATAGGCTGTTTGCCTTACTTGTCAAATATGAATTGTTACTATTTATTATGTAAATAATATTACTGACAGAGCACTTAAAGAACAGATACGAATTAGTTCTGTTTTCTCTTTATTACAGCCACACAGCAATCTCATTATAGACAGTATTATATAACAAGTTCCTAAGTCATGGGTTCAAGCCCCTAACCTTCCCCAAAGCAGGAGTTTTTCTCACTAAATACCCTTAAGTATGCCAAACTCACACTGAAACTCTGATCATTTATACCTACTAAGAGCATTATACTCTTGTGTCTCCTGTGGTCTTCACTGGGAGTTTGACTGGAAAAAGAATGACTAAAATCAGAGAAAGGTTTAGCAATTTGGACTTTAGTCAGGAAAGAATATTGAGAAGTAAGCCAGCCTTTGCATTGCCTGCTCTTTAAATTATTTCCTCATTTCAATGGCTTAAGCATAGAAATAATCACAGTATCAAGTGTGACAGATAGAAAATGATCTAATTTTCTTTCTGAAGATCCTACATGAGAATAAGGGATTGGATCACCCACTGTTACAAAATAAGAACTCAGAAATTATCTCCCATTTGGTAGAGTATAATGTTCATTTGAATTGCAGCTACAGCTACAGGAAGATGCAGAAGATGACAGCAGTAAATGGGTCAGAGTGGAAAAGTACCTCATTGGTGTTGCTGCGGGAAAGGATTATCTTCGTATGACACTCTTCATTATTCATACTGACGGAGGTTTGGCATAAGGGAACAGTTAAATGAGTAAATCTGCTTTAAAAACCCGATGTACAACGTGAAATGGCTAACGTCTTCCTAAGGAGTAACTGTTCTTGAAGAAAAAAAATGAAAGAAAAAGATTTGTAGGAAGAAAATAATAAACATACAAGATGCACTACTTTTGTAGAATTTTAGCTTATGTAAAATGACAATTCCAAAAGATTCAGGCTGTTCAATAACAGATGCATATACTGGACAGAGCATCAAAAAAAAAGCTGTATTTTCACAGGAAGTATAACTTTAGAATAAATATTCCCTTGGCAGTATAGCACTTATCATCCTTGGCTTGAGAGTATAGAGCTTTCTATAAAACCCACACCAGTGCTTACTAAAAGGCATTAAATTCCTTGATTTTGTTGTTTCTAAATACAAAGTAAAATAAAAATGAAGCTTTTCTTCATGGCAAGTGGCTTCATGGCTAGCAGATAAATTAAATTAATATTCTGATCTTATAATGAATGTTAATCTCAGATCACTAAAATGGAAAAAAAGAGATGCAGTTTTGAAATGTTTCAGAAACTACAGTCATCAAAACGAGTCCAAAGAAGGCTAAAGGTGACAAGTCTGAAACAGTTTAAAGTTTAATTACTGACCACTGAAGTTATTTGCTTACTACAAGAAGAATCTGGAGTCCTAGTTTAAACATGAGGACAAGACACATCCAAAAAACTCTGCCAAACACAGCATTGAAGATATAAAAAATCAGCAACAAGAAACACAGAGGAAAAGGACAGGTGAACTTCTGAAGGGCTTGGACAATTTTTTCCCAATTTGTCAAGACGTGGTTCTGCGTTTTGTTTTTTTTTTTAAAAGGTAAGAAGATCTGAAATATCACTTCACAGTAGAGACCTACAGCAGTATTTCTCCTCCATACCCACCAGCAGCTTCTCTCTCCATTCCGGAAACTCAGTGAGACAAGACCAGATTCTGTCAAAGATCAGATATCCAGCAAATCTATCTACTTCGAGTTTCTCTTCTGAATTCATCAGATGACTTTGTACGCTGAGAGAGGAGTTACCTTCCACTAAGAACAATTTTATTCTTCACTGGCAGAAAGAACTGTAAGGTATAATAGCATGGATTGGATTAACTGTTACTTCTATAAACCAGGTAAACTTATAAAAATGCTGTAACTCAGTAAAGTTACACCAGCCCAGTTTGTGTACATTCTTACACAGTTAAAAATCATTCAGCAATCTACATTTAGAGAAAGCTGAAAAATCATGGCAGAGAACAGAGAAAAAGTATTTCTTTCCTGTTAGAGGAATAACATTCATGTTACATTATCTGACTGGCAGGAAGTAGAGGAAACTCTGCAGGCCTTTGTCCTGGAACCCTGATGCTGGCAAGGGTTTTTACGCTTCAGCATGAGATAATGTCCATGTTCAACATGGAAAAGAATGAGTGAAAAGCAGTGGATGTTGTTGACTTTGATCTTGGCAAGACTTTTTGGTGTGATTTTCCACTGCATATTTCTAGACAAACTGAGGAGAAGAGTTTTGGATAGGTAGGCTGCAAGGAAGTTGAAAATCTGATAAGCAGAGTTTTACCATTTCTATGTCTTTATCACTGAAAGAATAACTGATAGGTACAAGCAGCATTCTTTGAGGTTGACATGGGGGCTAACGTTGTTTAACATTTTCATCAATAACAAAGACAATGGGAAAAGATGCACCATCTGTGAGTTCTTGGATCATATTAGATTAGGACACAGCTCAGTTCACAAAAAGAAACTGAATCTGTCTGCCATGTTCCGCTGTGCAAAGGGTTGTTATACAAAAAACAGAGACAATCCTTCTGGATATATACAGCAAAACGCCAAGCCTAACACTTATGGATATATACAGCAAAAAGACAAGAATGTGACAAGTGGAATTGCAGTTGTATGCAAAAAATAAAAAATAAAAATAAAAATAAAAATAAAAATAAAAATAAAAATAAAAAAATCACAATGAGTGTTGTTAGCACCAGATTTTGTTGCTCAGGCAAGCTATGAGATCTCTGTCCTTGGAGAGTTTCAGAATGGGATCAGACAATGTCCTGAGCTAATTGATATGCTTGTTAATGTAGTTCTGCTTACAGATGCTCTGCAGAAGTCTCTTCTACCCTACATAACACTATTCACACCTTCTTCAGACATTCATGTATGGCAAAGATATGCACAGATGAATCTTCCTGAAGTGGGGTGGTATTTCCCATAGTAAATTTTGCTTTTTACCAGTTTACATTAAAAAAGAAAAAAAATCACTTTGAAAAGCACAAGTAGCTTTCAAAGAATCTGGAATCCCCCTTCAGTAATAAAGATTATTATAACAATATAATATAACAATATATACAATGCAATAAATAATAATTAATTTTATTATTAAAATAATAAAATTAATAAAGAAATTTCATAGACCAATGATACATATAGTTGGAAAAATATTTATTTGTGAGTGGGCAATAAAGGAGAGACTTATGTAAGTAAATTTGCTGTATAAGACAAATAAGTAAAAATCAGTACACTGTTATGACACTTCAGACTTCACCAAAGTATTTATACAGACTATAAAAATACGTACTGGTTCATGGCATTAGCAGGAAAGTTTTTCCTACTCATGAATCAAAGATAGATTTGTACTTGAACAGTATAGGAGAATTTTTGCTCTTATTTTGAAAGTACTTCAAGAAACCCAGTAGAAGCTCATGACAAAAGGTTTCTTCACCAGTACTCTTCATGAGTATTACCCAAAGGAAATTTACTTGGTACTATCACGTGAACCAACTTCTTATACCAAGCCAGTGCTCTACAATGATACTGCAGAGTGGTTTGTGACATTAACAACTCTGATGTGTTTTTGTGTGAACTTAAAAAAATTTCTGAAGAACCTGAATGTGATAAAATATCGGATAAAGAACAACTTATGAGTGTTATAAAAGTAAAGTTCCATAAAACTGTTCAGGCATGAACCAATTCTATTCACTGAATTCCGACTCCCCACATCCCCTCCATCATTTAAAGTTTGATGAGAATAAATTTTGTGTTACAACACAATTTTCCAGATAAACTTTGTCAGGCCTCCAGGCTAGCAACACTTCT
>NW_024962268.1:9026542-9058313 GCF_019238085.1 Lagopus leucura | reverse complement strand
GGGGGAGGGGAAGGGAAGGGAGGGGAGGGGAGGGGAGGGGAGGAAAAAGATACTCTGTGGTCACTTTTATGCCAAACAACAATATTTGAGGATCTAATTCCAGTAGAAAAAATCCTGGAGCATCTCCCCTATGAAGAAATGTTGAGGAAGCTGGGTTTTTTAGATTGGAGAAGAGAAGGCTCTGGGGACAACTCACTGCAGCCTTCAAATACTTGAAGGGAATGTATAGACAGGAGGAGGAACAGCTGTTTATGAGGGTGGATAGTGATAGGATAAGAGGTAATATTTTTAAACTGAGACAGGGGAGGTTTAGTTTAGATATTAGGAGAAAGCTTTTCACACAGAGGGAGATGATGGACTGGAACAGGTTGCCCAAGGAGGCTGTAGATGCCCCATCCCTGGAGGCATTCAAGGCCAGGCTGGATGTAGCTCTGGGTTTCCTGGACTGGTGGTTGGCAACCCTGCACAGAGCAGGAAGGTTGAAACTAGATGGTCACTGTGGTCCTTTTCAACCCAAGCCATTCTAAGATTCTATAATCTTATAGTTTTATATTCTTCCATATCAAGCATTTATAAACAACACAGTAAAGATTATTTAACTTGTGATATACATTAACTGTGATTCTGTTTTAATTCTAGCATCAGTACACTATGGAAAGTAATAAGGTTTGATAGGCAAACAGATTTGTTTTCTGAGTAATTCCAGCAAGGTCAGATGAAGGGAAAGGCAAAGGCGTGCACATTCACACAATTGCATGTGATCTCTTTGTTGGCAAACCATAAAGACTAAAGAATAAACCATTGCTGAAAGAATCAGTTGATATGGTGAGGAAAGCAGCTGGTAAAGAAGCTCAGAAAACATTATCTGTCAGGTTGTCCCACATAATAACAGGATGACCTATTAAATGATTTGGTCTCACTTAGCATATTAAAAATAAGCAAAAAATAGAGAGACAGCTTTCATCATATTTTTATGATCAACACACTATTTTTCCTTTGTATCTTCCATTTCCCTGGCTGATGGGCAGCAGGCTGATGGAGCCTAATTATATTTCCCATGAAATAAATATGCAGTTAGTTCTCTGTGTGAGCGTATACGTACGAGTTTGTTCCTCCTGACACACCCGAACAGCTGTAAATTTTTAGCAGCTCTGATATAATCAGCCAATTTCTCTTTAAACAAACTTTTAATTACCTTAATAAGATAAAATTCCTTTGTAGGAACATGGGGAAAGAATATTCAGGGAGACTAACTTCTGTCTAATTTGTGCTTTGGTGTCCGAAAGAGCAAAATATTCTAGGAGGCTTTGAAGAAAGCTTCAAAACATTTAACATAGGAACCAACACGGAAAGGAAAATAGGACATATCTGGAGTTTGGATCTGAATCTGAATTTGCATTATCACACAAAACTTCTTGCAGGAATTCTGGACAACTATTTTCTGTGACTTTGGAAGCTTTCCACATTAGCTCTTCATCCTTGGAAAGAAAAAATAAAAATTAGGAGGACTGTAAAGCTCTGAACATTTATGAAATTCATCAATTACAAACAGCTATCTCCACTTTCCAGAGCCCAGAACAGGCAAGTATTGGGCTCTACTGGAGGTGACAGATTTTCTAGTCCTGAGGGTCACAGCTCCAAACACAAATATCTTGCTCAGAAATCAGTCTTTCATAAGATAGCAAATCCTTGCTCCAGAGCTCACTCACTGCATATTCAAGCCATGCAAATGGAGGGGAGGGGGATATTCTTCAAAATGTGCTCCCAGGAAGAAAACACAAGGGGAAATTCACACTTTGCAAGACACATTTAGAGTTCACTGATTTATAGCAAGTACTAACAGGATCTGAAAGCACTCAAGATCTACAATTGGAGATCTCAGTATCAATGGTGGTCAGTAAGTTTATACAGATGGGCATAATAGATGTGGCCACCAAGGCCTATTCCTTTATGTAAGCCTGAATGTAAGCCAGCTCCATGGAGCTGTTGGAGCAAGTCCATAGGAAGGCCATGAAGATGATCAGAGGGCTAAAGCACGTCTCCTAAGAAGACAGGCTGACGGAGGTGGGCTTGTTCAGCTTGGAGAAGACTTCAGAGAGAGAACTCACGGCAGCAGTCCAGTGTTTAAAGGCAGTTTATGAAAAGGTAGAAGATTGACTTTTTACACAGACAGATAGGACAAGGAGGAACAGTTTTAAAATAAAAGCAGTGAGATTTAGATTAGATTAGGAAAGAATTTTTTAATAAGAGGGTGGTGAAGCACTGCTACAGATTGCCAAGAGAAGCTGTGGGTCCCCCATCCTTAGAGGTTTCAGGGCCAGGGTGGGCCATGGGGCCCTGGGAAGCCTGAGATGGTGGGAGGCAGCCCTGCCCATGGCAAGAGAATTGGAACTGTGTCTCTTGCAACACAAGCCATTCTGTGATTGTGTGATTCCATCTGAAGGACACATATAAATACCATACTACAGGTGTCTTTTCTCAGGGTGTATTTGGTATAGCAGCTGCAAGGACCTGAGACTCTTGCTTCTGACTAGCTTGGAGCACTAGGAGAGAGTGCTCTGGCCAGTCTGCTTCTGCCTGTTTAGACATATTCTCAAAAGTCATGTCTCTTAACTTAATTATGCTTCTTATTTAGGTTAATGGCCCATTGATATAAGTGATAACAGATCAAGTCATATCACCACTTTGCAATGTCCTGCTACCCCTATTTTTTACCGTGCCAACTGTCTTTGTTATCATGTTACAACAGCCCTTCTCCACATCTTACCCTCCGCAGAGTACCTGTCCTGAGTTGTTCTGCAAGTTCACTGTCCTAAATTCTCTTAAGTCCATCCCTCAGACAATGTCCTTTCACAATACCTTAATAACATTAGCAAAATAAGACATATACGCTAATTAGAATAGAAAAAAAAACAAACAAAACAAACAACCCCCCTTAACTGCATTATACCGAGCACCATCCCTTGCCCAGTGACCACATAATCTTATTGTTGTTTGTCCTGTCATTCCTTACTGCCTTATTACTCAACAATTATTCTATGTCTATAATTAGTACACAGTGCTACAACAGAAGATACTAACTCAGCTCCTTGGGCTTGTCTAAACACTTCCTGAAATCAGGAGGATTTCGCAGAGGACAGCAGTTATTGGTGGCAACTGCTTGGCAAGCTCCTCGAGAGAAAGCATCTCGAGTCCTTCCTCTTCAGAAAGACACTTAGTCGTTTCTAGAAATCATTAGCACTAATCACAGTCCAAAAGACTGGTTATCTCTGGTCTTCATGTAATGAAAGCTCTGGCAACAACTACAGCTTCCCTTTCTCACTGCAAAATTTCTTGTTTCGATGGAATTACTAAGGTGTCCCAGTTGAGCATCTCTTGTCCATAATAAGCATTTAAGGTAATGAGGAATGTATATTCTATATAAATTAATAGAATGATTTTCACATTCCTTCATTCTGGGGGAAGCATTAATTGTGGGCAAAGTAAGAGTTTACTTTCTAAAATGTGGCCAATAAGTCAAATTCATCCAAAATCGAAACAAAAAATAAACTCTAAACAAACACTAAGCAAACAATCCAACAACAAACAAAACAACAACTTGGTATTTATTTTTAGCTCCATTTGGAAAAGAATAAGAAGCCAAAACCATGTTGAAATTTGCTGTGCACTATCTGAAATGCTGAAGGTTTATTCTAAATTCAACTTAAAACCACATTCTGGATTTGCTCCTAGATAATATTAGGTATATTCATCTTATTTGTTCTTTGTGCCTAAGATAGCCTTACTTAGAGAACATTCTTGAAAGCATGTGATTTAAAAGCTTCATGGTTATTTTATATCTACACATTAGTAGAAAACACTGGAGAACAGATCTCTTCTCTCTAGTGAAATTAGAAATCTTTTTATAAACATTCTTAGAATTACAAATATGTAAATGTTCTTTCTTTGCACTATCAAAGGGAGAATTATTTTAATGAAATTTCAGAAAGTCCTTGAAATGGCAGAGGACACACTGATTACATTTTGTTCCATCTTCTTGTTTAGAGGAGTTCAGACTGGTTGAATAAAACACTATTTATAAATCTCTGCTATTGGACATAATTACAACTCCGATGTCAAATATTCAGCCTTACGAAATGTCAGAATGGAGCTTATCAGTAAATTGGTCAATGCAATTACAGTATCATCCGTTGTTTTTCCTCCTGTTTCATGCTGCAGATTTGTTTCACTTTTTAGGTAACTATATTTCCAGCTTTCACACACATCCCTGAAATCTACCTGCACCATGCACTGTGCTCTGTTTGTGTGTTCACAAGTTTCAGACTATCTGAGCTCTCTAAGTCAAACTTGTGATCTTTAGATACTGAGGAAACATTAAGGCTCCTGCAGCTTGCTATATTAGCTGTTGCTAATATTTAGATTAGTTAATGTGTTTTCTGCCCCCACCCTCTCTCTCCCCCAGCCCTCCCGCCCCGTATTTCTCCATTAACACAAATGTTGCATGATGGAAGGAGAGACAGTAACTATTCAAACCAGGAGACAAGAGGTTTACAGTTGCCTTCCATTTTCACCTTACTTTTCTCATAGAAGTGGAGTGTTAAAGCTATTTTCTACTGTGCTTCTGAATCTGAAACTACTTGAATGGGGAAACCTGAGGCAGAATATTCTATCAAGACATTACTTTCACCTGTCATGTATCAGTCAGAAAACAGAAGTTACATACTTTGTCATTTATACAGATAATGCGCAACTAAATGAAAAGTGCAACAACTAGGAAGTCAGAAAGCAAAGCATAGAAAAAAATTGTAGGAGATGAGAAATTTTTTGCATTGTTAGCAGCAATACAGGATAGCTGCTGCATAAGAAAGTCACAGATCTCCGTCACTGCTGAAAGCCAAGGTTTAGAATGTCAATGTTTAGTTCCAAAAATGTCACCCAAATCTGTCACATCTCAAGGCAACAATTGGCTTGGCCACCTAACCCAACATAGTCCCTGACCTGGCTTGATGGAAACAGGGTGTTTTAGTTGCCTTACCTGTTGTTTAGTCATTAGTCTTCCCTCTGAAGACTTCCAGCAAGGATACCAATTAGTGCAAATGGCTTGTAATTAGCAGTGATGTTTTTTGTAATGTGGATACCGGCTCAGTATGAGCAGGCATAAGCCACCAACTCATTTCACATGGTCCATAGGCAGCTGTCAGGAGGTAAAGATTTGCAGTTAATAAAGGCCCCGTGCAAGAATGAAACTGGTGACTCAGAGGAGTAATGCATTGTCTTGCAATACTGGTCCCCAAAGCTACCACCTCTAATCTAACTGGATCATTCTTAATCCTTTGTTTTACTGAAATTGTGAACATTTTCTAAGCACTTACTTTAATGTTCTTAGCCACATATACTGTGTGTATTAAGCATGCTGCCTCAGGCCTCCTGACATAGCACCTTCTCCTTCGGGCAGAGGGGAATTTGCGCTCCCTGTTTGCATCCCACTTCATACAGTCTCTTTATTCCATGCCCCACTGGCACCTTGCTTGCATCTCCTGCCTTCATTCTCTCACTGCTGGTACTCCTCTTGACCCACTTTAGTCTGCTTTCCAGCTCTCCTGGCAGCAGACACCCAAAAGCTACTAATAAGTTCAAATATTTTCCTTCTACTTTCAGCTCCTCCTAATGGGGAAGGGCTCTGATTTTTCTTCTATTTTGTACTTCTACACTCAACTCTTCTATTTTCTCGATTTCTTTTTCTGTCTTTTCCCTAGTCACATCACTTTCTTCCCTTAGTTCATGCCTGCTTTTATCACCAGAATGGCATGCCAGCTACCTTTTCTGTCATTTCTATCTTCCTCAGAATGCTGTCTTTTAACAGCTTTCTTCAACAGAAATTCATGAGGTGACATTCAAGTTCACTCCTTTGATCCAAATATGAGTTCCACTTGCTCCTTCTTCCCCTTTACTGACTGCTGGATCAATTTAATTTCTTCTATAGCTTTTTTTTTAAAATTTAATATTTTCACCTCCATAAAACGAAACCACTTTTTCTCCCCCTTTCCCATTGTCCTATGGGTCTCATGTGGGGATGAGGAAGCTGAAAGCAGGCTTTCCCTCTCAGAGTCAACTGTGAGGCCTACTTAGAGACTGCCCAGGTCTGCTGTGAGACCCCTCTCCCCTAGGCATATCACAGCCTTCTCTGGGCCTGTCCTTCACTGCCTCCTCCTGCTCTGCCTCTTCAGCTCTCCATTTCTTTCACAACGATTTGTGATAGGAGAGGCTCAAAACATGTTCTTTCAGCCAACCCTCTCCCATGTTTCCTTCCCAGGGCTCTCTCCACTGACACATGGCCCTCTATCAACTTCCCTTCCTCTGGAAGCTACAAACTCCTCCACCTTTTCCAGAACCCTTCTGAAAACCTATATGTTCCTACATATCCGCCATGTCATGACTCACCTTCTTGAGCGAACTATGTAATTATTTGTAATTAGCAGTAACAAGAAGGAACTGGCATGATGGGAAAGACAGACAGATGTGAAGATGAGAAGCTCAGTATAAACGCTTAGAGAGTCATAAAAAGCATCATATGCTACACTGTAAACTCTCTGCATGCATTCACCTTTCCACAACCTCTTTTTAACACCACCTCGTTCTGTGTCATATTGTAAGATATTTAGCCTTTATTGTAAGTAGGGACCATCCACTTCATTTCCATAAATACCCAGCACTAACAGAGCTTTGTGTGTCTGAAAATCAGACCAGCTCTCTTTACTTGCAAAATGAAATTTCATACAAAACTTTTCCAGCCTGTGCTAATGTATAATAAAAGTAATTTAAATTAGCATGAGTTTGTCTCAACTGCCTTGTACTAAAAAGTCCAGCTTTTCCTGTTCTATCCATTCATTGTACCTCTTATGCATTTTTCACTGCAACTATTCACAGTTTTATGTGATGGCAGACATGAGAAGCTGGCCTTGAAGACGATAAGCAAATTTCTTTTTTGCCTTAGAAGATGAAATGACAATAACTTGCTCTCTTTCTTCTGTTTTCCTTGACTACCCTCATCTACCATAACCTACTTTATCAATTAATGTACTTCCCCCCTTTCACTTTCTAACAGAAGCAGTAGTTTTCATTCATTAGAGCCAGAAAAGCATATATCCAAATTCACATCTTATTTTTATTTATTCTACAACTCTAACAATATATTAGATATACTGCAGTCAAAGGTGACTTACAAAAGAGCGAAGTGGGGGAGGGAGGAGTGTGGAACATGCATACACATATCTCTTTCCTGTTTAAATTCTTTATGATATATTAGAACAGAAGGCCTTGAGAGAATTGGGATCTTGAAAGATTTATTTGCTTCTTCATATTTTGTCTTCTAAATGATAGCAACATCAAGTCTCAGCAGTCCTGGTTCTGATGGTCTTGAGAGACAAGGACTATGGCTTTCTTAGTTCTCAGATACAAGCAGCTATTCCTGTATCTGTGTCTGTGTTGGGATCAGTCTCCAGGAATTGCATTTCTTCCCAAAAATCTGTTAATAGTTAGCACTGCAAAGGTGTTAAGAGGAATAAATAAACAAATAACCATTTTAAATAGACTTTTGCAAATCCTTTCCTCTCTGAAGTACTTAGCTCCCACTAAATGTTATAATCACATAATTTTGTCTTCAGGAGAGAGGAAGAAGACGAAAGTTGCCAATCCCTCTACATAACCCCCATCACTTTTTCCCTCCAGTGAATTCAAACACATAGATCTCCGTACAGCTTTTCAATGTTTATTTTGTTTTCAATTTATTTATACTACATTAAAAAAAAAAAAAAAAGAAGAAGATGAGAAAATTCCCTGTGTGTTTGTCATGGTTCTATGTTTTTTGTTTGTTTGTTTGTTTTTTATTTTGGGTTTCAGTATTCCACATCAAAACATCATGTAGTGTACGGGGCATTAAAGTGTCACTGCCCCAATTCCAAGTACCTATCCCTGTACATTACAGCAGTCACAGGGTCTGGCCCTTCCGGGTGGGGGGGGCGCTCTCTTGCTGCCTTGCAGTGGGTGCTGGAGGGTGCTTTCCTAGCCGTTCCAAGCTTTTCAGGTTTGACTCGGTCCTGGGAACTCTCTCTCTCATCTTGTCTGATTTATTAATCTCAATTTCAATTAAATTGTACATATTGTGTTATCTTGTATTCCAATATTATAGTAAAATAAGTTTTCCTCCATAGATTGTTGCTGCTGCTCTTTTCCTCCCTTCCTTCCTTCCCATTTTTGTGGGACTGGGGTGGGGGGGAAGGGCAGAGGCCTGTCGCCCCTGTCACGGACATAGATTGATCTGGTCAACTCCATGACAGATTTTTGGTGCCCAACGTGGGGCTCGAGCTGCTTTTTAGCTTTTAGAATGAATCTCATTTTCTCTCTGCTCTTAGAGAGCTTCATTAGGGAGCATTATCAGTAGTTCAAGTTTCTGTGCTGAAAAACCTGACCTTGAAAGATTAGGCGTACTGCCAGTGTTCTGGGATATTTGTAAAGTTTGAGCACTACTTGGTCTGGGTAGTGCCTTTTTTTCCTTTTTTTTTTTTTTTTTTTTTTTTTTTTTTTTTTTTTTTTTTTCTCCTCTTGTTAGCTTCAATTCATTAACCCCTTTTTAGCAAGCACCAGTGATGAACCCACTTGTTATCCTGGGGGTGCTGGGTAAAGGATTTAAAGCAATGGTGTTAGTCACAACCTACTGGCCAATAGTCCATCTCACACCTACGTGTTTTGGAATTGTATCCGTATATAACTACCTAAGGGCACTGATGGAGACACCTATGTTTTACCTACTTGCAATGTGGTATGATTTGAACTTTGACATCTACATCCCAGAAGGAATGGCTAATTTCACAAACAACTACATCCCCGAAGGAATGGCTAATTTCACAAACAGCTACATCCCAAATGGAATAGCTAATTTTACAAACAACACAATGTTCAGACCAGTCTCGGTTTTCTTCTCGGTTTATCAAACGTTTTTCGAATCTTGAATTAATACTCATGTTGGTGAGTGTGTCATCAATACTCATGTTGGTGTGCATGTTGTTAATTCTCCTGAATGTACTCCAACGCATTCATAATAAGGAGTCTCCTCCAAAACTAGAGAATGATGACTGGCAGGGAATATGGAGAGGTTTAAGAAAGGTCTTAGAATCATGGGGACCCGCAGTGTCATGGGATTTTACTCTTGAACACCTGTGGGATCCTGAGAAACTAAGCCAGTATTTAAGTCAGGGACTGTGCGGCTTACATAAATCTAAGGAGGTACAACTTATTTGGGGTTTGGCTTGTGCTTACCGTGCCCTATATAATACCATTCTGGAGAGAGAGAGTTTCCAAGCTGAGGTTCAAGCCAAAGGGGAAAATCCCCAAGTCAAATCTAATCAATCACAGGAGACACCAGTAACAATACCAGTTGCTCCTGTGGAGGGCAAGAAATGGAAACGAGTGTCTTCGCGTCTTGAACGAAAAAGAGAAGAGGAGGAGGAGGAGGTGGAGGAAGATCCAGGCGAGGGGCCCGCCTCAGAACCACCACCATCGCGAAAGGCAAAAGGGAAAACTAAAAGACGTGCAGAAGAGAGTGATGAAGAGGAAATCTCTATTACTACTCTCCGGCCTCTAAAGATGACTGAAATCCAAGGTTCAAGAAAGGAGTTTACACGGCACCCGAATGAAAGTCTTGTTTCCTGGTTGGTTCGCTGCTGGGACTGTGGGGCCCATAGCTTGTCTCTGGATGGTAATGAAGCTCACCAACTCGGTGCCATTGCCAGAGATCCAGCTATTGATAGAGGAATTAGTCGGTGTTCGGATGAGGCTGCCTCCCTCTGGGAACGAGTGTTAATAGCTGTGAAGGAAAAGTATCCCTTCAAAAACGGTTTGAAGATTGCGATGAAAAAATGGGATACAGTTGAAAAGGGTATCTAGTATTTGAGGGAAATAGGCATGGTGGAAATGTTGTATGACCCTGACTTTGTTCCTAACCATCCACGCCAAGACCGCGACCCTGAAAAAGCGAGGATGACACCTGAGATATGGCAGAAACTCGTAACAACAGCACTGGACAAATATGCCTCTACACTGATGTCAGCGTGTGACAGATACTAGGAACAACAGAGAACATCCTTAATTTATGAATTAATTCTTACGCTCCAAATCAACAGTTGCTATCCCTCATTCATGCTGCTGTAGCCGCCATCTCAAAAGTGACGGACCAACTGAATGAAACGCGGCAGCAAATGTCTCAACTGATTAACCGTGACAAACCTGTAGCAGTATCAGAGATGCTTGATGAAGATCAGGATAATCAAAAGAGTCTAATGAAGGAGATGAAGGAGTTGAAGGAGATGATGAAATTTATGCGAGCCCACCTAACTAAAGACGACGAACCTTCCTTCTCACATGCACTATCAAAGATCTCAGCTGTTAGAAGCAAACGCTCTCCGGCTCAAGTAAGGAATAATACACCGCGAATTGTCTTATGGTATTACCTACGTGACCATGGAGAAGACATGGGGAAGTGGCACAGTCAACCTACTCCTGTACTACGAGCCCGGGTGAAAGAATTACAAGGCAGATCAACCACCAGTGCAGTTCCTCCAGTTACCACAGGTAATGAATAGAGGGGCCCTGCCCTCAGTCAGGGGGGGGAAAGGGATAATAGAGTATATTGGACTGTGTGGATTCGATGGCCTGGCACATCAGAACCACTGAAATATAAGGCACTGATGGACACTGGTGCACAGTGCACTCTGATGCCCTCGAGTCACCAAGGGACAGAATCAATCCATATTTCTGGAGTGACGGGGGGCTCTCAAGAATTGACTGTGTTGGAGGCTGAGATAAGCCTCACTGGTAAGGACTGGCAAAAACATCCTATTGTGACGGGCCCAGGGGCTCCATGTATACTATGTATTGATTATCTCAGAAGGGGGCATTTCAAGGATCCTAAGGGGTATCGATGGGCCTTTGGAATAGCTGCTGTGGACATAGACAACATTAAGCAGCTGTCTGTTTTGCCTGGCCTGTCAGAAGATCTGTCTGTTGTGGGGCTGCTGCGAGTAAAAGAGCAACAGGTACCGATTGCTACAAAAACGGTGCAGAGGCGTCAGTACCGCACCAACAGGGATTCTTTGCTCCCCATTCATAAGTTAATTCGTCAACTAGAGAGCCAGGGAGTGATCAGCAAAACTCACTCGCCTTTTAACAGCCCCATATGGCCAGTGTGTAAAGCCAGTGGAGAATGGAGGCTGACGGTGGACTACCGTGGCCTGAATGAAGTCATACCCCCACTGAGTGCGGCTGTGCCGGACATGTTAGAACTCCAGTATGAACTGGAGTCAAAAGCGGCCAAATGGTATGCCACCATTGACATTGCTAATGCCTTCTTTTCCATTCCTTTGGCCAAAGAATGTAAGCCACACTTTGCTTTCACATGGAGGGGCATTCAGTATACCTGGAACCGTTTGCCCCAGGGGTGGAAACACAGCCCGACCATTTGCCATGGGTTGATTCAAACTGTACTGGAACACGGCAGTGCTCCTGAGCACTTACAGTACATTGATGACATCATTGTGTGGGGCGATACAGCAGAAGTCTTTACAAAAGGAGAGCGAACGATCCAAATTCTTCTGAGTGCTGGTTTTGCTATTAAGCGAAGCAAAGTGAAAGGACCTGCCCAGGAAATTCAGTTCCTAGGTATAAAGTGGCAAGATGGCCGTCATCACATCCCGACAGATGTGATCAACAAAATCACTGCTATGTCTCCACCCACTAGCAAAAGAGAGACACAATCTTTTCTGGGTGCAGTGGGCTTTTGGAGAATGCACGTTCCAAACTACAGCCTCATTGTAAGCCCCCTTTATTATGTGACGCGAATGAGAAATGAGTTTACATGGGGCCCAGAGCAGCAGCAGGCTTTTGAACAGATTAAACAGGAGATAGCCCGTGCCGTGGCCCTAGGGCCAGTACGGACGGGACAGGGTATAAAGAACATCCTCTACACTGCTGCTGGAGAGAACGGTCCCACTTGGAGTTTGTGGCAAAGAGCCTCAGGAGAGACACGAGGCCGACCCCTGGGATTCTGGAGTCGGGCATACAGAGGATCTGAAGAGCACTACACTCCAACTGAGAAGGAGATCTTAGCTGCATATGAGGGGGTTCGGGCTGCTTCTGAAGTAGTCGGTACTGAAACACAGCTTCTTCTGGCACCTCGATTGCCAGTGCTGAACTGGATGTTTAAAGGAAAGGTTCCCTCCACCCATCATGCTACTGATGCCACTTGGAGTAAGTGGATCGCGTTGATTACACAGCAAGCGCGGATGGGGAACCTCAGCCGTCCAGGAATCCTAGAGGTCATCATGGACTGGCCTGAAGGTAAAAAGTTTGGAACACCACCAGGAGAAGAAGTATTGCGTGCTAAAAAGGCCCCACCATACAATGAACTACCAGAGAATGAAAAGAAATATGCCCTGTTCACAGATGGATCGTGTCGTATTGTGGGAAAGCATCGCAGATGGAAATCTGCTGTGTGGAGCCCCACACGACAAGTTGCAGAGGCCACTGAAGGGAAAGGAGAATCAAGCCAATTTGCAGAGGTAAAGGCTGTCCAACTGGCCTTAGATGTTGCTGAACGGGAGAGATGGCCAATGCTCTATCTTTACACTGACTCATGGATGGTAACAAATGCCTTATGGGGGTGGTTACAGCAGTGGGAGCAAAATAACTGGCAAAGAAGGGGTAAACCTATTTGGGCTGCTGAACTGTGGAAAGACATTGCTGCCCGAACAAAGACTATAGTTGTGAAGGTGCGTCATGTAGATGCTCATGTGCCCAAGAGTCGGGCTACTGAAGAACAGCAAAATAACCATCAGGTAGACCGAGCTGCCAGAATTGAGGTGGCTCAAATAGACCTGGACTGGCAGAACAAGGGTGAATTATTTCTGGCTCGGTGGGCCCATGAGACCTCAGGTCATCAAGGGAGAGATGCAACATACAAATGGGCCAGAAACCGAGGGGTGGACTTAACTATGGATGCCATTGCACAGGTTATTCATAACTGTGAAACATGTGCCATCATCAAACAACCCAAGAGGATGAAACCTCTGTGGGAGGAAGGGCGATGGCAAAAGTACAAATATGGGGAGGCATGGCAGGTTGATTATATCACCTTGCCACGATCTCGCAATGGTAAGCATTATGTGCTTACTATGGTGGAGGCAACCACTGGGTGGCTTGAAACATATGCAGTACCCCATGCTACCGCCCGAAACACCATACTGGGTCTCGAGAAACAAGTCCTGTGGCGACATGGCACCCCAGAAAGGATTGAGTCAGATAATGGGACTCATTTCAAAAATTCTCTTGTAAATACTTGGGCCAAAGATCATGGCATTGAGTGGATTTACCATATTCCCTACCATGCACCAGCCTCTGGTAAAATTGAACGATACAATGGATTGTTAAAAACGATGCTAAAAGCACTGGGTGGCGGAACATTTAAGCACTGGGAGAAGCATTTGGCAGAAGCCACCTGGTTAGTCAATACCAGAGGATCTATCAATCGTGATGGTCCTAACCAATCCAGTTCCCTACATACCGTAGAGGGAGATAAAGTCCCTGTTGTACATGTAAAGAACATGTTAGGAAAGGCAGTTTGGGTTCTTCCAGCTTCTGGAAAGGGCAAACCTCTCCGTGGTACAGTTTTTGCCCAGGGACCAGGATGCACTTGGTGGGTAATGCAAAAGAATGGGGATGTCCAGTGTGTACCACAGGGAAACTTGATGCCAGGGGAGTTCAGTTACTAATTCTATGTATATATATATATATAGCCGTGTGTGTGTAATGCATTGTAGTCATTTTTTGTTTGTATATATGTATATATATTTTAAGCATGATGTAACAATGTAGAATAAGGGGTGGAATGTCATGGTTCTATGTTTTTTGTTTGTTTGTTTGTTTTTTATTTTGGGTTTCAGTATTCCACATCAAAACATCATGTAGTGTACGGGGCATTAAAGTGTCACTGCCCCAATTCCAAGTACCTATCCCTGTACATTACAGCAGTCACGGGATCTGGCCCTTCCGGGTGGGGGGGCGCTCTCTTGCTGCCTTGCAGTGGGTGCTGGAGGGTGCTTTCCTAGCCGTTCCAAGCTTTTCAGATTTGAATCGGTCCCAGGAACCCTCTCTCTCATCTTGTCTGATTTATTAATCTCAATTTCAATTAAATTGTACATATTGTGTTATCTTGTATTCCAATATTATAGTAAAATAAGTTTTCCTCCATAGATTGTTGCTGCTGCTCTTTTCCTCCCTTCCTTCTTTCCCATTTTTGTGGGACTGGGGTGGGGGGGGAGGGCAGAGGCCTGTCGCCCCTGTCACGGACATAGATTGATCTGGTCAACTCCGTGACAGTGTTGAATTTTCTTGAATTGTAATTTCGCCCATTAACTTGATGCTAATGCTTGTATCTGTGAAATTAGCATTTGAACCATGAGTGGAAGAAGCTAAGGTCTTCCTGAGTCTGTGTTAAGATTGAAAAGTTGACTTCAAATCTCATTTTATTTATCTTGTTAACAGTGTTGATATGGTGGTCATTTAATGTGAAATACTGCAAATTGAGTCTGTCAGAAGAATGGTCCACAGAAAAGACATCCAAAATGACTGGGTTCTAAATGTGTTACTTGAATTACTGCGGAAATTTGGAGGCATCTTTGTCTGAGATGTGTATAGCTGTGTGATCAGCCCTAAAGATCTTAAATGCAGATGAATAAATTGTTCGATGTTTATTCTTTGGAGTAGAACTCCAAAAAAAAAGAACAGAATAAAAAAAGAGATATGGTGAGTAGAGGTGCCCAAGAAAGGAGAAAGTATTAACTGAGATCTCTAGTAATAGCAGTAGTAATTCTCTAAATAGGCTTTGGGCCGAGTTTCAACTTTATCCTTAAATGGAAATGGTTGTATAAAAAGGAATTTTAGTCTGAGCTATCTACTCACTCAGTGCCACAGTCAGATTACAAATATTCCTCTGGACAAAATGTAATTGGTAAGGAGAAAGACGGGGTTTTCTCTGGAGAGAAGGCTAGAGGTTGTGCTGAGATCATTGGGAAGGGTTAGCGAGGAGAAAGGGAGCACCTTGTCTGCAGAGGCTTCGCATCTGAGCAGCTTGGACTGCATACCAGCTGCCTCCATTCTCTGTTCACCTGTGCCTACAGGTCTCCATAGATGAAAAGACACCCACACATTCACCTACAGAACACAATTGTTCCACCTTCTCCTTTAGCTGCCTTTGAGATTACCAGTGGAAAGTAAGCAGTGACTTTCATGAACCATTCAAGATAAGCAAGGGAGGCAGACCATGGGGTAATCTTCATTTCTTGCCTCAAGAGAAGATGAAGTGCAGGGAAGTTCACTCAGCCAAAGTCCTTTGTGGAGGTGACTATAAAGAATCTTACTGCCATTTAAGTTCCAAAGAAAAAGTGTTTAGTAACTCATTACCTGGACCAGTTTTGTATCAATAACACGTGTTCAAGGTACTGTTGATTACGTTAACATTTTTAGCACAGAATCATAGAATCATCCAATCACTGAATCATAGAATCATCCATCATACAATAGAATGTTTTGGATTGGAAGGGACCTTAAAGCTCGCCAAGTTCCAACCTTACTGTCATGGGCAGAGACACCATGTATTAGATCAGACTGCCCAGGGCCCCATCCAATCTGGCCTTGAATGCCTCCAGTTACGGGGAACTTTTACCATCCTCAGACAACCATTGCCATCATGCCAGTTTTGGGTGTATCTTTAAATAATAAACAGGAAAGGACAGTAAATAGTTAATCTGGATAATACTTTACTCCTGTTCAAAACACACATGCATAACACAGACAACATAAAACATTTTCATTCTGCTGATTACATGGCAGATGAAAAAAAAACAAGCAACAGTTTAAATTTAGCCTAATTCTATATTATATAGCAGAATCTTTCAAATAAATTTTGCTTCCATGCTGAAGTTAATTTACACAGATAAAGCTCAGAGGCTAATTATATTGCCAGTTTCCAAACTGATGAACCACAGTATTCATTTCCAACACGTTATGTATATATGCAATTTAATTTCTTCCTTCAAACGCTTTGCTCTAACACTGTGGCAATTCAGTTAAAGACTATTTATGCTAGTATGGCATAAGGAGTTTAAAAGCAGACAAAAAAATCCCAACACCAAACAAATAAGAACAACTGATTTAATAGTTATCTTTAAGAATCTACATATTGTTTTTTGAAAATTCACTCTTGAATTTAAATCCGTCTGATCAGTCAAGAAATTGTTATGAATATACAGTTGAAGGATTACTTTCCAATCTGATTGTTTTCAGAAGTAATGAAAGAAACTGAATTTTTTTTTCTTGATTCATAACTAGCCTGGGCAATGTATGGAAGTTTGTTCTATATTGCAGAATAACATACAATGCAAGATGTCTTCTTTTTTCTTATATACTATGTTGTTGAAGTGAATTCATGAAATGGATTAATTTTAGAACACCTTAATTGAATTACAGAATGGCCCAGAACACTTGAGACACTAGTAGCATTGCTGGGTAATGCATTATTATTTTTTTTGATATTAAAGCATAAACTATTTGAATTGTTTCCTTGATTTGTTTGCTGGGCAGATAACCACTCTGGGCTATGCAAGTACTGGGATACATTTGCAAAAAGGTATTTTAAGATTCGATAAGTATGTTATCATACGAGTACAAGAAAGTATTTGCTTTTCTGTGACAATGTTATTTCCTGGGTACACCACACAGCCTAGGGAAACCTATGTGTCAGCTTTCACCCTTAATTGCTGTATTTTCCTTCAAATACACACGCTCCCAAAGTAAATGCTCCTGTTTTGCTTGTTTGCTCTTGTTTTCAATAGAAAAAATAGAGTCACTGTCAGACAGGCAGAAAATCCACAGCATAGGACTTACTTTCAGGAGAATATAGGATGTGTTATAAGGAGGAGTGTACAAGTATGTTTCTAACATTCATTTTCTCAAATGCAGAATTACAACAGGGATTGTGTGATTGAGTAAAGGAGGTCAATTACTTCACTACAGTGAAGTAATTTAAGACTTGATCCACCCTGGGAGAGAATTTCAGAACTTTTGTTCTAGATACTAGTCCTTATGTTACAAGTTCTACAGCAAGCACTAGGGAAAGGGCAGTGTACCTTGAAATGGATGTTTTTCCTTATCCTGATCTAAAAGCCTCTCTTATTTGTCAATCAGAAAGACAGAAGGGTTTAGAAAACACCAAGAATTCTGGTACTACATATATGTCTGACACACAGACAACTCACTGACTTAGCTGTATTGAATGAAGTGCTTTACAGCTGTCCACAACCAATTGGTATTTGACAATAGCACTTGGGTCTTTTATACCCACTTTTAATTATCCTGCATATGAAGCTTGTTTACTTGCTTACAGCAGCCTGAATTTCAGCCACAGGAAAATACTTTTACCAATAATATTCAAAGAAATTAAAGTAATTGCAGTAAAAGTTCATAGTTTCTCCAACACACACACGGTCAAAAAAGAACTGCTTTTTTCTATTTCAATAAATTGAGCACTACAAAATAAGTAATTTTTGTGTTCTAAATTGTTTGCTGGTGTCATAAAGTGAGATCTTCCTTTTTAAGAGGAAAAGGCTCAATAGTGTGCACCAATTAAGACATTGCTTCTCAGGAATAAAATCAATCATTGCCTCCTGTTGCACTAATGAGCCCACCTGAAGAGCAGCATTAGGCCTTCCTGTCTAGACTTGAGAAGCACATAAACACCACCTAATACGTAGTATTCAACATAGGTGAAACACTCACTTCACATACACTTGTTGCAAGATGAAGAAAATCAATGCTACAGCCTCTGTTCTCTATTTTGGATTGCCATCTTTGTCTTCCCTGCACATGAACTACTGCTTTCTGCTGTATCAGCTGCTTGAAGATTGGCATGCATTTAGGTCGAAGTACTGTACTACTCATAGAGAAAAATAAACCCAGGCCAGAAGAAGACATTCTTCTCTCACACTGAGTCATGAGTCCTCATTAATCCAATCTATTATATTGATAGACATATTGCATTCCCTTCCATTTAGGAAGGCAAATGCTTTTATGTTTGTACTCTTTGGAGCAATGGGATTGCCCTACAGGTTAGGTCCTCCTTGTACTGGTCCCAGTATTGAATTATTCTCTCAGAACAGTAACAGTGGACATCAGCGCTTCAGGTTTTCCATTCACTTTATTTCCAACAGAATTATATTCAAAATGTCAAGGTCCAAAAAAAAAAAAAAAAAAAAAAAAAAATTAGTGTAATAAATACTTCACTTTGGGCTGTAATAAATAAAAAAGTTATTAACAAGGAATGCACTTTGCCAGCCACAAGTGTGGGTAGTTTCTGGAAAAAAAAAACAAAAATATGGCCATAGTTCAGTTAAGCAGCCAGAACTGCTTATTACAGCTATTCCATAACCATGGATCTCACCCTTCCCTCCCTTTCCCGATGCATATTCACAGTTTAACTCCATCAAAAATGCTCTCTTACAGGGGAGCAAGATGTCACACTCTGATTAGAATTCAAGTCAAAAATATCTTTAACACACACACATGAAGCAAGGAAAACTATGGTCCGAAGAACTCCTTGTCACGCCATTTTAGTCCAACAGTAGGTTCAGGCATCTGTAACAGAAGTGTGCCCAGCACACTATGACAGGCAGGTTTTCGTACCACCACATATCCCCATTATCAACATACTAGTTGCTTCAATATCCCCACTGTAGATTTCACAGTGAACAAGAGGGTCCGTATGGTTTAACAGAGTCAGTCCCTTCAGTTACATCGCTGCAGTAGCATGTTCAGAGCATATTCCATTCTATGCTTTAGTTCCAGTGAGCATCCTGAAACCAGAAGAGTTGTCAGACGAAAAGTTGTCGATATCCTGTCTTCATTGATGTAAGTAAGGAGATACTCCTCGCTCTGATTGCAAATGATGATTTTTGTGTGATCATGATAGAAGTTCACCTGCAAAAGAGAAGAGAGCTCTTGTTTGTATACTTTCTCATCTCAGTGTCTGCTGCTTAGTTTTGCAATGAAATACTGTAGAAGTATTTTGTCAAGTGATGCTACCAAACTTACTTGAAATGTGCCATCATTAAAGAGCATCATCAGTGCTTTATCAGATTTAAGCCACTGTAGGAGGTAAAGCCTGGGCCTGCGTACATCTGTTAGGCTAGGCAAGTCTCCTCCCTAGGAAAAGAAATATACACCATATTAAGCGCTCAGTTCACTTAGCTTAAGGTTCACTTCTGCAGCTCAAAATTGAGAACGTGCTGAACTTACATCCATGAGGTTCTCTTCCATGTAATGAGAGAAATACTTGAGTATAGTCACTTGACTAATGAACTGTTCAGGAGCCTCTGCAGCTGTGAAGACAGAGCACTGGCCTAGCTCAGCATAGTAGTGGACTGTCCTGTAAGAGCAGAAAAAAAAAAAAAAAAAATAGGGAGGTCAGAGATGGGGCAATTCAAACTTAAAATTAAAATTGTTTTATCAAGTTAGTCATCTATTTCGTAATCATTCTTACTTTTTATCTGGCAGAAGGCTCATATGTGCTCCATTGTTGAAAAGGACACCAACAGTATGATCTGACAACTGGTACCCAAAGCCATACTTGTTAGAGTAGTCCACCCATTTTGTAACCCATTGGAAGGACGTTGTCAGCTGCTCTTTGGGAATACTGTCTGCTTCTGGCATGTTCTCCAGACATCCACGCAATACCCGTGCAACTGTATCTGCAACACTTCCCATTGTACTGTCTTCCAGGCCTGAAAGAGAGGGATTATTAGACTGACATGACCACACAGAGCAGGCTTTAATTCTAAATCCTATTTTACCTAGATTGTAACTTTAATACAGTTAGCCTTTCTGGCTTTTCATTCACATTTTACTGCCAGTATGTTGGTAGTGGGGCGGGGAGGGAAATAGCTGTTTTCTCAGGCTTCCACATCTGAGATATGAAGAAAGTAGGTGTGTGATTTAGAATTAGAGACAGCATTTTGCTGCACTTACATTCACTGCTACTGCTACAGCTTCCTAAAGTTCCTCTGACAATCATCCGAATAGAGTCTCCAATCTGCTTTGTTTCTGGTACTGCTCCTGGCTTGGCTACTGTTGTGATTAGGGGCTGGATCTCCTAGAAGAGATGTCAAACATGTTACATTTGTTGTTCACATTAGCCAAGTCTTATACTCAAGGTTTTGCATAGTTCTCCTATCTATCAACAAGGAATAAGTTCCAAGAAAACTGGTGTTAATCTTCCTGCAGAGTATGAAGAACTCCTACTAGACTGAGCTCAAAGAATCATATCAGGTCTTTCCATTGTTCTAATGTTCAGTTCACACCTTGAACACTGTTAATATTTTGCCAGGGCAGAAAAGCAGAAGACTGAACAGCTGCAAGCAGGCATGAACACCACATTGCAGGAATTAGAACTCAGCAGCTTATTCTTTAAGAAGGCCTACTTAATCATGAACCTTGCATTTGGAATATTGGGAAAGAGTACCTGGCAGACTAGTTTCCACACAAGGACAATGGATACTAGGCAGATACTGTAATTACTCAAAAGACAAAATAGATAGTCGCTCTACAAAGGTTACCATACTTTATTGAAGCTTGGTTAAGCTCTCTTAAAGCAACTCTGCTAATCATTTAAGCTTGATTATGCTGTGTACAGCCTCAGCTTTGAAATCCAAGTCAAATATAACTTAATTATAGCTACTCCACCCAACTGTTACTGGATTTGATTTGAACTTCGTTTGTATTTACCTCATCTGTTCTGTGTTTGTGGGGCTGCTGGGTTATCGATGCCTTCTTCAAGTCATGCCTGAGCTTGTAAATTTCTTCATCTTCTTTAGCTAGTCTATCTGCAGCACAGGAAAATAAAACAAAAGTCATGATGATGTATCTAGAATTGCTGCTCAATATCCTGCATTAGAGACCCTAACATGTTAGTTGCAGTTTGTCTCCTTCCAGATGTACTTTTAAGCCAGCCACAGTCTCCGACAACAGCAGTGCCATTATACACAGATCTGTGAGAGTAAACTGGCTAACAGATGGCCCATATAGATTGTCAGTACGCCAGAAGAAGCATTTACTTATGTATGTTGGTGTAGGTTGCAGCCTGCCATCTACGCTTATTGATAAAGAGGTCAAACCTAATCTGAAGAACCAGAGATATAGATACAGGTGCTTCATTGCTATCTCATAGCTGTATGTTACTAGCATAGCACTGATATAGCCTAGAGATAAGTTCCAAGCAAAAATATAGTTCACTTACTATGATTTTCAAAGTATCTGGCTTTATCCTTTTTACCACCAAAAAGAGCAGCAGCTGCTTTTTTGAAGAAATTTTTAGCAGGACTTGACAAATGAAAGTCAGGAACAGTGTGACAACAGCTAGCAGAAAGTCTGTCAGGTGTAAAGCCCTGTGGAAACGAGATGAAAAAGCAATTTTCAAACCACACGGTGCATTTGTAAGGGTAGATAAGGTTTAAGCCAGAACACTAGATAAGACAAACCTGTACGAAAAAATCATGTCGAATTATTTCATCTAAACTGGGCCGGTCTTCAGGATTCTTCGACAGCATGCTAGCTATTAAGTGTTTTGCAGGTGCCAAGAGAGATGAAGGCAAACTGTATCTTGCTTCCCTTATACATCTGTATGTTTCTTTAAGATTTGTGGTCTCAAATGGGGGTCTTCCCAACAGCATTGTGTACCTATTTTAAAATAAAAGAAAGCCAACTTCATTTTGTGCCCCCACAACACAAGCCAGCAACTACTGCAAACATTTTATCTGCACTTAGGTTAAGCATCTAAAAAGGGTTGCAAACCAACATAGTACTGCATCCATTTCCTTTGAACTTTTAAAAGCCTAAGCCAATGACAGATATATTCTATTTCAAAGGCAGCAAAGTACTTACATTACACAGCCTAAGGCCCAGATGTCAGATTCACAGCCATGCCCTTGTTTATTGAGGACTTCTGGAGAGAGGTAATTTGGTGTGCCACATATTGTTCTGTAAATCAAAGAGGCCACAGAGGCAGGTTAGGTTAGGAGCTCAGAAAGAGGAAAGAAGCTATTTTTCATAAGGTAGGTTTTACTCTCAAGTTCAGGCAAGAGCTCAGAGACTCTGAAGAGAACTTTCATGAATGCTAATAGTGTAGACGTGTTTCACAGTGTCTTCATGATACAGGAAAAGCAGACTCATATCTGCACCATTAGTCAGGTATCTGCCTCAGGCATTTGGTATTATTCAAATGCTCAAAGGAGGAATGCAAACGTCAAAACACAGCAAGCTTTTCTAGAAGGGGAAAATCTCAACACAATTATCTCTTCCTTTGCAACAGAATCTCTCTCCCTCATTTCTATGTGAATTTGGTTTCATACACTACAAGGCTTTTTTTTTTTTTTAAAAAAAAAAAAAAAAAAAAATGCTCCTACCTCCTCCTGTGTTCCAGTGGTTCCAGCCTAGCTGCCAAGCCGAAGTCTCCCAGTTTCAGTTCCATGTTCTCATTAATGAAGAAATTACCTAGCAGAAAGAAATTCTGGTTAGTCTTCTTGCAAAGCAGGAATGCATTTGCCACAGGTGCTGAGTCATACTTTATTCAAAGCCAGAAGCCAGCCAAGACTTTTTTTTTTTAAGTATCAATACTTAATACCATTCCTCACTCTAGTTTCCCACTACATAGACTAAGCTCATTCTATTAATTAAGCTATCAGCACACGAGTTTGAAGTGATACAAGGCTGACAGGGCTGAAAAAGTATGTATTTTTAGAAGTCATCGAGGAACAGAACTTACCTAGTTTAAGATCCCTATGCAAGATTTCCTGTTCATGAAGATACTTCAGCCCTGACACAATCTGCCTGAGGTAGTATCGTACTTCTGGTTCTGTCAATACCTTCCGTGCTTTCAAGATGTGAGCCATTGACTGCAGAGAAAAAAACAAAGGCAGACGTGTCACTGAGTATTCACACACACAATTCACATTAAGTAAATGAAAATTACTGCGTGTATGAGCTAAAGAAGCCATTAAAAATACTTTTTACACACTACAGTGTAAAATTAGAGATCACAGCCAAGTAAGCGCTAGATTTCTCCCAATTGATGCTCACCCTTCTACTGCAGTACTCCAGAAGAATGTAAATATTTTCTCTGTCTTCAAAGTAGTGGTAGAACTGCACAACATGCCTATGATTAAGCATTCTGTGCAACTCAATCTCTTTATCAATCTGGAGAGATAAGAGAGGAGGAAAAAAGCATTGTTAGCCGTGTGACCACAAGCCTGGGAAGCGCAGAGCAGACAGCCCTGCTGGAGTTGTTCCAGGAAAAGGGCTGGGCAACCCTGCACACAAAGAGAGTTTGAGGGACAAAAAAAAAGTCATTAATGCACACACACACCTTTTCCCTTTGATGAGGTTTCGCTACTCTGCTGTGAGGAATGATTTTTGCAGCATAAACTTTATTTGTTGTCAAATCTGTCATCTCATAGCATTTGGCGAATCCACCCTGAAGAAACACAGGAAAAAAGGCGATTAGAGAAGGTAGGAAAGAAGCCCCGCACTGAGTCATTCACCAGCTCGCACGTTAGTCAACGAGCGTAACTTCCTTCGGCCAGGTCAGCCGGCTAAGACACGGAGATGTGCGGAGCTCCCCTCCCGAAGGGCTGCGCCCCGCACACGCCGCACGGTCCCCACCGGCGCAGGAGGCACGGCTTCGCCGTACGGGCGAGAGGGAGGGGCCGCGACAGACGCAGGGAGACCCCGAGCAGGGCTGCAAGCGCGGGCCCGGCCATTACCTTTCCGAGCACCTTTCCGCGGCAATAGCGCTTCCCCGTCGTAGGGTCGGTTATAATCCGGGACACCTCGGCGGCAGGGTGCGCGTGCTGGTGGGGCTGCTCCTCCGCTTTTTTTCTACGCGGCTCGGCACTGCCGGCCCTCCCCACGGCAGCTTCGCAGCCCCTGGCAGCGGCAGTAGCGCTGGAGGCTCCGCCACCGCCGCCCGGCGGGTAGGCGATGGTTCGCAGCAGCTCCATCTCCACGCCGCCGTCCCGCCCGTCTCCCACCAGCCGCTCCAGTCCCCGCTCCCGACGTACTCCCAACACAGAGCAGTGCCCGGCTCGCCCTTATATCTCGCGGAAAGCCCCGCCCCGCCGAGTGGGCCGACCCCGCCTTGCGGCCCGGCCCCGCCTCCTGCTGCTCAGAACGGTCCGGTCCGGCTCTGGGTAAAATCCCTGTGCAGCCGCGGGGGCAGCGCTCAGAGCATCGCGACTGCAGCCTGCAGCCACCCCCGGCTGGAACGCGGCGAGAGGAAGGTTGGCGCTGGGCGCGCCTTGCTACCCTGGCCGTTGCTCACACGAGGAGGCTTCCCTCCCCAGCCACAAGCCCGGGCTCTAGGAGCTGTCTGACAGCAGGACAGGGACGGGCAGCACTGACGTTTTGTTTTCACGGACAAAGACGTTTCTTCAGACATCCCAAATACCTCTAAGGTACTTTTGCCGTATAAGGCAGGCCTCGTCTGTTAGTCAGATTGCAGAACGGCTGCATTCATTTTGTACTGAACGTTCAGGCTGCCCTGGCCAGAGGGTCTCATCCCGTTTACAGTTTTTTGTTTGTTTGTGGGTTTTTTTTTTTTTTTTTTCCCAAAGATACCTCACATCCCATTCTCTCCTTCCTCCAGACACCTCCTCCCAGCAACCCGGTGCTTTCCTCACCAGCAGTTGCTTGCGTTGCTGCAGTGCATGGCATGGAAAGGCTGCAGCTGGAGGGCAGGAGGGCAGCCGCTCCTGCAGCACTGCACTCTCCCCCCTTCCAGGATACTGCTTTGCAGCTGACATTAAAACTTCTCCCTGCTGATCAGAAACTGATATTTGATACAGATGCTTGAGAAGAAACGGTCCTTAAATAGTGAAGGTTGTGCAAGAGAGGAAAGTTTTAAAGTGTGAAAGTTGCTGTTCATTTCTGAAAATGCGTTTGCTTGTTTGTACACACTGGGAGTACTTCTGCTCATTTACAAAAAACAGAAGTCCAGAAAAATTGGTACAAATTAATATCTGAGCACATGACCATATAAAACAGTGTGATATCCTTCCCTGGGCATTTCTTCTTTCAGATCTTAAAATAACAGTAATATACGCTCATTTTACAGTGTCAACAGCAGCATGTATGTTTTATTAGAAACCCCAGAAAGAAAAAAAAAAAAAAAGTGAAAAGATAAATTTAAGTTTTTCTAGGTAAGTACTGCTTTATGAAGATATTGCACTTGAGTGCACATACACTTGATGGTGTGGACTCCACAAAGTCTGCCCATCTGCAATTAAGCTCCAGCCATGTGCACATCCTGCATAGAAGTCTCTTTCTTCCTCCCTCTCTCTTCCAAGTCATGACAGTAATGTTAGAATGTAGGCAAAGGGATGGGGGACAGAAAGAGGAAGAACAAAAAATTTGAGATATCCAGGTTTCACTCCTCAGTCCTGTGCCAACTCTTCCCTTAGCCTCTCACCAGTTGGCTTCCCAGGCCAACAGTTTTGCCATCACACAACTTACATTTTTCCAGATTAGTCTAAGTAATTGAAAAATAAGTTGCTTAATGTAAAAATAATTTCACAGTGCTTTGTTTTCTGTCACCAAGTTTCTTTGATCTGCTGTACTGAGAGGCATACGGGGGAAGAGGAAGCAAGCCAGAATAGAAGTGCACGTTTTCCCTCCACTGGAAAGGAGTGGTACTACATATAGCAAAAATTAAATTAAATTAAACTAAACTAAACTAAACTAAACTAAAATAAAATAAAAGCAAGTTTAAGGAAAATTGGCTTTGTCAGGAAAAGGAGAGATTGTTAAAGATAGGTTTTAAGAGGACACGAACATGTGCTTAGAGCTGAGCACAAAGAGTGTTCTGCTGAACCAGGTTAGGACTATTTGCTCCCTTATACTTTGCTGAAGCAAAGTCTTTAAACACTGTTTCCTCTAACATTTCCCTCAAAGTGTCCAGTTACTACACTAATCATTGTGAGTTTTCATAAATATTAAGATGTTGCAAAAATTAGGATTTTTGAGAGCGTTCTTAAACCCACAGATTAATTGTGTTTCTGCCCTTCCTGCCTCTGAGCCTCCTACTTCATCTTTCCTTCTGTCCAGTCTTCCCACTGCCTCTCAAGTTCTGCCCTGCCTTCATAGTTCCTCAGGGAGCTGTACGCACTAAGCTCAGTACTTAAGTACTGAGGAGATCTCTAAAAGCCCATGCACTTACAATTATATTTCTAGCTTCTGTGAAGAGCTACAGAGTATTTTGAAAGCAATATGTTTCACCTTTCCTTTTAAAACTGTTTGGATAAAATAGAGAGTGCTAACACAGGGACTTCAAAATAACCTGTGAATTTTACAAGAGGAATCCATCTTCGCTAGAATTTTGTGATTTATTTTTCTCCAAGTTACATCAACATTGTCCTCAAGCATACCTGCAACCTGCACACACGAGAAGCTCATCTGCAGGATCGGCAGAAGCTTTCCAACCCTATCAGTACGCAAACTGCATTTTCTCTGCCAAGAAACAAGGCAACATAACACAAACCCAGGCTTAGCATTCTGTCTCTAGTTCCAGAAAAAAAAAATAATCCCTCATACCAACAGCTTCACTCTCACAGACATGCACAGCCTTTCCATAAAGCCTGATAATCACAGGACTTGGAAGCCTGGGCAGACATAAATCTCTGGGTCAGGTGAGGAATGGGAATTTAACTGAGTTGCAGCTGGCCTAATTACAGGCTTGTAGCTAGCTGCTATAGCTGCTCTGGGAAGGTCCTGGCAGGAACCACTTGTTTTTACCTAGATTTTTGGAAAATAGATGTTTCAGGGCTTCTACTTCCATAAAGCAGCACATCAAATTCCTGCATATTACAGAACCACGGCAGCTGTGTTCAGTACCATGAATGTGATGAGATAGCAAAGTTCTTATTTGAAGTCAGTATCTGCATCAGCCACTCGGCCTCCACGTTGTCTAAAACCTGAACTTCCTTCCTCCACTGCCAAATAGGCTTCTCCTTCAGATGTCACGGCCCATAGGCAAGTAAATCACTGCTGGGTTTGAGTGCTAAAATGGAGCTAAGGAAAATGAATGCCTTTGAAAATAAAAGGTGAAAAATAAAATTTCCATCTAAGCTTTCAAAAAGTTTTCTCGAGTTTGTTTTCTTGTTGGGACTTAGGATCGGGCTGTTCGTGTTTCCACAGCCGCGCCATCGCACCCGCCCGCAGTCTGGCCCCGCACAGCCGCCCGCGCCGGTTCTGTCACACCGCCGGGCCGATCGGCAGCCGGTCATGGAGTGCCCTCCTCTGGGCAAGCCGAGATATGACAGTCTGTTCAAAAGGGCGCTCTGCTTAGAGATGCAAAAGTAGTGAGGCCCACGGACAGATTTTTCACTTGAAAAACTCGGGTCCTCTGTGACTTGCCAGAAGAGGTGGTAGTTATGTCTGAAGCAACTGTTGCAAATCTCAATGTGTGACTCCTGCTGAGTCTCACCTCTCCTGCCTTCTCCTCTTCCCCATCCCCTTCATTTCATTCTCTAGTTCAACCTCATCTACCCCAGCAGCTCCACACCAGTTTTCCTCCACCCCACTCCAGAGAGGGCTTTGCATTCTGCTTATTTGTTCCACTCCTCTCTCCTTCTCCAGGGCACCATCTGTTGTGCTTACAATAAGGTACTCACAGCCTGTAGAAAGCTTGGGAGTTGAGCACAGTATGGAACAAAACCTTTGATCTGACACTGCCATGTGGTTTCTCAGTCCCTTGAAACCCTTGCAGAGTTTCAGTGTCACAGATCATCCTTCCACACAGATATGACTCATTTGTCCTCCCTAACTTACCACAGAGGTAGAGCAAAGAACTTACTTCAGCTGTAATTCATGCATTTTCATCTTCTTTGTTAGAAGCTTGGCAAAGCTTCCAAAGACCTGAATTCTTTCACAGTTCCTTTTGAAGTGATCAACCAATTAAAAAGCAGGCAGGCCACCAAAAGCTTAAGACAGTCATAAGTTTTCCCAGAAAATCTCCAAAAAAGCGAGTACTTAGCCCAGTAGGTCACAGACTGTGCTAGTATTTGGAGAGGTGTCTAACTCTGTTCTGACTGTGCCAGTTCTGCATGGGTTCCCAGGGCCAGCAGGAAAACAGAGCTGTAGCTGAGGTATTGATAAGCTTCTCTATTAGGTCCCCAAAGACAGGGCTTTTTTGGCTGTATGTGCTCAGGATAAATTGCTGTTTCTGAAAGGTGCAGAGATTGAGTACAGGCAGATAAGTGGCAGCAATGTAGAGTCCAGTCAAGTGTCAGAATGTGCTGGGGGAAAGACCCTGCTTTCTCTAACTCCTCACCACTCTCACACTCTTCCCCGTGCTACTTGGGGTGAGTAACATCTCACAGCTTGATTTCAAGCATTAGACCAGACCCTCAGAAAAGTGCAGTAATGCCTTCATATGCCCTACTTTTATGAGTGAGGTCAGACCACATGTTTGCACATTGTGGTATTTTTCTCATTTTGCTTTTTGAGTTTGACTTGTTTTTCTTGTACGTAATAATAAAGAGTAGATTACACTAACCTCAAAGCTATTAGGACTGAAAGTTGAAGGCCTTTGCTTCTACCCCTACAAGTTAATCAATGTGTTTTTTTTTTAAGCTTTTCAAGGTTAATATCTGAGGACATGTTTGCAAAAACAATACTGCCAGATACAGTTTCATTCACTGAAGTACAACCTCCAGTCTTCCCCATGCATTGCAACGTAGATATTCAAGGGTGCCGACTGTATTACCCCATCCATAAAAAACAGTTTAATCTTATGACACAAATACTTCAGAATATTCATGCAGTGTCCTGTAGAATTATGCCCCCTCTACCTACAATATGAGGGCTCCTATGTACACACTTGGCCAAAAAATACCAGAAAAGATCACAAGCCATTTAGTGAGATACTCTGACACCATAGTCACCACTTTTGCTTGCAGCAGTTTATTTCAGCTATGGCTTTTGCTGACACTGGTGATTTTCAGCATGCTAGAGAAGGTGTTAGGGACTTCATGCGACCAAGATTTAAGATTCTGCATGTTAACAATATAGTGGTTATACCCAGAATTTGACCGTCTCCAATATAAAAGACTGCTAGATCCATTATACAACTGCATTGCTTCAGCAGAAGGAACAAAGATCTGCGTGATGGTAAAGCATCATGCCCAGTATTAGAGATAGAATCACAGAATCATAGAGTCACAAGGTTGGAAACAACCTATAGGATCATCCAGTCCAACCGTCTCCTCATCACCATTGCCACCACAAGCACTAAACCATATCACGCAGCACATCATCCAGATGCCTCTTGAACACTGCCAGGGACGGCGACTCCACCACCTCCCTGGGCAGCCATTGCAGTGCTTGACCACTCTCTGAGAGAAATAGTTCTTCCTTATGTCCAACCTAAACCTCCTCTGATACAACTTGCAGCCATTGCCCCGTGTCCTGCTCGTTGCCTGGGAGAAAAGGCCAAATCCCTCTTCACCACAACCTCCCTTCAGGAAGTTGTGGAGTGCAATGAGGTCTCCCCTGAGCCTCCTCTTCTCCACACTGAACAATCCCAGCTCCCTCAGCTGCTCCTCATAAGACTTGTGCTCCAGACCCCTCACCAGTTTTGTTGCTCTTCTTTGCACACGCTCCAGGACCTCAACATCTTTCCTGTAGTGAGGGGCCCAAAACTGAACACAGTACTCGAGGTGCGGCCTCAATACTGAGCACAGGGGGATGATCACCTCCCTGCTCCTGCTGGCCACACCATTTCTAATGCAGGCCAGGATGCTGTTGGCCCTCTTGGGCACCTGGGCACACTGTGGGCTCATGTTCAGCCGACACCCCCAGATCCCTCTCTTCTTCACAGTCATCCAGCCACTCATCCCCAAGCCTATAACGCTGCATTGGGTTGTTGTGCCCAAAATGCAGGACGCAGCACTTGGCCTTGTTGAACCTCATCCCATTCACCTCAGCCCAGCGATCCAGCTTGTCTAAATCCCTCTGAAGGGCCTCCCTACCCGCAGGCAGGTCCACACCACCTCCCAGCTTGGTGTCATCTGCAAACTTGCTGAGGGTGCACTCAATCCCCTCATCTAGGTCATCAATAAAGATACTGAACAAGATGGGCCCCAGTACCGACCCCTGGGGGACACCACTTGAAACGGGTCACCAGCTGGACTTCACTCCATTCACCACGACCCAATGGGCACGGCCCTCCAGCCAGTTCCTTACCCACAGAAGTGTATATCTGTTCAGACCACGGGCAGCCAGTTTCCTCAGAAGAAGCCTTTGAGGGACCGTGTCAAAGGCTTTGCTGAAGTCTAGGAAGACTGCATCAGCAGCCGTTCCCTCATCTATCAGACTGGTCACCCAGTCATAGAAAGAGATGAGGTTGGTCAAGCACGACCTGCCTTTCACGAATCCGTCCTGGCTGGGCCCGATCCCCTGGACACTGCATACATGCTGTGTAATCTCATCCAAGATGATTTGCTCCATAACCTTCCCTGGTACTGAGGTCAGGCTGACGGGCCTGTAGTTCCCCGGATCCTCCTTACGGCCCTTCTTGTAGATGGGAGTCACATCAGCAAGCCTCCAATCCTCTGGGACCTCACTATTTAACCAGGAGCGCTGATAGATGGCTGAGAGGGGCTCAGCAATCACCCCCACCAGCTCCCTCAGCACCCGAGGGTGCAGCCCATCCGGTCCCATGGACTTGTGACAGTCCAGATGGAGGAGGAGCTCTCTGACTGTCTCCACTGGAATTGCTGGGGGCATATTCTGTGCAGTGTCCCAGACTTCCAGATCAGGGCATAAAAAGCCCAGAGGATAACTGATCTGGCTGTTAAAGGCAGATGTAAAGAAGGCATTGAGGATTTCAGCCCTCTCCTTGTCCTCAGTGACCACCTTCCCTGCTGCGTCAAGTATAGGATGAGAATTATCTTTGATTCTTCTTTTCCCATTGATATATTTATAAAAGGATTTTTTATTGTGCTTTACTGCAGAGGCCAACCTGAGCTCAAGTTGGGCTTTTGCCTTCCTAACTTCCTCCCTGCATACCTTAGCTACTTCTTTGTAATCTCCCTGAGCAGCCTGTCCCTTCTTCCAGAGGATGTAGACTCTCTTTTTCTCTTTTTCTTGGCTTACTTACTTACTTACTTGAAGCTTACTTGGCTTCAAACCTGGGGAACAATCACAGTAGGGTTTTGTGCCTTAAAGGAACAGTCTAGATTCTTTTGCTTTTTGTAGCCCTTCTCAAAGCCCAAATACCTTAAGCATAAAGCCTCCTTGTTAAAGAAAATAATGCCAAAGAGTAGTCAAAATCCTCTAAACAGAACAAAGATTTCAGTACTTCAGTCAGTTAATTTCCCTTCCTTTTCTCCTTTCCAATTATCCGTCTTCAGTGGCTGCGGGACACAGGATAGGAATGTTTCTTAGCAATTAATCTTGATGTTTATTTTCTTTCTATGGGTAGGAAGGTATTTCCTGAATCCACAGAAAAGAAGTCAGTTACTGATGCTCAGATTGCACAGACAACACAAAACCAGAGCTATGAGATAAATGGGGCAAAGAGCCCACATATACATACATGTATATATATATATATATATATATA
>NW_024962268.1:8995740-9026442 GCF_019238085.1 Lagopus leucura | reverse complement strand
ATATATATATATATATATATATATATATATATATATATATATATATACATATATATATATATATATATGGCCAGGTTATTGTAGCACAGATTACATTGAATGGGACCTTGAAGATCTTATAGTTTCAAACTCCACTCCCAAGGCAGGGCTGCCCCCCACCAGCTGCCTAGGGCTCCACCCAACTTGGCCTTGAACACCTCCAGGGACAAAGCATCCACAGCTTCTCCAGGCAGCCTGTGCCAGTGCCTTACCAACCTATCACTGTCAGACCACGTAAAAAGTTAGTCCTTCTCCTGCTTATAAGCTCCCAATTATCTGTCTTCACAATATTCCAGATCAACTGTATCTGTTTTTCCATGTACATATTACCAGTAACCAGACATGTACACAGACTATTTCCTATATACTATAAGCATGATGCTCAAAAAAGAAAATCAAGTATTTAGGAGACTGAAGGGATTTGTTTCTTGTTTTCTACACTGAAGTATGCTAATGAAACAATACAGCAACAAATAACTAAATGCTCTGGCAAACAGGAATACAGATCACTACTTACAATCCTTAACTGTCTCCATAACTGTTACATTTGAACCGTAATGTTCAAATTCAGCAAGCCAGTGATGTCTGTGTCATGCATGCATAAAACCAGACCAACTTCAGAAAGCTACAGTTGAATGTAAAAGAGGTCAAGGGCCTACAGAAAATTGGGTTACTTGGTAATTAGATACAAGCCAACTCTTTCTGCACTAAAGGTGCTCCAGAGGCACTTTGCTCCACAAGTGAGACACAGCAGAAGCAATCCTGAGCAGAGCAAATAAACAGATGCTCAGAAGGGAAAAGTGGTCTAAAAGCAGCTGCTGTTAGAGCCAAATAAAGCAACTATGTCACCTGTGAGAGACAATATCCTGTGCTCCTTTCTCCATTGAGATTAAACCCAGCTAATGTTTCACTACAGCTTTCCCAGGTCTGATTTTTTTTATTTTTTTATTTTTTTTTTTAATATTTACAGACATATTTATGCAACTGGCACTACATTTAGCTCACTGGAGTAACATGCTGTGACTACTAATCCTAAGTATTAAATCATGTCATTAGAGAACTCTGTATAAGAAGTCACAGAAAAAAAAAAAAAATTAACAGGTCTGTAATGAAAGCCATAGTATCTAGGAAACAGAAACACAGAAGTAAGTCTTCCAGCCTCTTTAAGAACAGCAACAACAGTAGGTAGTGGTTAAGACAGGATGGATAAAAGAAAAATAATAAAAAGCATGCTCTAAATTACTAGGTGTAAAAGTGAAAATCCTGTGCTTTTCCAGTAACTCATTTTGATCTATTCATTCTAGCCCCCTTTTCTGATTGAAGCTGTTATTGGCATCAACCACCCAGTGAAGTTAGGTAAGCCAGAATGGTATTTTCCTCCTCCTGAACATTCCACCAATGGCCACAGGCTTCAGGCAATAATAGAATATCTGCTTGTCTAACTAGGTAAGCTGGTACCTTGCACAAAGAAAAGCTCCTCCCCGGCATGAAGAAAATGCCAAGGCAAGCTATAAAGCCAGAACTGTGATGAAAACTTGCTGGCAAAACGACTAAATCTAATCAGAAAAGTAAATACTGCCTTCCAACTATTTATCTGACAATAGTTAATGACCTCTCAGACTGGCCATACACCAGGAATGAAGCAGTGCACATGCTTCCCATCATTATAACAGATGCTTTTATGCATACCTGCATTAAGAAGAGAAAGTCAGGAGTACCAAAGTGAAAATGAAAATCAAGTTCCACAGCTACACGCATACTAAGACATTTTGTCTAGCACAGATAATGTTTTGACAAACTTTAGTTCTATATAACCTTTGGTTCTATATTCAGCGCAACTTTTAGCATGTTTGGGCTGTGAGTGTTCAGTGTGCTTTTAATGTCCTGTGTTTCTTAAGGTGAAGTAGTTCTAAGCTTTGAGTGCTGTTACTGTTGGCTCAAACCACAGCAAAAATATTGCTTAACAAGTATATCACATTTACATCTAAGCTCCTACATAGTATTAGCCCACAAGTGCAAGATAACACAGAGGTATAAGCTCAACTGAACTTAAAGAAACATAAAAACATGAACAAAATAGTTACTGCGGCTCTGCAATGCCAAGAGAAGCTGTGTCACTTAAAGAAACATAAAAACATGAACAAAATAGTTACTGTGGCTCTGCAAAGCCAAGAGAAGCTGTGATATCTGGCAAAGACCAAGCTCTCGGAAAGTATCACCAACACAAGCCACATCACCAGGATGTGATACTGCGATATACAACATGGATTACTGGACTTTTGAGAGGGGTCTGGACTAATTTTAGTCCTTGTTTCAAGCAGAGCAGAACACTTCTTCCAGTGAAAGAGCAGCAGTGACCTTCACAGTCAACAGTAATGTTTCTCCTATCGATGTCTGCATATAGCTTTACAAGTTCCTTCTTCTATTTTAGTCTTCCAGGAGGGCTGGTGTGCTGAAATATCTGTTCCTTTTTTTAGACACATCACTTCGAGTGAATCAAAAATATTACCTATCACTGGAAACCTTCACTGGTTTATATTTTTAGATTCTCACAGCATCAATGCTGCCACCACAAGCTTGCTGAGGTTTTGTGTTTGTTTTTGTTTTGTTTTGTTTTGTTTTTAAGCGGCTCATCACTGTGAGCCTTAAGTGACAGTTAAGTGGAGTCAAACTTTCGTATATATGACCGGCATGGATATCTTATTGTCATCTGTTAAATGGTGACAGAATCTAATGATCTCATGATTTCAATAGCCACCTGATAAATGGAACATACTGAGGTGTTCAAGTTTCTTCAAGTTGGAGGTGCCCAATAAACGCTTAGAGGTTGTGACATGAGTGACTTGGTTTACTGAGAATTATTGGTGATAGGTGGACAGTTAGAGTGAATGATCTTGGAGGTCTTTTCCAAACTCGATGATTCAGTGATTCTGAGGAAATCCTCTAATACTTTCACAAGCAAGCCTATTTCAAAAAATATATTTTTGGTTTCCTGTCATATAAACATATAAGTACATATAAATACATCTGCTCCTAGAAGAGCAATAATGGCTGAAATGGGCGGAAAGAATGGACAACTTTACGAAGTCTAGTGGTTTCCTGCCCTTTCAGCACTCAGAATGACTGTTTACACTTCTGTGCGCTTTGCTAAAAGCAGGAAAAGGTCAGCTAAGTGGAAAACAATGTGGTGAGTTGTTTTGTAGCTACCTTAGAGTGCTTTAAAAAGATGTATCAAGACATTAAATATACATAGCCATTGAAAATGAAACAAACATTTTCAAACACACTTTAGTCCCCTGCAGAGAACTGTATCAAAAACTCACTTAGAGCTGTCCTGGGTTCAGTCAGATGGGTCCCCAAGTGTGCCTTTGCAGGAAGAAACTACATGAACTATAACAGCTCTGCCCAAGAGGTGCAGTTGCTCAGTCTGTAAGCATTAAAGAGCTACAGAATTCTGTGGACTTTGCTTGATTTCAACATAATTTTTTCCCCCATCATTCGATGAATGGAAATATTTGTCATGAGTCTGCTAAGAATTCCTTATGCTGCATAGGCTTGACCATGCACCAACTTGGAAGGGAGTGTTGATTTGCCTGAGGGAAAAAGGCACTACAGAGGGACCTGGATAGACTGGATCGATGGGCTAAGGTTAACTGCATGAATTTCAATAGGCTGAGTGTTGGGTCCTTCATTTGGTCACAACAACCCCAGGTAACCCTACAGGCTTGGGGAGGAGTGGTTGGAAAGCTGCCTGATGGAAAGAGACTTTGGTGTATTGATGGACAGATGGCTGAATATGAGCCAGAGTGTGACTGCCCATGGCATTCTGGCTTGTATCAGGAATGGTGAGGTGAGCAGGACTAGGGAAGTAATCCTGCCCCTGTACTCGGCACTGGTGAGGCCTCACCTCAAGTACTGTGTTCAGTTTTGGGCACCTCAGTACAGAAAGGACATTGAGGTGCTGGAGCAGGTCCAAAGAAGGGTGACAAGGCTTGTGAAAGGCTTGGAGAACATGGCCTACATGGAGAGGCTGAAGGAACTGTTTAGTCTGGGGAAAAAGAGGTCGAGGGAGATCTTATTGCTCTCTTCCAGTATCTGAAAGGTGATTGCAGAGAGTGTGGAGTTGGTCTCTTCTCACTGGTGACAGGACGAGGGGAAATGGCCTCAAGTTGCACCAGGGGAGGTTTGGATTGGATATCAGGAAACACTTCCGTACAGAAAGGTTGTTAAGCAGTGGCATAGGCTCCCCAGACAGGTGGCCGAGTCACCATCTCTGGATATGTTTAAAAACTGTTTGGATGTGGTGCTCAGGGACATGATTTAGTGGAGGGTTGTTAGAGTTAGGGTAGTATGGTTAGGTCATGGTTGGACTCAGTGACCTTTAAGGTCTTTTCCAACCTGAGCGATTCTATGTTTCTATGATTCTATGCCCAGCAGTATTTACTGAACATATCAGAGGACTTGCTTCACATTCACAAGCACACATCTAATTTAGACCAATAAATTGTTTTCTTATATCTCCATTCCCAATAAAATGTTCCTTTGATAACAGACTTTTCAGTGATACACCCTCATCATAGATGAGAACAAAGAACTGACCAAAAGGAAGAATAAAATAGACTGTGCTATACTCCTTTCTGAATAAACTGTGGAAAGAGCATCTGGATTTGCATTAGAATGACATAAGTACATTTTTGGTCAAGAAACAACTTGGATATTAGGACTACTTCACTAGAAAAGACAATAGAAATCTTTGGGAATAATCATAGACTGGCTTGGGGTTGGAAAGGACCTCAAGGATCACTAAGTTCCAATCTCCCTACCCTGACATGATTGCCAGTCACTACAGTGAGTAGCGAACAAGATTGCCCAGCGCCCCATCCAACCTGGCCTTAAACAGAGCCAGGAATGGGGCATCCATATATCTATTCCAGCACCTCACCACTTTCACTAGTGATAATAACTATCCCCTGATCATTATATCCCTAATAAATGTATTCCTCTAATCTTCTCCTGCTCCCTCCACTTGAGTTCTTGAGTTTTTTTGTTTTGTTTTCATTCTCTCTCTTCCCCCCCCCCCCAAACCCTCCTTGTGTTCTCTGAGTCACTCTGTCCTTTTTATGATTTTTAGCTTGGTAACAGCCTCAGATTCACTCATGCCTGAAGCTAAGGTGGACTTCCACAAAGCAAAGGAGCAGCACTTCACAATCATTTCTGGGGCAGATCTCAAAGCCTTCTGAACAGCCCAGACCTTTCCATGGACCTTCCTTCTCACCTTTCTTAATTCATCCTGCTTTGCCCTAGTACAAAGCAGAGGAGAGGATTCTCCAAGGAAAGTCATGGCTGTAATCTTAGGGAAAAATAAAACTTAAAAACATCTTTGGAAACACTAGAAAACAATGTGCAAAAGCATACAAATTAAAAATAAAGTTTATGGTGAAGAAAAGGAAAATAAATAAATTATATGACCAAAGGAAATAACAGAAGAATGTAGCAAGTCCAGAGGACAGACAGTTTTAGAAGATGATGTTTCAAAAGAAGTCGATGCCCATACACTAAGCTAGATGTATTTTTAGGTTAGCAATGCTTGGGGCCAAATACTTCACAGAGGTGGGTAATCTTTCCTGAAGTAAACTGGTAAGTGTTTTCTTGCATACTGCTGCCTGAGAAGGAAGAAAAAATGTTTTCAGCAGTCCTCTTGAGATCCTGTATCAAGCAGCATTAAATGAATTAATAGGAGGTTAGAAAGAAGAGCATTACAGAGATAGAGATCATACCTCTGTGAACAGCAAAGGCTCAGGAGCTGATGAACACCTTGTTCCATGAACATTAATTATACAGTTGCTCATTATAAGAGCATCATCCTGCACTTTATGAAACAGCCATGTCATCAAGGGAATAAAACAGTGCCTATGAGGGGAGGTGAGATACACTCCAAACAATAATTATGAAGATAAATATCAACCAATACATTCTCTCAACAGGTCTGATTCATTAATATTCAAATTAGTTACAGGGGAGAGAGGATAATAAAATCAAACACCTACTTTGTCATCTCCTGAGAAAATATGAGAAATTCTTCCTCTGGGAGTGAAAATAAGGGACACATTTTGGAATTAATGTTATAAGGTGTTCATCTATAGTTGTATCTATATTGTTGCATGCATGCCTACTGGTCCAAGCCATCAGGCATCACTGCTGTTTGGTTGGTTCCTGGCCCCTATGCTGCATTCAGCAGCTTCCAAGAGCATACTGAAAATACTTTATAAAAAGAAACACCATAATGCAGGAGGGAAAGAAAAGAAGAATAGATTAAAGCAGATTTTTAAAGACAAATAAGTGAAATTTACACCTTCCACCTCCACCTTTTTAGTATGACAATTAGACCAATTCCCCCTAATTTCTCTACAGATTTTATGATAGCAATCCCCTCTGGAAGAAAAAGATGGCTTGAAATGGAGCTGAACTTCAGCACTACTTCAGCACTTCTGAAAAAGAGCACGATAGCTCATCTCTAGCTATGGCATGCTGAGCAATACTGCTTCTAAACAAGCCCAATAAATACATCGAGCTACTATTTCAAGATTAACTATTAACATTCCCTTTACCAACTCTCAACAGCCAACCAGAGATCATTACAGACATTGGAACAACCTTCCCCTTCCCTCCCCATCCCACATTTGTATAAATATGCCCAGACACAAGAAATTCAGTTTTGCTCAGTTCTGAGAGTTGACATCTTTTCTTGAACACCATAACCACAAACATACTACAAACAGTTCTGCTCAAGATCACCTAAGGGAAGAGTATATTTCTTTGACAAGCAGAACAGGACAGAATCAGTAGTAGTTTTTCTATGAGTTTCCTCACCTTATGTTATTTCAAACAGAGGATGAGCATACGTGCATTGGCCCAATACGGTTTAACCCAGCAGCAGCTTAGCACCTTATGGCCATTCGTCACCCCAACTGTGCCTGGCAAGATAAGGAAGAGAAAAAGAAACAAAGCCAAAGAACCCATTCTACTTTTCAGTAGCTGCATATGATGAAGAAGGAAGGAAGCATAAGACAAGGCTATGTATTTCCAGCTTTTGTTTCTGAAATTGGACCTAATACTTTTGTGAATCACAAGTGAATTCATCAATCCAGGAGCAGAGCAAGGCCTTCAGGCTTCCTGAAATGAGGAACTTCTGGCCCCAACAGTAAATTAACCATCTTCAGCCACCTGAATTCAAATCCACTACAGGACATGAATTAATGCATTGACTCTTGACTTTTTTTTGACTGTGCCTCTCTGCATATGTGTAGTGCTGCATAAGGGTAAGCAGAGCATGGTGTTTTTCCTACTGCTTGGCTGGAAGTCTATGAGAAGGGGACATTCTTCTGCCCTCAACATGTGGTCCATACTCACAATAGTCCCAGTGCACACAGGTCAGATAGTCTTTTAACTTCAGTATCTCCAAACAGCTCAGCTGCTGTTATTCATCTCTTAACATTACTTATGTGAACTGTGATTGACAGAAATCCAAGCAGTGTAATGATCTGCACTCTTTTTTTTTTTTTCATTCAGTAATGTTTATGGGGATCCTGACGAAAGGTTAAAGGTAAATTTTGCAATTAGCAGTTAAGAATTGTGGGTTGGTGTCACGGGTGCAGCTTTAGCTTATAATTTTCCGTACCAGAACACTTTCCAGTACACAAAGAAGTTAGTTGCAGCACTAAGCCCTTCCTTTGTTTTGAAAATCTGTCTGGCTGAACACATTGGCTGCTCAAAGATCTCAAATTGTTTGAAATATGAAATATGTTTGAAAACCAGGATACAAAACATTCAAGATTTAGCAGACCTGATACAATATTTGCATTTAGTACTATACTGGCAGCAGGAAGACAGATGGAAGTATATGGAGCTCATGAAGGGGAAAAGAAGATAGAAAAAGTGCTGAAAACAAGGCAATGAAACATACAAATAATGCTTCCGCGTTTCGTCTTGCACATACGTTAGAGAGTAATCTTTATGGGAGGTTATGAACTACTTTTATTAAAGGATTTAGTTCATGTATAGTGTTTATGAAAAATTAACTGGAAAATGAAGCTGTAAGTTTGAATGACAAGAAGTGCTCATAATTTATTATACACAAAGCAACCTGCAGCTTGGTTTTAAACCATCTGCAGGCTATCCTTTCCACCTACTTGTGGAAAAACTCATTAATACTGTGACATACTCAGGCAGTGTTTAACAAGAATGGCCAAAGGCGAAGGATTCACCCACTGTTAAATTCACTAGGTTAGCACTGGAAATAGCACACAAAATCCAAAATAAGCCCATATTTGATGAGGGACATCTCAGCAATAATGCCACATTAGGAATAATGATTTTGTGTCAGAGTGTACAGCCCAAGGTTGATGACCATTTACAGGCAGCCTCAGAAATGAATTAAGGCTACTGCTGCAGTTAACCAGTTCTGGTACAAAGGGCACTTCCAGTTCTTACAAAAAGACATATTTTGGAGGTACAGGAGGTTTTAAGGGCACTCAGATTAATTTAGAAATGATCTATTACAGAGAATCTTTAAATGAGAAAGCCTTCAAGTTGGATATTAGGGAAAAATTCTTCTTCAAAAGAGTGGTCAGGCACTGGAACAGGCTGCCCATGGAGGTGGTTGAATCACCACCCCTGGAGATGTTCAAGAATCGTTTAGATGTTTTACTGAGGGACGCAGTTAAGTGGGGAAATATTGCTGGTAGGTGGATGGTTGGTTTAGATGATCTTGGAGATCTTTTCCAACCTTGGTGATACTGTGGTTCTGTGATTCCTTGAAGATGAAGTAATTTCCAAGCAGTTCTTAGCTTCCTTTGTAGTGATCTCTTTAATGGATGCAATTTTCGAACGTGAAGACATTTTTGGCAGCAGCCTCCAAGAAAAGTCAGCCCTCACCCTCTCCTCCCCCAAGCTCAAACCTTTCTCATATTTGGAAGAAAATACAAAGAAAAGCAACTACTATGAGAATTCGAAAAGTATTTTTCTTCCTACTGTCCTCATCTTCTTAGTGCATGGTCTTCCACACAGTCATATACATCACTCAGAAAGTATTTTATAGCTACAAGTAACAGTGTGTCTTGCATGAGTTTTAATAAGTTAAATATTCCTACCAATAAAATTGATTTTTGATAAAGCATTATTATATCATCTTAGTATCTTCTAAAGACAAAGAAAATAAGAATAGCAATTTAATGTCAACTAATTGATTATTCCTTTCCACTTGGATAAGAAACCATTAAATCACTATGTGTCAGTGCAAGCTTATTTTTCATAGTAACACCTCTGTTAATCTTACATTGCACCATTGTTTGTGGAAAAAGTGTCTGAGTTTCTCATATGTATGAAAGAGGAATTTAGTAAAAAATAAATATTTACACTCTAGCCATATACTTAGATTCCAGAAGTGAGACAGAAAGTTAAACAACCCTATTAAGCAATGGACTGTATAGTTTTAAGCGTGCATTGGCTTTAAAAGTATGAAACTTCTTCAAATATGAAAAAAATTATTTTCCTCTTCTAAATATTTCCAAATCATAATGATACTATCTACATCTTTTTAAGGTGCATTATTTTTAACAAAAAAAAAAATATACTCATTAAGAGCAGCGCAGCAGAATTGCCAGGTTACAGCCTGAACCAAAGGCTGAGCAGCAGGTGAAAAGGCAAGGCCAACACAGCAATGCACCTGAGTGACCAGAAAGGGTGGAGACTGGATCCATCTCTGCTCACCTACATTTAAGAGATGGCAGCTGAGGGAGTAGCACTTCTATAGCAGAGACTGTACCCCTCTTAGGCTGTCACTGGAAGGGGTGAGCCAGTTTTCCTTCTTTTTACCAGCTACTGCTCTGTATTGTTTGTATCCTATTAGAAGGCATTGTCATAACTTTCTTTTGCTACACAAGCAGGAAGCAACATTTCTATCCACTGATGTAGAAAGACAGCCTGCCTGCTATTATCATATACCTGTTCTCTTTCGTCACCTACAACTCTAAGTAGAGCACTAAGACTTGTCCACTGTCTTCAGACATCCCTGAAATCCACTGGGCTGCAGCAGCATAAGGTTTAAATTTCTTGGGAACGCTCAGCAGTACTAAACCAGACTAGTAGGAGGGTATTGCCATGAAAAACATAGGTGATTTTAAGCAAGAGGAGAAAATAAAGTTCATTCGCAGCTATACAGCCCCTGCTCAGTAGAGGGGCCAAGTGTGTTAGTTGGGGCTCTCCATGGGCTGGAAAAAGTGGGGAAAACTGCAAAAGCAGCCTTCTGGAAATTAATCTGGATGTGGGCACTGAATTTAGGGAGTCCGTTTCCTTTCTCTCCAAGTGAAACTGAAAGAGGCAGCAATTCCAAGAGGTATTTCCAGCTGTGTCCCACAGAATGTGGAAAAATATTAGCAGATGGTCCCTTAATGTGGTTGGTACAAGACCCTTCTCAGTTCCACACTTGTGAGTAAAATACTTTCTGCTGCATCAGTGATGGAAGAGGAAAAGTAAAGGAAACATCCATATACTGACAGAACGCTCAGACAGAAGAGAGATTATTTTTAACTGGCAATCATTTGGACACTGACATAAGAACTTGTTCTTGCAATATATACAGCAATATGAATAGTAAAGATGGTTCTTACCAGGCTTCACATTGTTTAATAGCTGCATTAAAAAAAAAAAAAAAAAAAAAAAAAAAAAAAAAAAACATTTTCCAGCTTGTTTACTCAGCTCTTTCCTTCCCTATTTTCTCTGTTATAAACTACAATTGGAAGTGGTAAAAGCCCAGTAGCCTAAAGAACACTTTGCAGCAAACAGCCACTCTCCTGTTGCTCCGCGTTACATGGTTCCTTGTGACATTCAGCAGCTGCCTACTTCACAGAAACAAGGAATAAAACCAGCTAAACCAGACTCAGTGCCCTATCACTAATATTATAGGTTGGATTGTTAACAAAGGACAAAAAACTCACTTTGGATGCAACTTACAGCAGGAAAATGTTGTTTAGGTGAAGGAACAGAATTACAGTATGTACAATACAGCTAATCCTCGTTTTTTTTATACAGAGGACAACCCCTTAAATGCCACAACTTAAAGCAATTTTCAATGTATATAGGAATATTTTGTGTTAAGAATTAAAGTTAAAAACTCTCAAAATGCAGTTGCTTGCCACAGACCATTTGCTTTTGGAAGCAACTCTGGTGGGATCATGGGGAAATTCTGCTAAATGATATAAATATTCAGGTGTCCCAGTTTGTTTCTTTAACGATTTTTTAATTATCATGAGATCAGAATTTAAAGAGCAGAAAACAAAGGTATTTTACAATTCTAAATAGAATTTAAAATAATTGATCAGGGCAGACCTTATTTCTGTAATGCCTCACAGAAGCTCACAAAGGAAGATTGATTCCCAGTCTGAGATTTGCATCCATTTGTCTGGACTTCCTCTTCCAAACAGCTAGGATTAAAAACATCTGATCCAACTCAGCTAAAAATCAGAGTTGAATACATGAGATCACACAAAACTTCTTCAAAATGACTTTTCTCCCCCTTAATACCTAAATCCCAGACTCAAGATCTTCACTGTAAAACTACATAATGTTATACTAAAGTATAAATCCTATCTTATCTGCATATGGTGATTCAGATTAAGGAATCTTCCTAAGAAACAGTGCTACATCGAATGACTACAGAAATAAGATTTGATTTTTAATGTGAAGACTTGAGGCTTTGAGCTTTTTGATAGTCAGTAGAGGATAGACAAATGAAATGGTTCGTATTGGCTTATTTTATCTGCGCTATGAGACAGACAAATATATAGACTGCTTAATTTTATATTTCTTTGCTGGCAACCAGATGTTTACACCCACTGAGTGTTCTAACAGAAATTGAGTGGGAAAGTACACAAGGGAAGATGAATGTGTTTAGGAGCCAGGAAAAAACTTGAATTTTACACTAGGAAGCTGATAACCCTCTATTACAATGTCCAAATGCCTTTCAATACTGTCTGTTCAAGCCTCAGTGCAGTTGTCCAAAAATACAAATATAGTAGGCTGGTAGCATGTCTCCTGGTATTACAGCAGCAAGTGCTTAAAAACATGTACCTCTCTATCCCCTGTGCAGAAACAGATGAGGATTTGGCTAAGAAAAACATTTTTAAAATGTTAGCTATGGTGTGATTTTGCAGTGCTGTCATCACATAGTGATTCAGAGGGAGGTCATACTTCACTTGCATGGAGAATCAATTAAAGCATGAATGTTGATACTAATGGATTGCAAACACAATTAATGTTTCAAACTGCATATGAAGTTATGACCTAAGGAATTGAGGCACTGTAGAGTATTTTATATTAATAAACCAACCAAACAAAAAAGCCCACCAAAGATGGTGAAGTTTATTTTTTCTTTTCATCTGCAGAGTCAATACTGCTTGTGAATTGTCTAACACTAGGAAGGAAGGGTATAGCAAATCAAACACATTCATATTTATCTCCCAAGCAACAGGGTAATGTTTTGTCTTCATATTGCTCTTTCTCTGCATTGGCCATCTTTTACTTTGAGTTGCTAATTCAACAGAATAATTTATTCCATTCATTCACAGTGTAGTTCAGGCTACATAAGAGAGAAGAGGAAATGTTCAATTTTTTTTTCTTTTCTAATAAAAAGACTACTTCAGGAATTGTCTGTTATTGTAAAAATTAAGACCAGTCACCGAATCAAGCTATGACTTCAACTAGTATGTCATATCATACAATACATAGCATTCAAGCTTATCTGGAATGTTAAATTTCACAGTCACTGCTGTTACCTAATATTATGATGCTTGTACTGTATTTATAAGAGTTAAGAAAGCAACAGATAACCTATTGCTATATTTTTCAATAATCCTAAAGTGATTTTGATCGTTGAGCATTTTGATCACAAACTGGGATAGCAACAATTCTATGCAGACTTCCAGCATCCTCATTAGCCAGAAATCCCTTGCAGAACCGGCCCAGTTCTTTACAGAGCTAGGCCACATTCCCTATTCAGGTAGGGTACAGTGCCTACTCCTTTTTTCTGATCTGTTCTTCTCTTTCACTTTCAGAGTGCAGCTAGCAAATTTGTGTTCTGTGCGGCGCAGGGGCACGAAGCAGTAACTGCTTTTGGAGAGTGGGAAAAGGATGCTGGTTTTAGTATATAGGCTGCTAGATGGAAGAGACAGAAGCACACTCAACTTTCAGACTCTTCAGTTGCAGAAAGTAGCAAAAATGTGAGGTAGAAGTAAGCAGGAGAGTACAAGAAAATGATTTTGAAGCTGCAGGTAGGTTGGAAGGAAAAAAACAAAAATACCACTGTCTAACTAGAAAGGCACTACTTTAAAGCAGTCTTGTGGAAGTCTGGTTTACCAGGTGTTATGCTTGCTCCAAGTAGGATTTTAACTCATGAAAATTTGATGCCCCATATAGGAGTCCAAAAGGAGGACAGGTGTCCTCCTTTTTACTGGTGTTACAGGGGAGCAATGTGTGTTAATTTTTGCTGTTTTCATCACTTTTATCACTCATGTCTGCTTTGATAGGACAACAGAGGAGAGACAGAACTTTGTAGATTTCTAATGGATGTGTCCCCAACAGGAGAGACTGGACATATGCAAAGACCATCCAAGGACACAGTAACAGGAGTTGGTGCAAAGAGCAGTCCTCACACACTAGTACTTACTTGGTGCTCTGCCATGCCAGGCTGTGTGCTGCTGCCTAAGCCATCTTCCTACATCTGCATTTTACAGTTTTCCTGCAGGTCTGAAGGTCTTAGTGCTATTTCATATAGTAACTTTCTTTTCAGGGTGGCAGTGGTTTGAGTAGCAGCTTGCATGACTAGCAGCATTTGTCTGATATTTTCTAGTTCATATTCCAGGTACAAACATTCCCCAACTTTAGATCAGACTCATGCATATGTCAGAACTTGGTGGTGTTTTGGCCCTCTCTGTATAGTTGAAATACACTCAAGCATAAACTTTTAAATTTTATTTGAACATAACTTCATGATTTTAGGGTCAAATGGGCTCAGGCAAACCAACATTTACTTAAAAGACTGGGCAGACTAAGTTTGATGGGAAGAAAAAGGGGTTTTCTTACCAAAATTGGTACATTGCAAAATGTTATGTCTGAATACAATAAAAGAAATGGGGGAGAGGAGGAGGAACCAACAACAAAAAAAGGGAAACTGTTTTAACTATGATGCTGTTCCGTCAGACTTAGTTCAGTTTTATGCCAGACTTCTGCAGTACACTGATTTAGATCCCAGACCAAGAGATCAAAGTGTCATGTTCTTAACGACCTCTGGCATCCCAAAATAGAAAGATCTCTGAATGAGTAAGACCTATCTGAGTGGTCTTAATTTTTACTGTGGCTAGGTAATGAAAGCTTCATTAATTATCTCCTCAAAACAGTGTACTTTCGTCACTCCTGTTTAATTTGGCAGAATTAGTATGTGCTCTCTACTTAAACTTTGTGCACTAAGTAAAAAAAAATCATTAGGAAAAGATTTTGGTTGGTTTTGAAAACAGGTTAACTGGAAAACTGAAGGGGAGAATACAATATCTGCAACACTTGAAATGCTCTGATTTTCCAACGTGCTTTGGACTGACAACACTTGACACTTTTGAGGCCCTTGCCTAGCAACAGGATTTTCGAGAGCTTGTAACTCTACCTGTGCCTGGGCCCTTTCCCACTTCTGCTTCTAACATTTACGAATGCTTAGACACCATCCTTTTGTGGGCATTTTTCAAGTACCAATCAGCTTGCACAAGTGCCAATCAGCTTATATAAAAAGCTAAATCTTCTTTTGCAATGTTTGGTGATTCACTTACTTGCCCACATCCAGTTATATCATGAGGACTGTCTCCCCTAGTCATCCCTTTTCTCATATTGGGAATTGGTTCTTTATTGGTTCCTAATCTTCTTGCTAAAGCACCCAGCAAACCCCTGACTACACTGCCTTAAAGGGATGATTTACAGTTAAAGGGATGATCTACAGTTAATTGCTTGAAGAAAGCATCTTTCCCCCTTCCCTTCCCTTCCCTTCCCTTCCCTTCCCTTCCCTTCCCTTTCCTTTTAAAGAACACTGCTAACTGTTTAAGGATGCATGTCCCAACTTTATTTGCAAAGACAAACTAGGGAAAACTTGGGGCCTGGAGGAATTGGTGGGTTTTCTGGACTCCTGATGCAGAGCTCTGTCGCTTGTAGTGGCTCAGCTGTTTATTCAGAAGCAGCTTCTAAGCCTCAGATTGCTTTGAAGTTATTAGCAACTATGATGAAATGTAATTAGAGAATATGAAATGTTCAGTTTCTTTATTTCCTTGGGGATTTCTTTTTACTGGGCTGAGCAATGACCCAGATTCCTCATCAGATTTAGGACTGCTTCTGTTTCCTGGGAGCTGGAATAACAATTTCACAGAAGGGCATAAACAGTCCAAAGGGTTCCCTTTCCCTTTCCCTTTCCCTTTCCCTTTCCCTTTCCCTTTCCCCTTCCCTTTCCCTTTCCCTTTCCCTTTCCCCTTCCCTTTCCCTTTCCCTTTCCCTTTCCCTTTCCCTTTCCCTTTCCCTTTCCCTTTCCCTTTCCTCCCCTCCCCTCCCCTCCCCTTCCAGCTCTGAGCTGTCAGAGCAATACTTAACAAACTTTCTTGTCCTTCTCTGATATTCTGAACTTTTCTGAACCACTCTGACATTCTACGACCTTCTCTTCTTTTCCTCCATCTTGTCTCTAATTTATATTTTTATTGCTCTTGGAACTGCATTTTTCTGACTTCTCCTCTCTGATCATTTCTCTTCTTCATCCTTCATTAGTTTTATCCTCTCTGGTTTTATCTTCTATGACCTTTTATTTTTTTCCCATCTGACATTGTTTTCCATGACTTTCTTGTCTCTGACCTTTTTTCTTTAAATCTGTTCTGCTCTTTCACCTTCAGAGTGTAGCTAACAGAGCAGCTGACAGACAGCAGTTTGCATAGTAGTCTCTGGTTCTGCTCTGGAAACTTCTGGATCCCTGAGAAACGGGAATGGACCACATGGCTTCCAGAGGTCCTTTACAACCTAAAACATTCTGTGGGCAAGAAAAGCATGCCAGTTAAGATGTTTGGTTTGCTCAGTATACAGACAAGAGACAGTGACATTAAAATGAGCTTCCAAATTATTCATCCTGAATTGAAGTTTGCATATTCCCTAGGCTGTCTACATTTACATCTACAGATGGCATGTTTGTTGTGTTGCTGATATACATAAATAAGGTTATCTCCTCACCTTTTGTACGGGTGCAAAGAAATACTGGACAAAAGGGTGTTATTAGCTTTTCCTGGACAGAAATTTAAATAGAGAACATAAAGACTGAGCTGGTTATGTTTTGTTTTACTCAGTTTTTAATAAAGTAACAGCATTGTTCTGATTTGAAATAAAGTATGACATGGACAGATCTGTTTGTACTCTATAGCAATTGTGATATATAATTTGACACTGCTTTATTTTGGAACACGTTTTGACTGTGCTGATCCAGTTGCCCCCTTTTTTTTGTTTGTATTCCTTCAGGGTAAGGCAAAATGGAAGTAAGCTTTTTCAAGCTTCAAAGATCTTAACAGTGATAATACCATCACTTTTATAAATGGAGTTTTCCAACTGCTCAGCTGTAATACCTCAAGTAAACCATACTGAAGAAAAGGTTTTCTTCCAGCAAGAGATAATAGGGCTGAATAATAAAGGAAGAGAGGAAAAGAGAGGGGACATTTAAAACAAAAGTGGCTGACTACTGAAAGCAAGCTCTAAAATATATTCTTTCCTCCTCTTATTCCAACATAACACCAGTCAAATAAAGATCTGTAACTTCATTTTCAGTTTTCAGCAAAGACATGTAGTATGAAAATTACTGAAATGAGCATTTTAGCCTGAAGATGAGGAACTGAAAGAAAAGCCAATTACTTCTCATCTTCTCCTCTGACAAGAGAAATCATGATTTGCCATTTTGTCTTAGCTATTCTTCCTTTCCAGTGAGGCACCAGCCTACTTGAATAGTTTCTGAAGCTCCAACTAAGGTCAAAGAAAACAAAAAGTGCTATGCTTACTGCATACACATGCACGGTACTACCTGAGGGACCCATTTCAGATTTGTGCTTTATGGTAGAGCTGTTTATAATGTTCAGCTGGAGCCCCATGCAATATTAACTGAATCAGTACTGGAACTGTTCCTCAGATTCCAATCTCCAACCTATTAACAGACCCTTGGCCTCAGATACTGCTAATTCTAAAGTAGCCTGTCTGTTGGCAAGTTCTCCTCATGGTTCAAGCTAACTTTCTTTGATGCAGTACTAGCCACTGTTCCTGACTCTGATGATTATGGAATATCTTGCTTTCCTTCTTTTCAGATATTTGAAGAATATCATGTTGTCTCTCATTCTTCTCTTGGTGAAAGTCAGTTTTTCAAAGTATTGATCTTTTTATACTGTGATGCTAATCGCACAATGTTTATGCTCTGGATGCTCTTTCACAGAAATGCAGCACAATCAGTAGTTGGATTTCAAACATACATGCTCTTGATTGCTATTATTCCCATGTATAGAATTTGCAACTTTCCCTTCACTCATTCTAGAATATTTTTCCAGTAGATTCAGTTCAATTAGTTAGCTTGTTTGTTTATTCTGGAGGGAAAGTGGCAAATGGGGGACGGGGGGGGGAGGGGATAGAGGCTTTTAGAGTATATACAGATGTATACAAATCTTATGAACTTGGGATGCTTGGACAACATTCCTATGCTCCAACCCATGAACAAGCCCTGTTGAGTCAAGACAATGTAATACGCAGATCCCTCTGGTGTTCATTACTTTACCTGATGATATCTTATCAAGAGCTACAGGATTCTGCTCAAACTCCAGGCTAAGCTAATCATGACTAAGAAGCTGAACAGATGTAACCTGAATCCTGGTTTTGGAAGGATATGACTAAGTCTTCCTCCACAACTTCTGATAGGTAGATTTATTTTATGCTGTCCTATACAGTCAGCTTTCTCTCTGCTGATCTGGGCTGACAGTGACAATGTGATAGCACCAGGTTGCTCACTGCATTGTTCTTTAATCAACTTAAAGCTTCGGTGTCAATTCCCATGATAGCAGATGATCGCAAGACATGCTTTTCCTTGCATTTGCAGGTAATTAAAATAGCTAGCAGTGACTTGATGCAAAAGTGCACTTAGCAGCCATCAGCCATTTAAAATCCCAGAAATAGGTAGAGGATTATTGTATTGCCTATCCTCTGTCACTCCCAGTAAGATCAGTAAGATCCATGATTGTTATTTAATTTCCAAACACTGATAATTCAACAGACACAGAAAAGAAGAGCTGAAATTACAAGAGTGTTGGGATGGACAGGGCTTCCATAACAGAAAAAACAACATTTATATACATATATATGTCCTTTACATTGGTACTCTGAATTCTGTGAACATAGGTAGAAATATGAGCCCTAGATATCTGGACTCATTCATTTAGCCTTAGCAAATACACTTAGAAATATTTAGACTGCAGTGTTTGGAAAATATTTGTTCTTGACAATTGTGCTGAAATCTTCACATTTTGGCTATCAGAGTACCTTATTCATCTGTAAAGTGTATGCTTTATTAACAATTATTGTATTCAACAGCAATCTTTTTCTCATTAAAACAACAGAACCGGCCTGACCAAAGCATTTGATCAGAAACAGGAAATGTTTAAAATAGCTTGACATTTTAACCAAAAAACTTTTTTCAGCTGGTGAACATTTAAAACAAGGTTAGCCTGAAAGAGTCTAGTGGTTCAGAGTGGTTGCTGGTTTCTTGCTGGCTATGGTTTCTCTGAGTGCTCTTTTTGGGTCTTTTGTCCAAATACTGCCTCATAGCAGCTGCTAGTTAAGGATCATCCTATGTGAAAGTCCATGTTTGTTTTCTGTAATGTCAATAATAAAGGCTAGAGATGAGCTTTAATTCTGCTCTTTAACTCACACCCCATTTACATCTGACACTGACATATATAGCCTGGGATGATGTGTCCTATTGACTGTCCAGAAGATAAGTGAATGTTGTTGTTCCTTATTTAACACTATCTAGCAATGATAATTTGCCTGCTGATTTTTTTTCTTCGGATACATAAACCTATAGTTTACCTGCTTGTATTTTGCTAGTTCCCCAATAGTTTGTAGTTTGTGTCTGTTATAGTTTTTTTTTTTTTGTATTTTCTTCCTCACTCTTTATGACAAATCCTCCTTCAGATCTCAGATAATAAACTTATTTTTTTCCCTCCAAAAGAAAATATCGTTTACTCTCCTGACCTAAAAGACAGACATCGGAGAATTTTGCCCAGTGATATTTGTTTTACTCCTAACTACCTTTTGCTTGAGCCGCTGGATTAAGGTTATTTTAGAGTCAACGAGTTATGGCACCTGTCTTGGATTTTTTTTTTTTGATCAGTTATTTCTTTCAATGCTTATTTGTTCTTTCTGTTAATCCGGCATTATGTCCAGTTTTATCTTTGCTGACTAGCTTCCAAATTCTTATATCTTGCCTATCTCTGCTAAACTGAAACAATATGCTATCATCAGCTCTCTGATAGCAATGTCTTCAGGGTGAAATTCAATGTCTTACACTCTCTCAGAAGGTATGTCAATTAGGTATCTGTCAGTTGTTAAAAAACAAAAATAAAAACAAAAAAACCCCTTATTTTTTAGGGTTTATAAAAGTAACATCTTTTAATTCCAGTACAGATTAGGGATGCTGAGGTTAAAGAAAGACTGTATAAAAGAGATATAACATATTTCAGGGATCTGAAATGGTGTGACTCTTCTATTTCACACTACCATCCATAGAATAACATACATAGAATACCATACTTCTGCCAAGGGCTTCTTCTTTTTTATTCAAGACCATACAAAGCACAATAGGCAGAGAGAAACTGACACCTTAAAAGGCCTGATATTAATACTTGGAAAGCCTGAGGATTTAGGAGTTACTTTTAATATAATGAGACCATCAGCCACTAGAGGCCCTCCAAGTCTAGGAGACTGGCTGAGCTGCAGAATATCCATCCCTCTGGTTTGATTTAGTGCATAAAAAAGGAAATATTAGAATGAATAACCAGTGCTGAGAAGTAACATTCAGAGAGCCTGTTGGGCACAGCTGACAGAATTTGAGCTCTTCTCAGCTGCCATGCTGCCACAACACTCAAAAACTGCCCTTCTACAAGGGTACAGCCTCTTCTCTCACACACATTTTTTACTCTTCTTTCTCCCCTTCTCAGATTTTTCATCTGATTTCCTCAGCTGTTGAAGCTAAAGCAAGGACACTGATCTTTTATACTGTTCTAATGTTAGTGCCCAAGACATCTCATTTGGAAAGCAGAAGGTGATCCAGGCGCACTCTCCCTGCTGGCCACCCCTTTTTTAATGCAGCCCATAAATACAGCTGAAGTACATGAAATTGGATATGCCACAAAACTGGCACTCAGACCTGCAAATATTGAATAGCTCAAGGGTAATTTGATGATTTACCAGAGTAGAAAGTAGGCTAATATTCTCTTGGGAAAAGGAAATTCAAACTGAATTACAATTATTTATGTTACTACTAAGCAGGAGTTTTAATATGAATTAGGATTTTGTTGCACTGGATGTTTTTCAGATAATAACATGTAATTAGAGTACGATGCTGCCTCACCTCTCAACTCCAGAGGGCAGGGCCTCGAATTTACTGGTACACGGAGAACAGTGGTTGCTAGAAGAAAAATGATCCTTTTGCCTTGTAAAAAAATGAGTATATTCTGCAAATCTTCCTGAATAGCAAATGAGGCCTGACCATCTATGCATATACAGCCTATGCTCTGTTTCAGAACACACACACACATTATGATGGGGAAAACCAGCATTTCTCATTTGTCACCTTTTTTTTTCTGTTATTGTCTCTATGAAAATTAGTTACTACCTTTGTGGTCTTTAGTGTTGTTATTATAATAACACAGCAATTAAGATAGGATCCAAACCGGAGACTGAATGACTTTTCAAGATTGTAGTTAAGTGAAAAATAAGTTCTTTCAAATGACTCCTGCCCTGCACGGGATCAAGATTACCCTTTGAAATGTTTGACAAATCTTTGACAGACTATTAAAATTTGGGAAAGAGTCCTTGAGCAAATTAGACCAACCGTAGTAAGTGAAACAGTTTTATATCATTGGGAATATCATAACACATCAAGGATGATGTCCACAACAGAAAGCAGATCTGTGAAGGAAGGACTCCAAACTTCAACAGGAAAATAAACACATTTCTCAGTAATGCTAAAAAACTTTACAAGGACAGTCATGTTTGAAATAAATGGATTGTGGCTGTAAACAGCGTTATTAACATGGAGAGCTTGGTAGAGACAAGTAGCTTTAGATGTTTATAACAAACAGATAGTTCTGTGATTGCAACGTGCTCAGTTCCATTTTAGTGTAGTCTACATTCCTTCTTTACATGTTTAAAACAGCAGATATCAACCTGAGCTCATGATGGAGAAGTTCTAGGTCTTTTCCATAACAGATCTTTATGGCCCTATACTGGAAAGGAAAGAATGACTGCAGCTTGAGGTCTTGATCAAACTTCAGTTTCCTTTGGACTCTCCTTTTCCACGATGAGTAAAAACCAGCCATAGTTCGGGTGGAACAGACTCAGAAATATCATCTGATCTTCCACAACCAACACCAAAGAAGCAGTGCAGTTTTGGGCAGGATAACTGGTAAAACTGCATATCTTCCTCTGATGAGATCTCCTAGAATAGAGGTAACCAGTATCTCAGGCAACATTTAAGCTCAAATTAGTTGAGCTATTGTTATGAATGAGAAGAGAGGGATAAAATTCATTTTCTGGAAAGATAAACCCATGTGGTGCAGCATCTGAGGCACGGACTCAACTGTGAACAATCCAAATAGTTTATACATTTCCAAGTTTCCTCTTGTAACTTGCCCACAATTTCTTTACATGTCAACAAACACTCCTTAACCTCGCATGGAGGCGCTTCTTCAGTCAGGGTCATGAGTAGTTCCTAGCCACATGCTCTTCCTCAAGAAGGGTTGTTATGCTGTGATAATCATGGTACAGATCATCCTGGACGGCATGCTTGATCACATGAGGAATGAGCATGTGATCCAAGACAGCCAGCACGGCTTCACCAAGGGAAGCTCACGCCTAACCAATCTGGTGGCCTTCTATGATGGAGTGACAGCATTGGTGAACAAAAGGAAAGGCGACCAATGTCATTTACCTGGACTTGAGCAAGGCCTTTGACATGATTCCACATCCTTATCTCCAAATTGGAGGGATGTGGATTTGATGGGTGGACCACTCGATAGACAAGAAACTGGTTAAAAAGCTTCACACAGAAGGTAGTGATTAATGGTTCTATGTCCAGCTGGAGGCCAGTAACGAGCGGTGTCCCCCAGGAGTCTGTCTTGGGACCACTGGTCTTTAACATCTTTATCAATGACATCAATGATGGAATCGAGTGCATCCTCAGCAAGTTTGCTGATGACCAAGCTGAGTGGTGCGGTTGACATGGTGGAAGGAAGGGATGCCGTTCAGAGGGACCTCGAGAGGCTTGAAATGTGGGTCCAGGTGAACCTAATGAGGGTCAACACAGCAAGGCGCAAGGTTTTACACTTGGGCCGGAGGAATCCCAGGCATCCATACAGACTGGAAGGAGCAGTACTTGAGATCAGCCCTGCGGAGACAGACCTGGGGGTCTTGATGGATGAAAACCTTCACATGAGCCAGCAGTGTGCTCTTGCAGCTCGAAAAGCAAATGATATTCTGGGCTCCATCAGAAGAGGGGTGGCCAGCAGGGACAGGGCGGTGATTGTCCCTCTCTCCTCTGCTCTTGTGAGGCCCCATCTGGAGTACTGTATCCAGGTCTGGAGCACCCAGTACAAGAAAAAGAGAGAACTGTTGGAGAGGGTCCAGAGGAGAGCCACAAAGATGATCAGGGGACTGGAGCACCTCCCCTACAAAGACAGGCTGAGGGAGCTGGGCTTGTTCAGCCTGGAGAAAAGAAGGCTGCGGGGTGTTCTATTGCAGCCTTTCAATACCTAAAGGGAGCCTACAAAGAGGAGGGGAATCAACTCTTTGAAAGGGTTGATAACAGCAGGACAAGGGGAAATGGTTTTAAGTTGAAGGAAGGAAGATTTAGGTTGGATGTCAGGGGGAAATTCTTTACAGAGTGGTGAGGTGCTGGAACAGGCTGCCCAGAGAGGTTGTGGATGCCCCATCCTTGGAGGAGTTCAAGGCCAGGTTGGATGGGGCCTGGGCAACCTAGTATTAAATGGGGAGATTGGTGGCCCTGCATGTGGCAGGGGGTTTGGAGATTCATGATCCTTGAGATCCCTTCCAACCCTGGCCATTCTGTTATTCTGTTATTCTATGATCCTGCAGCTCACTTGGCTTTTGTTGTCCTTGGTTCTCAGTATTCCTTTCTCATGCCTTTTATCTTGCTCCACAGCTTCGGCTCTGAACAGTCTTTCATCTATTCCCACAATGTAGATAGCCGATGTGTTCATAGACCTTTTAATTCTTCCAGATCAGTTAGTAAAAAAAATTAAAATACTTTGTCAGAAATTATTATTTAATATTTGTCAGTATTTAATATTTGTCAAGTACCCTAAAATTCAAAATTTAAGGCTGCCTATGCAGCTGAATTCAAGCTTGTGTGGATGCTTTATTTCAGATTAACTGTGGTTTTCCTACTGTCTTTGCATAGGATATGCAGGACTCAGTCAATGAAATTACATTTAATGCATACCGCATGCAGTTCTCAGTTTGTTAGTATCAATTGTTAATAAAATAGTATCAATTTTCTCCATGTTTTTCAATATTTCTTATCAGTACATTTTGTGTTCCTCATTATTTTTTCCTTAAAAAAAAAAAAAGGAGAGAAAGAGCTACTGATATAATTTAGTCATTTCCATTTTATATTTAGGATTTAAATAAGAGAATATTCACTTTCTTCACTTTTCCTGTTGATATTGTATGCCCAGTCTTAGGACTCTCAGATACAAGTTAAAGACAAGTAGCACTATTCAGAGTCCAGTTCTGTAACAGAGACTGCTTCCTCCAGATTCAGTGCTAACGCTCAGCAGATCCTTCATTCATGTCACTAGCGAACACCATATTTTTAAATTCCATTTTAATTCAATTTTCAACAGAAAAGTGCAACCTTATTTTGAATTCTTTTCTGCCTCAAGAAACAGAAAACTTTAGGACATTTCCACAAAACCTAGAACCTTCTGACAGCTGTTGTACAATGTCTAGCAGTACTAAGATAAGCTACCGGTCCCATTTATTAAAAATGAAGGACTTCCAGTGAAGCAGAGTGAGCATAGCATCTTCTCTTCTCTCGCTGTCCTTTCAATTTTTTTTATTACTTTTTGCCCATTGAAGATAAAAAAAGGTGGAGAGAGAGAGGATAATGTCAGTAGTCTGATAAAAAACTGATTTGCCTTTTATCATAGTCTTGTCAGATCCTTTCTCTGTAACATAGGCTTCAGACTTGATGCCTTTTGTGAATTCCAGGGATATTCTGGAATGAATAAATGGAAGGGCTTTTATATGCAAGATTTCAGGCTTTATTTCTTGAAACTGCTACACCTGCTAAAATCAAACTTGGGTAACTTATGTCATCCTCTCAGCTGGGGACATCTGGTCTTAAGACATTTGTTTTAAGAATACTTTTCATTACTTTAATAAGCTTTTCCCCAGTCTGAAATGTGCACAATTATTGAGAATGGCTTGGCACAAAACTGTATTCTTGCATTCAGTAACAATAAAATTATGTTTAATCTTAGTCAATAAAACTACCATTTGAATCAAACAGTCTTTTAAGAAATTTATTTAATGAACAATAAAGAAAAATGTAGGACCAAGTTCCTGTTCAACAACACTTGTTAACTAAATGAAATAATGCTTGTTGTAGCCATGATGCAAGCTAGTAAATAATAACAACAGCAAACAACGACAACAACCCTGTCAGTACTTTGAAAAATTGCATGGAAGTAGTTGGTTTAAAATTCTTTTAGCTGAGAGGAATTTCAGAGTCTTGTTAAGCCTATATGTGAAATGTCTAAGTCTTTTGACTTTCTAAATATATGGATCCTGGAGTATTTGTGTTTTCATTTTGTGAGTAAATCCCTGGTCTTAAAAGAAAAAATTCCTGATGAGCGTAGGGAAAGACAGAGTTATGCATACCTTTACCTGACAATTTTTTTGTTTGCTGTCCACCTCAGTATTGTTCAGAGTATGGACAGACTGGCTCACATTTAACTAGATCTTAATAAGACGTGACCCTGCTACTTTTCTAAAGGTACTCTTTTATACATGAATTAACTCAGACACTCTTCAGGCTGAAATGGAAGACATGTTTTCCTAAGTGAATTTTGAGCTATATCAAGATGTACTGTCAAATGCTGGTTGTATTGAACTATTTTTGCTAAGTGCTTCTGAGAAAATTAATTTACTTTATAAACTTGATATAATCAAGCTCAATTAGAGAAATTAAGGGAGACATTTGGGGTGGCAGCCAAAGTTGCTGAATCTGATTCTCTGTTCCTTCACCATCTGCACAATTTGTGCACTTGTGCAAAGCTACCTGTAGTGGGTTACACATGTAAGTGTGGGTGCAAATGTGTACAAACTGTTCATTACCTTTACTGCTGAATGAGATTGCATCAAAAAAAAGTACTTGGTGATCATCAAGATGAACATTCATGGCTTTGGGTTGCCTAGAAATACTTTTCAAAACTTGAATACTGCGAGACTGAATGTGTTCAGGATAAAACGTAAGAGCAGTTTTGTATTTTTGTGTCTTGGCTTGGACTTCTTGCTTATCTAGTTTAGAAAACTGGGAGACTAAGGGTTAGTAAGAGGGCTTTAATGACAGGCAGGTATGTCCTGACTGCCACTTTTTCTATGTATTGCAAGCTTCGAAATCCAAATGCAGCCCACAAATGAGTTGTCTGCAGGGAAAGTCTGCTTTCAAGTAAGAAAGTGTGTTATCAGGTAAATAAATGGCTCAAGAAAAAGGGAAAGAATAGCATTTCCAAGCAGTATGGTGACCTGTACGAAAATCTTTCTTCAGAAGATTCAACACCTAATGTGGGACATGCTGGGTATCTGACCCATCCATATGTGTACACAACTCTTTGATCTGAATGAAAAATTTGTACAAACATGTTGATCCATTTTGCCTCTCCCTTTATCAGATTTCTTGGATTTTCTTGCTGTTAGAAATTATGCAGAGCTTTTTCTTCTGTGTCTCATTTCTCTGGTTGCTGAGTCTAATCCAGCCACAGTCCTGGAGGGCTACAAAATGTACAAGGATAGCAGAACAAAAAGCCTTCAAAAAGCTCAGGAAGGGGAGAAGTAAATTTATGTCAGGGTCTACTGTCAGAGGTGAGTTGATGCAAGCAGTAAGTAAAGAGATTAATGATGTAGGAAGAGATACTCTAAAGACAAGAATCTGTTTTAATTAAGAAAATAAGAGATGAGGTCTGAAGAAAGATGAAAATAGCATGGGATAAACAAGATAGGATAAGCATTTTCAAAGTTATTATATGTACTGTAAGGAGAAACTAAGATAAAAGCAAGAAAAGTTCAATAAAATGTGCATTTAAGTTTCATTCTAAAGTAATCCATGATCAGAAAATATTATCTCTCCTGAAAGTCAGGTTCCCAGGATGTCAAGAAAATTAGACCTGTCATAGAAGTAAGACAGAAACAAAAAATTACCATTGTATGAAGAAGAGATACTGGATGAAAGTAGTCAACCCTGAGAAAAGCAAGGAGTGACTGTGGTCAGTGCAATTTGTACTTGAATAGTTATGTTAAGAAGGTACTGAATTAAATAAGATGTAATTTAAAACACCTCAGAAAAGAGCAGTGATAAATGAAGAACTATCTGCGTATTTGTAAACAATTGATCATGATAGCAGAACTGAGGGTGTGTGTGTGTGTGTGTGTGTGTGTGTGTGTGTGTGTGTGTGTGTGTAAAGCTGTGTCATGCCAAACCAAAGTTCAGCTCTTTATTAACGATTGATCCAGAAGATGGAGTAAGTTCTTTGCAAGTAATGCACTGGCAATACTCCCTCTGCACATTCAGCTTCCTGTGAGAATTAAATAAACCCACACACACACAAAAAAATAAAACTGGCTAATAGATTTGTGAAAAATCAATCTCCTAGTTCAGGATCCAGTAGATCAGAGATTACTCACACTGCAGAAATTAGGCAGCAGACATTCTGCAAGAGGAGAGAGCAGAAAGCTACTTAGGAATCACATTGCTGCAAAATTTAGTGGTTAAAAACAAATTAAGGAAAAGGATAACCCAGTCAGAAAGCTTCAGCTATTGTACCAAAATATTCACCCAGTTTCTGCTCTAATTTTTTTTTTTTTTCCCCCCCTTCATGTAAATGAAATTTCCCTGTTGGGATTCCTTTCCTCTTGGTATCTTTTAGCTATAGCTGATACATGATGCTAATTTGGCCACAGAAGATGGAAATGCACAGAAAGCTAAGAACTCTGAAGTCTTAAAATTACACAAGCTCTGAGGGCTGAATATAATGATCCATTGAAAAATAACTATGTGAAACATCTGTGAATATGAATATGAACTTTACCTCTGATTTTTACCTGGATCTACAGCCTGAGATGGAGGGGAGACTTTCTGCTTAGGTCTTTTTATCACTGAATTTGTTAACAGCTGCTGTAAGGTAAAAGGTTGCCACAATATATATTCAAAATATGATGCGATGCTACAGTGCTAATGATGAACTTTTATTACCCTATGATGAATCAAAACATTAGGAAACAAACTGAAGTAAATATTAGGGAAAGACTGGAAGCAGAAAGTAACATGAACATTCAGAGGTAATACATGACAAGAAAATGGTACAAAATTGTTGATGATCTCACCCAACTGTCACTAGAATTCAGTGATGTACTTTGATGAGAAGATACATTTGTGGAGTAGATTAAACTGCAGTGGTAGCAAATACATTGAAAGTGTTTTGGAGACACTGGACTTTGACTTACCAAATGCTTAATTTAAAACAGTGTAAACAAGCTGGATAATGAGATCGAGCCAAATATAATTTGAGGCTATGGGGAGAGTTTATTCTCCTTTCTATGCATTCAGGGATTTGTATACAGTAATCAATTCTTGTGAAGGCACAAAAGGTGTTGATGTGAGAGCAAATCCCTTGAGAAACAGATCCCTGTAGCTTCAGAGGGGTAAACAACATAGAAGCAGAGTGTGGTTAATCCTACAAAACCCCTTTGCAGTGCTGTTCAGAAGTAAAAGAAAACAAGTCCTAAGCACATTTCTAAAGACGCTCTTGAATAGTAAAGAAATGCTGATCTCATGGAAATTGGTGGGGAAAAAAAAGAGACTTTCATGGATCTGAAGTTCATTGCAGGTCTCCAACACTCAGGATTCATATCTGAAGCTGTTCTCTCACTAGTTCAAAAGCAGTAGCTTGAATATTGCAGAATTCCAAACAGATTTGAATTCACCTTTTTAAGGGCCAGGTCTCTGTAATTGAAAAAGCACAGCAAGAGAACTGAAGCATATGAAAAATCAAGGCACCAATTATAGCAAACATGTCTTCACAACCACAGACATTTATGATTAACATTCTAACAAATTTAAGGCCATACTGTTTCTAGTCTGCTTACCTGAACAAACCTCCTCTGGCCAAAGAGCAAACAAATGGTGTGAGGAAAGTGGAAATTATTTTTAAAGGTCCAATTTAGTTCGGCTGTTTATTCTTTTCTTTGTCATTGTTCCAACCAACCTCCTTCCACCAGTTAGTAGAGGGTCTGCAGAAAGAGATACAGCATGTGAGGTGGAATTGCAGCCACAGAAGGCACATTACAGGTAACTTAAATATGTACCCTGGGTGCAATTACATGTAAGAAGTCAATTCAGATTGCTCACTTCTGAATTATTAGTGAATACAGTCATGATCTTGCCTAGAAGTTGCCCTAAAAATGCCTTTTTAATTAAACATCTATAATTATAATCTTTTCAAAAATAATTCTGGAAAGGAAATACATAGTTTATTCACTCATGTTGTAATTAAACATCAGATTGCCTTAAAGTCAAATCAGTTTAAATTATACATATTTAATGATATTGTCTTTGTTCAATTTATCCAAAATGTCAACAAATGAATAGGATATATCTTATGACACCTACTTATTTATTTTGAAAGATACTGAGAACTTGATGCTAAAATTTATTGGTGTTTTGTTAAACTAGTGTCAAACATAGAGCTTCCTTTCTGTGTGCAGTATGGTTTCTATTACTCTATATAATGTAATCTTCTTTTCAAGCATTATTATTACTATGAAAAGTAGCTGTGAGTAGTTAAATATTACAAATTGCCTTTACTTCCAATTTCAGGACTGATGATACAGCACAGCTACTAATATTTTATTACAGATTGCTGCTAACTTTGATCTATTATTTAAACTGACATCTTAAATACAACATAGATGTAAATGAAAACCTCCAATTAATCTGTTTAAAAAAAAAAAAAAAGAGTATGTGTGATCTACATGCAATTCTGGTTCTCACAGAGAATAATCTCCCATACTGAAGATATTTTCAGAGCTATCTGCTCTCAGAGCTTTTATTGACAGCTGAAGGTGGTTATGAAAAGAAGACCTAGAGAAAGAAGACCTAGGAGATTTCATGAGGAAAACTTAAGAGACAATGGCTAGAATTAAACACCATCTAAAGTGAAGCTACTATTGTAATATTAAGGACAGCAGTCATTTCTCCTTCCCTTTGCCTACTATGCTGCTTTAGGAAGTGTTCTTTCTTACTAGATACGCAGAACAAGTTTATCTACAATAATCAGTGCCTGTAATATTGCTACAGAAAAATATTCTAACTTCTGAATGGAGCCAACAGTTCGTAAAAACCAGACTTCACACAGCTAAAAACTTCAGGAACAACAACAACAAAAAGTGCATAGTTAGTAACCAGATTCCTTCTACTGTTGAAAAGTGTTCTGAAGGAGATGGCATTAATGTCAGCATTTGAGCCTCAGCACAGCACTAATATGTTTGCCTCAACTGTGGAAGCAGCTATGGTAGGTTTGAAATTCTTCTCTGTGACAACAATGTCATAATAAGGGTAAATATTGTTCTTGCAAGTAAAATAGAATATGCAACAAGTTTCTATTATAGAAGAGGTGCAGGTGACATCTTTTTGATATGCTTTGATTCTGAACCCAGAGAAGTCAGCCTCCTGAATGCCACTGGAGTGGGTTGACTGAAGAGCTGCTGCATAGGCACAGTATGTGGATCAACATATCTGCTTTTCCTATGTATAATTAAGGCTCCTGCTGACTTTCATCTTTGTTTCCTGATACATTGGTGCTAGAAACCAACATTGTGTTTGCTATCTCTAAAGTTGGCTGTTCGCGCTGTGAAATCCAAGAGGGACATGCTGCAAAACAGTTGGAAGGGACCCACAGGTACCCCTGGGCCCAAATCCAGGCTCTACACAGCTCCAGCCAAAATTCAAACGCCACGTAGGAGAGCGCCGTCCAAATGCTCCTTGAACTCTGG
>NW_024962268.1:8863529-8983887 GCF_019238085.1 Lagopus leucura | reverse complement strand
TTTGCATTTTGGCTGGAGCTGTGTGGAGCCTGGATTTGGGCCCAGGGGTACCTGTGGGTTCCTTCCAACTGGGGATATTCTACAATTCTGTGCTTCGTAATCAGCAGAAACTCTAGACCCATAAAAACAGTGCTTTGTGAAGTACTGTCAGAGAATGTAATTGGACTGGGATAGAGGAGAAATGTGAGTTGTGTCTAGCATGAAATTATATAATTCTTGTCCATTTCTTTCCCATATTTGCCATCTTCAAAAGTCTCTGAAAAAGAAGACAAAATGAAAAGCACACAGGTGCTGCTAGAATATAGCAGGGGGGATTGGAGGAGGGGATGGGGGCTCGGGGGGAAGGGCAGTAACATCCCTGCAAACACCTGAAGGAATATTTCAGCATTATTTAAATTTTTATGTCTTTAAAAATTAAACACGGAATAAGAAGAGTATTGTTTATGCAGAGATGCTGTTTGCCTTAGTGTTATTAGTTTTCATCAAAAAATAGTAACTTAATAGTTTAAAGAGAGACATACAACAATCAGAAAGAGAATCCTGCTTTATGTTCTATTGATAGTTCCCTGCATGGAAATTATAGATGTGAGATTCCTTAGGGAGTTCAATGCTAACATAAATGCCAATACAATAATAGATTTTGAAGATTATTGTTTTGAGATAAATTTGGGAACCCAGCACCATTTAAGTCTTATAATTTCTAATACATATCTGCAGTATTTTTCTACTTTCAAAGTAGAAGATAAATAAATACAGAATAATAAAAATAGAATAGTAAATTCAGGGTATGTTTTCCAAATTTTATAGTCTGAAGCTTCACTGAATACTTGAATCTAGTGCTTCAAAAATCTATCCAGCTAATATTTAAAGTACCATTCCAAAATGAGAACTGTTTTATGCAAAGGTAAAGTTTATTATATTCAAGATTGTGTATTGTAATTTTTAAAAACAAAACTCTAGACCAACACATTTTAGGGAATGTTTCTTCTTTTCCCTAATTGCAAATGTATATAGTGTGTTCTGTTTTCAGAGAGAAATGTTACTCAGTCATTTCTTTTTCAACTAGATAAAGACAATAAATATCAGGCATAAAAATTCAACCATTCAACACAGAGATAAGATTTTAAATGTAAGTATTGAGCAAATTCATGATGCCTGTGTGACCATAATGTCAGAAAGAGTAATGTCAAAGATAGTTTTGTTCAGGAAAGAAGAAACAGCTGAAAGCACACATCATGTTTTCGAATAAAAATCAACACCAGTTTTCATGTTACACTGATACAGTTTTAAATACCTTTCAGTGACAGTAAAAAACAGCAAATTTGAAATTACTTCTGGTAGACACTTAAATACATATTCATGTCTCTTTCTTAGTTTAACTAAGAAAACTAAGAAAACTTTCTTAGTTTGCCTAGGTCATAGCTCCAATAGGTGTTGTGCTTTATGGAACATGAACCATGTATACAGAAAGGGGTACTCCAGAGCACAGACTCTTTTCCACAAACCACTTCCCTTCTGCTCTTCCTGGTAATGTGCAAGCTCTGGCAAACATCCCCAGAGCTGCTCATTTTTTTCTGAACACAGCAATGCTTTGTTTTCTACGCTTTAGTAAGGAAGATGTCAAATCTTAAATCTGGTTCCCAAACCAATCATACATTTTTCTACCTGCTTGGAAGCTGTATAATCTGGGCCCATCATAACTAATGACTCAGTAGAAGCAGTTATGGGAAAATTGCTGACAAATATGCTTAAAGCAACTTCTTGGAAAACAAAGCCTGAGAACACGTGTGGAAGGTGAGCTGCTTTATATCTGACGGCTGCTTTATATCTGAAGGCGTGGTACTCCTATCTGACAGCCCCATTACTGCTGCCAGTAGCACAAGCCACCACCCAACGCTGGGCCGCCATTTCAGAGCCGGGCTGCTTCTACCGTGCAGCAGCACCACCATTTTCCAAAGCCCAGCAAAGAGCAAAGCAAGGACACAGAGAAGGGACACGGAGAGCAGAATGTGACCGAGAGCTACAGGGAGGGAGCCCAGGGGCTGCTGTACACACAGCACCGCGCCGCCAGGAAAGCAGTGCAGCGCCACTGCGAGCGAGCGGCCACAGCGCGGCGCCGCGGCGTGATCGGCGGGTCAGGACCCCGCGCTGCCGGAGCACCGTGGCCGGGCCGGGCGGGCAGCGGGGCCCCGGCAGACGGAGGGGCCGGGGCGGCGGCGGGAAGCCCCCCGCTGCACGGAAGTGGGGCGACCCCTGCAGGACGCCGCCGCCTCCCGGCCCGGCGCCCTTCGCCCTCTCCTCTGGGCCCGGCTCCCCTCGGGCTCCCGGCCCAGCCCGAGGGGTCTCCCCCACCGCTATTAATTCGCAAAGAACCGCGCGGGTTGCACCGCCACCCCTCGCGCCGGCCTCCGCGGCAGGACGTCGGGCGCGGAGCATGCCGGGAGCTGTAGTCCCCAGCCGTCACCAGGGAGAGGAGCGGCGCGCGGCGGGGACTACATGTCCCTAGGGCGCACGGGAGAGAGGGGCGGTGCCGTGGGCGGAGCGCGGACAGCTCCGGTGCTGATCGCGGGGCGGGTTTGCCGGCAGAGTCCGGGTGGGCAGCGGGCGGCGAGCGACAGCGGGACGAGCGGCGGCCGCGTCCGACGATGAGGCACGAAGCGCCCATGCAGGTCGGTGCCCGGGCCGGGGGCGAGGAAGCGGCGGGTGCGGCGAGGCTGGGAGGCGGGAGGTGGCAGGACGGGGCGGGAGGAGACCTAACGAGGAACTGTGGAGCCGCCGGGCTGGGCTCGCAGTCGGCTGCCCGGCACGGCGCTCGGCTGAAGCGGCGGCGGCTCACTGGTTCGGCGGGCGTGGCGTGTGCGGGGCCCGATGGACGAGGGTCCCGGGCATGTCGGGACTCTGCCCGGCAGGTGGGCAGCCCCGGATTTGGGGCTCGGTATGCCCCGACTTGCGCACAGCTCGGTGCCCCAGGCTGCGATCCCACTTGTGGGGTTCGGATCTTCAGGGTGAACAAAGCGGTGCCCTGCAGGTACCGTTAATGCCCTTTGAGCTCTGATCGCAGGCCCCTGGGAGTACGCGAGGGGAAGTTTTCAGGGGATGGTGTGAGGAATTGATGTCTGGGCGTGCAGGAAGTTGACGAGTTGTCTCCACCTGTTTGTTTGCGCCAGGAGCTGCCGTCCATCTCCAGCGGGGATAGTCAGCTCATTAGAGCTGGGAGCAGTGAGGAGGTGGCCTCTTTTCAACCATTTCACATATGAAAGGATATTGCGCCCCTTAGTATGTCAAAAACAAATGATGTGCATGCAGACACAAGTAACGCCGCACAGTTTAAAGCAGTTTCTTGGTAGTTGCTTAAAAACAGTTTGTGCTGTGCAGTTAGCTGTATATTAATTATTTCTCACAGCCCCTTTTATGATCTCTTGTGGGAGCTGTGGGCCCCTAGACTGTATACTCAAACACATGACTGCTTTCTAATAGAAGATTGGTCACATTTGTGGTGAACTGGTAGCAATCAATCTTGCTGATTCTGTACAATGCAAAGAACACTTCTGCAGTCAGTGGTGATTTAAGTTATGAACTGCAGCTCTGTTAGCAAATATTTTTCACGCTGTGTATCTGCTGTCTGTAGTACCAGCTTGAACTGCACTTGTTTTAATATGCATGCTCAAAAAGCAATCTGAAGTCTTAAGTTACGCTGAAGTGGCATTGGGTTTCTTTGACTTTCGACAGAGGACGATAATTTCATAAACATTTTGCAGAGCAATTGCTTGGATGTCATATGCTGAAACATTTCAATCAAATAGGTGCACTACAAATAAACCAGTCTTCATTTAGAATGTTTTTTGGTTTTCTGATTGGAGAACAGCAACAATTAGTCTGCTGTTTAAACTGCTTAGTTCTGCATGCTATGTGCATGCTTTAGGAATATTTATGTGGAATTTGACATCTATTTACATGTGTCTTTTGAAATATCAAAGTCATATTTAGTATGTATTGACTTTGAAGAGCATTTCATTAAAAGCAGATTTTTCTGATGAAAAAAACAGATTGGTCATTCTTGCATTTGGCATTTGATGGGTCACCGGCACTGATAAATATTTGAAAAAACAAAATTGTTGTTCAATTTTAAATAAAATTTGAGGAAAATAAACTCCGTATTTGAATACATATTTAACTGTCATATATCAGAGAACTGCTGCTTATTTTTTATATCTAGTAATCAGTATAAATTGAATTATTGTTTAACAGATAGCATAGTCTCAGCACAAACAGAGACAGTGAACAGATATTTGAAAAAAAAAAAAAAAACTCAAACCACTTTAAGTTCCAGTTTTTCAAAGCTAGAGAGATGGTCAAACAATGTCTGTTTTTAAACAGATATGTTCCAAAATGATAATTGTGTGAAAATGTAGTCTGGCAGATAAAGTTTGATTTTGCCTTGTAGTTTCTGTACATTTTTTTCTTCTACTTACACCATTCCATGTGTAGTTACCTACTATTCTTATTAAAGATTCAAGTAAAACAATATTCTATTGTGGACTTTTCTCCCTAATGTTGCATTGCCTCCTACGGTACTGACCTAAAACCAGGCCAGGACCCCCGTGGGGGGGTCTTGCAGTTGCTGACAACACCCTAATAATCTTTTATTTTTCCAGCTTTCTTGTTCAGATGTGGCTTAGAACTAGCTGGACTAATTGCCTGATTTCCATGAAACAAATACTGTTGCTTCTTTGTACACAATAGCTTTGTGGAACAGTCCGTTCTAGAGCTAACTTCTCTATGAACCATAGTGCAACAGAAAAAGTGATTAAGTGCATGTCTTTTGATCAGGATAAAAAGAAGTTAGAGGAATGTGTAAGCACTGGTTTTGTTGGTGTTTTTTTGTTTGTTTTTTTTTTTTTTTTCCATCAAACATTAATTAAAAAGATAACTAAGAAGTTAAAATGTTGTAGGAGGATAAGAGAAAGGGCCTGTGCATTAAGACTGTCTTTTCTATATTTATGAATTCCTTGTTTGAAACTCAAGCTTATGACATTTCTCTTTAGACAAGAAGAGCCAAAACTTACCAGAAAGTTAGCTCAAACAGTCCTTCCAGAGAAAGAGTTAACCAACATAAAAATTAGCTATTGTCATCTGCTACAGATAGTTGGATCTGGATCAGAGTTTGTGGCTACTTTTGTCACTCTCATGGGCAAATAATTCAAAGATCACTAATGCCATAGAGGTGAGATATAAGTATGGAAAGGGAAACAATCTATAAAGACAATTTAAGCATTTCTGACGCTTTGTCAAAGAAAAAATGAGAACATTTTTTTTCAGAGCACTTCACATCCTGTTGTCACTGACAGTGGTTGTGCTCAGACATAATGGTTTATAACAGACACGTGCAAACACAATGTAAAACTGCAAGAGCAAGTAAAAAGAATCTTTGCAGATATTTAAGAGTTGTACAATTATGATTAAAAAAAAAAAAAAGCCAAATCAGATCTTTTAGACACAGAATTTGGTATGGCAACACATCTCCTGTTGATGAGTAAAAGTATTAGATGTGTCATTCTTGGTTAAGATTAGAAGCACTGGAAAAGAAGCCTGCCAAACCTCTCAGTCCACAGAACAAGTCATATTACCTTTTTGTTAATCATTTGGAATCATTTTCTGTCACAACTTCTATTTGGAAGTCACTTATTTGCCGGTTCCATATTTTCTAAGGCAGCTCAAAGGTACACAGGTCTACTGGTACGCTCAATTCTTCTCAATTCCCAATGACTGTTCCACTGTATGTCTGCCTGAGTAGTTTTCATTCCCTAATGATTACTCAAGGTTACTATCTGTGCATGTTTTACTCTTAGATTTCACTCACAGGAGAAAATTAGGTTAATGAAAAATGGCTGAGAAGTCATGCTTAGTTCACCATAAGCAGATCATCAGAAGTCATGTGCTAAAGCTTTTCCAGAACTGTTCTTTATTGTGCCTTTCATGCTGCTGTCCTGGATAGTAGCCAGCACTGTGGCCATATTCATGCTACTTCTGCTGATACAAAGTTGAGCTTGTTTTAGATTCTCTCCTCTCTGTATCTCCTCAAATTCCCCAACATTTCATTATTATTACTATAATAAAACATCTCTAACAATACTTTTCAGATTGAATGATATGCTTGCAAATATTCATAAATACAACTTCATAATACCTTGAAGTAGATATGCTTCTCCTGATGCTGCAAATTAACTTAGACAAGCTGTATGCTGCAGATGGCCAGTGATCCATAATTCCAAATAAATGATTGTCCACTTAACTCTGTTAAAAATGAGATCACAAGAATGATCTGCAAAGCTTTTTCAGGATTGGCTGTGGCCTGCATCTGTGGATAGTCATGGAACTATTTAGAGAGCATTAAAGTAAGAGAGGTTAAGCATCTTGCTGAAGACATGAGGAAAAAAAGGAAAATGAGAGTCAGAAGTGGTGAAAAAGTCTGAAACAAAACTCAGTCCCCAGATTATTCATCTGGCAGTTTATGTATGAAATCATTCTTTTCTTCATGAGTAGGTCATACAGTCATAGAATAAATGAAATGTTCTTCCATATAGGGATCTTGATAATATCCTAACTGCACTGATGATGACCTTTGATTTGCAGATTCAAGATGCTCACTTGTGGTGCATCCTACATTCAGTCCCAGAAGTTACAAATACTGAATTTTCCACTCGTATTTCATTGTTTCCATTTCACCTGGGTATCTTGATTAGTAATATTTGACAGAAAAGGGGATCCATCTCACAAAAAGCTGCCAGTGCAGAGAGTTGTCTTTTTGCTAAAATAGCTAGTCTTTTTTGAAAGCAATATAAATGTATGTATTTCTACACAATATATAGAAATAAATCCTACTCTTTGAAATAACTATAATTTATTCAATCAGTGTCCATCTATTCTTAGTGTAGATAGAGAGAGAACATTTTCTCCAGGCTTACTCTTAATCTTTTCCTTTAAAATATACCTGTTGATATTATTTTTAATAGTATAGAAAGTAGTTCTGGCATACACAAAAGAGTGAACCTTAGTATTTTCAATCACAGCTTTTCTTTTTGCATTCTCTCTTCCAAGAGCAATTCAATCTGCATAGACATCCAGAGTATGGTTGATGTATATGCTCAAACTGAAGTGATATACAGGCCAGGAAGCACGTTGCCCTGCTTAAGTGAGAAAGCTGTTCAAATTAATTCTATCAAAGAAAAAGGTCCTCTAAGGCCATAGAGAGAAACACAGAAAAGTGTTTTAGCGTTATCATTAAGACCTTTTCAGATTTATTTTCTTGGCCCTGTGGGCCAGGTCTGGGCTCTCAGATCTGTCTTGAGTCCTTCAGGAGGTAGCCCAAGGCTGCTTTTTTTTGCTGAAATCCTGGTGACTGTGAGGATCTAAAGAGGCACTCATGCTGTTAAAAAATGGTGCACAAAATGAGCTAATGGAAACAGCTTTGTGCATCTTCTTTTTAATGTTACTAAATACAGACAAATTTTAATTGGAGAGAAAATTCAGCGTGTTTTGATGAATGTGCTGCATGTTTAATGTAGCCATTTAATCATTTGAGAAGAGAGCTTTGTCAAAATAAAGGTAAAGTTTTGGTTTTCTTGGAAGCAGAAGATTACAGAGCTAGCAAATTTGGCATGTTTATCTGGTTCCTGTCAATATGTGTAGTATTTAATTAATTTGCTTGAGTATGGCTGTTCTCCTACTTATTTCCAGCATTTTTTCCAAAGGAGGGATCCGCATCAGATTTTTCACATTTCTCTGTTAAATGCCTCCATTGTTGAGACAAATCGTGTTAAAAGTGAAGTGCGGTATTATTTTCTCTACAGCAGTGCAGTCCATGCTTGAAACAAGCAGTCTGCACTTAAGAGACAAGAACACTGCAAGAGCACGCACAAATCCCTGCAAGATCAAGCATCTAGGTTTCTCTTCCAGTTAGCAGAAAAATAGAGACTCCTCTACAGTATCATTTAGAGTGGGAGCCTGATGCACACTTTGAAGCTTATTATGAAATGAATGAGCTTTGGGAAGTAATGACAGCAGTGCTGAGTTTGATGTTTCTTCAGGCTGGTGCAGGCAACAGTACTATTCTAAAACTCATCTGAGTTTTGGAAATAGGAAGGGATCATTCACTTGTGATACTCTCAGAAGACTATTTCTCTTTGCTGAAGTTAATCTCTCCAAACAATCTGAACTGTTATCAGTAACTCACTAACCTCCTCATGATTCCCTAGATGGAAAGTGGAGAAATAAGTCCTTTTCCTTGCCTTCCTCTTATACTTTCTGCTACATATAATAGGCAGAAATACTGAAATAAAAGTTTGCTGAGGTTCTTTGTTCAACTTGCCCTTAGTTCTGCATACAGCACTGCAAGTAATGAATCCATAAGTTCAAGGCATAGTGAATTTGCTGAGCTTTATTTTTTAATTATTGTTGAGAACATTTAAAAAAACTGCTGCATGGGTAATGCACATAAATATTAATTTAGAGGAACATTGTTTAAAAGTGTTAATAGGAAATGTTCTTACCTAAGAAAGCAACATGAAGTGCAAGCTTTAGTGAAACTATTATAAGCACTATTATTAGAAACTAGGCCTCTAGATTACTCTGCTCACTGAATCATAACTTTCTAAAGAAGTGTGAGGCACTGAAATTCTTAAGGATTAAATGTAGTACACGTGGGATCCAGCCAGCTGAATATAAGGCTGGCGGGGACCAGCAGGCTTTGTCAAGAGGCAAGCTGAAGAAGCTACATGAAAGTCTTCTTAGGAGAAAAAATCAAGAAAGAAAATGCTTCTTCTTTCTAGAAGTGGTAATTTATGGTTTCAGCTGCTAGATTATGGAAGAGAGACCGAAGAACAGCAGAACAGGCTGTTTGCAAAAGCATAAGGGCTGCTCACAGACATGCCCAGCCACTGCACAGCCTTTGGTTTGGAGGATTTTACTGACTTCCTCTTGTTGTAAGTTGTGCAATACATTAGCACTTTAGTATGTGATAGCCTGCTAAGATTAGACTAGCATAAACACAATATAATTTTCTTTTGCACATGTTCCAAGCAAAATACCCCACATAGTTTTAGAATAGGGGAGAGTGGTGAGGGTGGAGAAGATTTGTTTCTGTACTTCACTGTAGAAATATGAAAGGTGAAATATTAGTGATATTCATTTGTACTTTTTCATTCTAAAATGTTGCACATTTCAGAAAGAAGTGAATAAATATTAAAGCTAATGCAAACACTCAGGATGCAAAGATGTGGTAACTGAGACCAGATTTAGTCAAGAACTTTAATCATTACCAAATAAAAAGGATAAGTCTGAAATCAAACAGTCACTAATGCATTATTTATGAAATATAAATCTTACACTGCATTTTCCATTGAAAGCTTGATACTTCCATTGTCTCCTTCATAACATTTTGTCCCCACTTCTGTATGACTCCCCATATGCCCAGAGAAGCTAGCATAGTGTTACTTGTATTAGAAGACAAAAAATTATCTCAGAAGATTTATGCAGTAATTGAAATTCTGAGAGAATTTCACTGAGTTAGTGTACATCCTTCATCCTTCTGCAATGTCTCAGTTCCAGCTGTCCTTTTAGACTGCCTGAATGCAGTCTGAGATGTCTAATTTAGAAAGCTTTGACACAGGCTGCTTTTTGAGTACCTTTATGTTAGAATAGGCTGTTGCTCTTGCTGTCTGAAATTGGTCTGCAAATGTATTACCCTTATTGCCCAAATGCAAGAATTAAAAATACTGCCAGGTTCCAAAAATTCTTGAGACTTTTCTTAGCATGAGTGAAAAACAGTTTTAAGTTATTGTTTTTGCCAACTGCGTTTTAATCGTTACAGGTAAGATTGTGGCTGAGTTTTCAAGTTAACCTCTGTGACCCTTCTGAAAGTAAAGCATAAAATGTATAATGAAACCTATTATCTTTGAAGCCTCTAAGCAAAATGAATTTGATATTCAGTAGTATTCAGTTTATTCAGTTTTTGTAATCTCGTGTTTTATATGAGTTAGAAGACTTATTTTAAGGATGCAAATATGAAGACATTATCAACTGTCATTTGTTCCCATTCCAAAACTGTACAAGATATGAGAACTGAAAAATATCAAGACCTTATTTGAGAGGTATATACTGAACTCACTTTTTCATGGAAAGCTACTAATGGCAAATGTATTAAAAAGGTGGTAGGCATTAGAAATGATGGTAGAATATTTGTAGTAACATAAATTATTCAAGAATTATATCACGTATGAATGATTCTAAGTTTTTGTTTGGAGTTGTACCTCCTCTGCAATAAGTTACCCGTCATCTCTTATTTATTCCTTGTGAATGTGAAGAGAAGCATCTTTGTCTGTATTTTCACAATTTATTTCGTTTCTTACATTTTCTGAAAGTAGGTCTTAACCATTATTCAAGAGCTGGACTAGAAGGATCTTTTTTTTTCATTATAGTGATGTTTAGCTTTGATAAGTCCTCTTTTTCAACTATTATAATGAATACAAGAGTTATAGAAGTGTCTTGACCTTCTGTGACCTTCTTAGCTCTCTATGCCTGTTACTAAAAATTCCAATAAAATCTAGAATTTTCTTGTTTTATATGACTCAAAAGACAATAAGTTATTTCTTTTTATTTTGAATTACAGATGGCGTCTGCTCAAGATTCCAGATATGGCCAGAAAGATACATCTGACCAGAACTTTGATTACATGTTCAAACTGCTCATCATTGGCAACAGCAGTGTTGGGAAAACCTCCTTTCTATTCCGATATGCTGATGATTCCTTCACTTCTGCATTTGTGAGCACAGTTGGGATCGATTTCAAAGTAAAAACAGTTTTCAAAAATGAAAAAAGAATTAAGCTACAGATCTGGGTAAGCCAAGATAATAATTCTGTTAACTAAGCAAGCTGTAGAAGTTTGATAGATAGCATTTAAACTACTGTGGGTTTCCACTGAATGTTATAATCTATATATTATTTGTATATATGGCAAAGTAATGAAAAAGAAATGCTTTCCTACATCATTTTGCTGTCTTCAACCCTAGAACATAACCAATATTTTTAAGGCATTAAAATTCAGCATAGTATATATTCTGAATTAAATTCTTTTAAGAAATAGCACAGACTGACATATACTTATAATCTGTGCAGCCAGGAGCAATATGTAGTCCATTGAAAGTTACATATATTATTACAGAGAATTTCAAAGTGCCACTTAGATACCTTTTTTGTTTTCTTGCTCCCCTATATATTTATATAAAGTTTATATTTTTATTATATAAATAATAATTTATAATTATTATTATAAATAATAATAATATAGGAGAAACAGTAGTAGATGCGTAACAGAAAGTATAATTTTTTGCTATGTCAGCTAAGCTTGTCAACTAAATCAGCTGAACCCTTTTCCATCTTCTACTGATGAAGGAAACCCCTTGTCTTTTTCCTACATTTCAAAGATGCTATAAAAATTCTCAATTTTTATAATAGGTGTTTTTTTTCTGCAAACTATTCTCTTGAACAGAAAAAGACAACAAAAATTTACTCATGCAGCAGCTAGTGATGCTTATATATCCTAATTTTTGAGTGGCAGGGTGATACTCAACTAGAGAGATGTTAGCAGAACTTTTAACAATGTGGGAGCTGCAGTTAAAGCTTCAGGTTTGTGCCATCTTCCTTGGGTGCCTGAGGATTTTCAGCATTTTCTTTGTACGATATTTGTAATATCCTGATTAACCAAAATATCCTTTTTCTGTGCATGAATACAAGTAATTTAAGAATATATTTAATGGTAAAAGTCATTAATCTGGGGAAGGTTTGGATCAAACATGACTGTGCCATCTAACATGTTTTAAATGGCAGACAAGGTGAGTTTGTTTTTAATGTGTAATAGTTCCCCAGCGTTTTCATTTTTTATGTGAAGACTATGATCATCAAGGTAAAGCCAAAGGTGAATTTGCTCCTTTCCTAGGCTTCATCTCATTCATGTCACCTTAACAAGGCTACAGCCATTCTAATCTCAAATCATTAGTTGGTCTATGCCCTCTGGTTACAGGAACACAGGCTCTTTTCTTCTCAACTTCTCTATCTTTCTAAGCTTAATACTTATTGTTATCAAGAACAAAAGAGATTTTGCAGCACACTAGGTTACTATGCATCATGTGTTCTTTTCTTCAACTTCAGTGTTGATGATCACTAGGTAATTCTCACTGTCATTACCTTATTTTTTGATAAGAGAGCAATAAAACTGTGTTTACATTATTGTCTTTACACAGCCCTTGTTTTAATCACCAAGTAGCCTTTACGATTGATTTTATTGTTCATGTATCTCCTAGCTAAATCAGCAACATCCGTTTATAATTTTGTATTAATATGATTAGTTTGACATCAGTACATTTCTCATAATGTCTCTCCATGCCAGATTCCAATTACGTGCTTGGCTCAAAGCAGTCTATTAATTAAATGTATTCAGGGCCATCCATGGCATAGAAAGGATATAGCAGCTGTATTTTTGCCAGCTGGAATAAACTTCCAGTTCTAGCCAAATGAACGTTTTGTTGGTCTTTGTATGGCAGCAACGCCACAAGGACTGCTTTGAGAATGACCCCCTTTGTTCTGCAGTGACAAAACAGTACAGGAGAATCCTTGTCTAAAAACACTTGCAAGTGAAATGTCTGAGTGAACACAAGTTTTTTGTATCCCACAGAGAAGAGGGAGCAGAGACAGAGATAATGAAAAGGACCTTCCTGAAGGCGCTTATCAGGATGCAGGGCTAGGAACAAGACTCTGTATCATGCTTTAAAGCAAAAGCTTTGTTTCCCCAGCCAGCCCTGCCTCATGAGTTTTATTTGCTTGTTTGTTTGTTTGTTTTTTTCCTTCCCGTTAAGATTTTAATGCTGGTTCTTAAAAACCGTTGTTGCCAAATGAACTGAAACTGTAGCAGCACCCTATTACTGTTTGAACTTTTGAGATGAAGTATTAGAATATTGTGTTGCAGTTAGGCTTGCCAGTGTAAACCTTCGACAAAATCAACTAAGTATCTCAGAAAGCTGTTGCAGTACACAAAATGTGAAATAGAGCAGTATCACCCATCTCTTAAGTTGTATCAACAGTTGCATTATTATTTACATGCAGTATTTGCAAAAGTAACACCTTTCTATTTTAATATTTATTACTTTTTGTTTATGCAAATGCATTTCCAAAATGAGTAGTTCTGCAATGTCTATTGCATTTCAAACTGCAATTATGAAAGACCATTTATATTACATAACATATAAAACCGATAAAGTAATGTGAATGTGATTTAATTCTGGATAGAAACGTGCATGAATTTGTCATACTTCTTTCAAAATCAGTGATGAAGTATTTGGGAACATCATGCGATTAACAATTTTAAGTATGAAATAAACCATTCTGAAAAATCTCACAGATTTACATAGAAAAAAATGGAAATGATGAGATCAAAACTGATCAGATCAGAGTGGATCTAATAAACGTTCATAAATATTTAAAGAGATCTGGGAGGCAAACAGGTAAGACCAGGCTCTTCTCAGTGGTGTGCTGCAATAGGATAAGCAGTAGTGGCCTAAAACTTGATCAGAGGAAGTTACATACTAACATGTCCAAGAACTTCTTTATGGTAAGGGTGACGGATCATTGGAACAGGTTGCCCAGAAAGGTTGTGGAGTAGAGTATCCTTATATGAAGATATTCAAGACTCGGCTGGATGCCTACCTGCATGACAGTACAGTAGGGTACCTGCTTTAGCAGGGGGTTTAGACTCAATGGTCTCTTGATTGTGTGATTGTGTGATTCTGTGATGTCTATACCACAACTTTAACTACTTTTTAAAATGTATTTAGGCAGAAATAATTAATTTCAAACTGATTTCAGTACCAATTTTGTTTGAGGAATCTGGTATCAAGCTTCCCCTCTCTGATCTGTATATTATGAAATTTTTCTAACTACATTCTTACAGCAGTATTTGCACAGTTTCGCTCAAGTTGCAGCATCTCAGTGAAAACATCAAACAAGAGCCCTACATTTTCTTTTGCTGATTAGATGTCTTTCACCTGGGACTAGTTAGAGTTTATGGACTATATGCAGTGATCATACACAAATAAAAGATACCCTCTCAGAGAAAATGGTGTGAGAGCTGCTTGTGTCAGCATACCCTTTCTAGAATTTTGTGTGATGTTTCATTTGATAACCAAAATCTTGCTGTCTTCAACTGTCACACAATTCTGTAGTCATAGGGCATAAGGACTAAGCGAGCACTATAAGATGAATGGGGAAAGCAAAACATCATTCAGTAGTTAATTAATAGTACTTGCAAAAAAGTCAATAAACATTAGACACGTAATTTTTTTTGCTTGAAAAGCTCCCTAACAGTTCTCTAGCAATAAAAAGATGTTCAGTTAAAAAGAGAATAATTTCTTTTTTGTGTCAAGGTAATCTCTGGAAATAGGACCATGAATGAAAGTTACCTTGATGTTAGAGTCCTAAAGGAGACTACTACAGTACCTTGGAAGTGTGGATGCAGTTCACTATTCCAGAAATAAAAGTGACATAGGCTATAGTGTCAATTCAGTAGTCACTGGATAGATTGGTTTAGAAGAAACGTGGTGAAAAATGAACCTATGAAAATGTTTCAGAATTGAGACTAGAGTGTAGAGATAGATAAGAGTGAATATAGCAAGTGTTTCATCACAGGAATTTCAGCCTGATTTTGACACATTTGACTTCATATGATAGCCCCCATCAAAGTTTATTTGAAAAATGTATCAAAGTTTATTTTATATCAAAGTTTATTTTACATACTGATCCTGTAGGTGTTTAAGGCCAGATTGGATGGGACCCTGGGCAATCTGACCTAGTACTTGATTTAGCAGTTGGCAATCCTGCCTATGGAATGAGGGTAGGAACTTGATGATCCCTGAGGTCCTTTCCAACCCAAGCCATTCTATGATTCTATGACTTCCTAGTTCCTTTCTCTGGTGCTGGTGACAGCATTTCTGCTGCTTAGAATACAGCTCTTTTAAATGAGAATAGGAAATGTAATGTTGAAAATAAGATTTTGCCCTTTCAGATTGAAAATCGAATGTGTATCAAGTCAAGCAGTAAATGATTTGAATAAATCAATATGGAAAGCTGAGAATTGCTGGGCTTTGCGATTTCTCAGGATCTGTGTGTAGCAGTAAATTAAACATACCGAGATTATCTTTTGGCACTGAGTTTAGCTGGCATGGAACAGTTTTTGTCCATATGTTGTACTTCTTTTAGTTTCTGAAAGAGAATGGCTACATCCAGACTTTGTATGATATGGTCTCTGGCCTCTGCTAACTTCTGAACCTTGCCCAGGATCTGTTTGACAGAGTGCTAGCAAGCTTGGGCCAAAGCCATGCCGTAAAGCATGCTGACCGTTTCATAGTATAGACAAATTCCATGGCCTAGAAATGCTCCCTGGCACAAATCAATTTACTGCTCAAGGCATACCTGAAAAGGGCAGAAGCTCTGGCTAACATTGGGTTAGGCTGGCCAGCAGTTATGGTAAGTAATGCAAATCATTCACAAATGCTTGTCTGTAAGGAGGCTCACAGGGAACCGTTCCTAGGCAAAAGTAGTTTGTTAGGAGCATGATTGTGATGGCTGGAAGGAAAACACTTTCTGAACCTCCCCTGTTAACTGAAACTGGAATGTTGTACAACTTTTGTCATGGTTTAAGCTGGAGTCCAACAGGTGAATGATATCCTGAAATATTCCCCTTCCTCTCCTTTGTTTATTTCTCTCTTTCCTACACTGTGCATATTTTTGAAAACACATAAAAAGTGTTTATCTAAAAGTTTCACAAGAGGATCCTTTTTCGTACTGCTGTATTTTTTCATGCAGTGCTTATTACAATTTTATCAAGAACCTTTCAATTTCTCTGCAAGTCATATTTGGTATATTTTATTTCTCAGAAAAATTGCAATTCATTAATCATTATTTTTCTTTCGTTGTTGCAGTAATTTTTAAACACCTGGTGTTTAAGGATTCACACAGCCAAGGAAAGCCCATTATAGGATCGTAGCTGTACAGACAACTACTGTGTTCAGATCTCAGTCAGATAACTTCCAGGAGTTCATCCTTATACAGCTTGAGCACCTCAGTTACTTCCAGAACTTCTAAGTTTTCATTTATTCAAGGATGCTCAGTGTTCTTAATATTTATTCTGTATTCTTCTTATTGCACCTGTTCTCCTTATATTAAAGTTGTACCAAAGGATCTGAGTCAGCTTAGATTCTCACTATTTTAGATAAAAAGCTAAGAAAAAAAATGACAAAGTGTTTGGAAATTGGCAGTATAGTAAGAATGAGCACATGGGAAAGATTTTCTAGTGGAGATATTTGACAGAAAAAGAAAGCTGCTTGCCTGCAGCAAGACAGCTAGACTTTTCTCTAAATATTAGCAGATACTAGTAGTTTATATAATCTATATAATACATAATTATAAGATCTTCACAGCAAAAGAAAGTATAGTAAGAGATTGAAAAGATGGTATGACTATTTGGAGTTTGACTACATACAGTGCTCATACAATAAGATATGATGGGAGAGAAATCAAAGAATTTCAGCGAGAATGGGGCCAAGAGCCCATTGTAGAGGGCACCATAAGTCTGGTAAAAGTTCAGAAACAGTTAAAGATACTAAAGGTGATTTCTTTTATTTGTTCTTTGCAAATGATTCTGCAAAAGCAGAAACAGATGTGACATTGCAATCCTTTACTGGAAAAGTCAGGACAAAACTCTGTGAAACTGTGCAAGAAATCACAGAATCACAGAATCACAGAATCACCCGGGTTGGAAGGGACCCCAAGGATCATGTAGTTCCAACCCCCCTGCCTAGCAGGGCCACCAAACATACACATTCAGATCAGGTTGCCCAGGACCCCGTCCAACCTGGCCTTAAACACGTCCAAGGACTGGGCATCCACAACCTCCCTGGGCAGCCCGTTCCAGGGCCTAACCACTCTCCTAGTAAAGAACTTCCCCCTAACATCCAACCTAAATCTTCCCTCCTTCAACTTAAAACCATTTCCCCTAGTCCTGCTGTTATCAGCCCTTTTGAAGAGTTTACTCCCCTCCTGGGTGTAGGTTCCCTTCAGGTATTGATAGGCTGCAATGAGGTCACCCCGCAGCCTTCTCTTCTCCAGGCTGAACAAGCCCAACTCCCTCAGCCTGTCCTCATAGGGGAGGTGCTCCAGCCCCCTGATCATCTTAGTTGCCCTCCTCTGGACCCTTTCCAAAATCTCAATGTCTTTCTTGTACTGAGGGCTCCACACCTGGACACAGTACTCCAGATGGGGCCTCACAAGAGCCGAGTAGAGAGGGACAATCACCTCCCTGTCCCTGCTGGCCACCCCTCTCCTGATGGAGCCCAGGATCCCATTTGCCTTTCGAGCTGCCAGAGCGCACTGCTGGCTCATGTTCAGTCTCTCGTCCATCAGGACCCCCAGGTCCTTCTCTGCCGAGCTGCTCTCAAGGACCGCTCCTCCCAGCCTGTACAGGTGCCTGGGGTTCTTCCGGCCCAAATGCAAAACTTTGCACTTTGCCGTGTTGAACCTCATCAGGTTCACCCGAGCCCAGCCCTCCAGCCTGTCGAGGTCCCTCTGAATGGCATCCCTTCCTTCCACTGTATCAACCGCACCACTCAGCTTGGTGTCGTCAGCAAACTTGCTGAGGGTGCACTCAATTCCCTCATCAATGTCATTAATAAAGATGTTAAAGAGCACCGGTCCCAAGACAGACCCTTGGGGGACACCACTTGTTACCGGCCTCCACCTGGACATAGAGCCATTGACCACCACCCTCTGTCTGCGGCCTTTCAACCAATTGCTTATCCATCGGGTCGTCCACCCATCAAATCCACTTCCCTCCAATTTGGAGATGAGGATGTGGTGGGGGACCATGTCAAAGGCCTTGCTCAGGTCCAGGTAAATGACATCGGTCGCCTTCCCTTCGTCCACCAATGCCGTCACTCCATCCTGGAAGGCCACAAGATTAGTTAGGCATGACCTTCCTTTGGTGAAGCCGTGCTGGCTGTCTCGGATCACATGCTCATCAATCAAATGCTGTCCTGGAGCCTACTCTGGATGTGAAGTATGGATGTATCCCTTATAAAATATCTGCTTCTTTTACCACTACTCGAAGTATCTATTGTATAGAGCCAGGACTTGGTCTTAGGTTCCAAAGACCTAGGTACAGATCAAGGCATACTTAGGACTTTAGTGAAGGACTGCAGTATGTGAGACTGCATACTAGATAGCAGATTTTTTAAAATGATGTGTTTTCACTTGGAAAGTATTACACTGACTGTTCAGATGCCATTTTTTACATTACATTTACTTCTCTTTATTTCTATAAAAATCATGTCTTGAGAGTTTCAAACTTTAAACCCAGTTTAGAAAAAAAGGTTATCCTAGCACTCCAGTATCCCTGCCTTTCACTGCTGAAACTGTTACTTTACAGGGATTTAAAAATCTATTAAATATTTTTGTTGTTGCAACAGCAGTTTCTACTGATGGATTGAAACACATGCTGTTATCTTTTTCAAAAGAAATTCAATAACATATGTCATGTCAGTGCCTGTAAAGCTCCTCAGTTGCTTAAACTGTACAATAAGTCATAATGATTTTATTACTGCTTAGCTAGAAACAATGTGGTTATTTTTTATTTATTTTCAGCTCTTTCCCTCTCTTCTTTTTCTTCTAGTCTGTAAATCCCACTACTCAGTTGAATGCATACTGGAACTTCTGATTGTCTTTGAGTCAGGCCATCTGTTTTTCTTATTTCCAAATAAAGTTATGCCGCTACATTGTGTGGTTCAGGCAATGCTAACCATGTACAGAGCCCTTCAGCCTCAGGCCTTTGATTTAGATCAACATCAAAACTGATCAACAGCTGTTTTAGTAGGACGGATGTTTCATTGATCTGTATGAGAAGTGTTCACTGGTCTTAGATTAGTTTCTAATTAATTTATGTCCACTTTGCTTCTCTTAACTACTAAAACTAACTGAAATTTTGCTATTACAAATATTTTTGTGCATTCTTAACATGCTTTATCCCCCTAGTTCTTTTGGATTCAAAGTTGTTTGTTAGCCTTACATTTAATGCTACATTTGTCAAAATATACCACAAATTCTTGGAGAAAAATCATGTGGGTTTGCTCTGTGTTATTTCCTAACCAGCTGCTTTTGGCCACTTGCAGGATACTAAGCTAGAGAGCCCTGTGGCCTGATATAGCTAGCTTGCTTCTATATTCCAACATTCCAAAGTGATTGTAAATTCATGGCCACAGGTATTTTTGGAGAGGAAATGGGAAAAAAACAGTCTTGCAAACAGCATTAATTTTCAGTATTTTTCTCAATATTCCAGTGGTTTTGGAAGTACCATCTATAACATCAGTGAAAATAATTTACTTTTCTACAGAGGTCTTTGCTATAGGAAAAACCCCTTATTGCCTGCTTCAACAAACATGACTTATAGCTCTGCTTGTAGCAGAGATCAGGTCCCTGCAACAGCTCAGTACTATGTATTTCTATATATATGCACATCATAGGTGGACTTCAAAGATTTTATGAGAAAGGCACAGTATCACTAAAATGATACATCCCTGTTCAAAGGCAAAGATTGATTGGAAAAAGAAAGTGGTGTTTAACATATATAAAATTTAAAAAATGCCCATCTGACTGTTTAAATGGAAATTTTCATGGAGATCCTTTTGGAGAAACTGAGGTAGTTTAAGACAATTTCTAGAACATTTTGCTGTAGTGCCTCTTAGGCAAATTTTTTCATAGGGAAATGCATCCATTTACACCAACAAATCATCATCCTGACAGACTTAGTGTAATTGTAACTCTTTCTAACCTGTGATCAAGCAGTTCTGGTATAACACTTCTTTCAGCTGTCTTTGCTTTCCACACTGTGATCTGCGTCCCCAGCCTTTCCCACGCAAGCAACTTCATATCAGTGGAGTAATTACTGTGTCTCTGAAAAGTAAGATTTGTCACTCCCTCAAATTGAGAATTCGGAATAGGATGACGGGAAGATTTTACTGTAGTAGGCAACTGAAGCCAGAAAAATAATCCAAGACTAATGGGGGGAGGGGAAGGGAAGCTATTTAAAGTGTTGAAGGTCTGTAAAATCCAGAGAAATCTGACAGTATATTTTAAAATGTGAAATGAAAGTTATTAAGACTATCATTTTACCAATCAAGAGAGAGTGTTTCTAAAATGGAATTAATGTTGACAGCATTTCTTAAAGTGAAATCAGCTGTGCTGACAGCTTCTCTGAGGCATTTTAATGGCACATTTAAGACATCTGAAGAGCTGTGGTGAATCTAAAAGGAAAAGGCAAGCCTATATTTGTGCCTCACTGCATTTTAATAAGATTTGTGTTGTTGATTATAGGAGCGTTGTATTCTTGCTATGCAATTGTCTGTTTGAAATCAGAGAACTAGAGACTTGGCTGGGAGCCATAATGTAAGTGCTATGGAAAAGGGAGTGTAGAAACAGTATTTAAAGCTCACTTTTGCATTCTGCTGCTTGGTGCAAGCTGCTTCCCTGTGCTCTGTTACAATAGATTGAAATCCTTCTGAAATTATTCTGGATTGAGAGGGGCAGAAGTGAGTGAGGGAGTTTGAGGTGACATGAAAGCAACTCTTTCATTTATTTTTATTTTTAACACTGCGAATTTGCATTATATTTTGGAAGTAACCTTAAGTGCACATGATAAGAAATCAGAGCCATACAGGACTCTGTGCCACTTCAGGGTAATGTTTGTAGTAACTAATGTGTTAGTAGGAACAATGCCGATTCTACTCGGGAAATGATGAGCCAAAAAAAACCCAAACCAGTTAGGATATTGCTTTCATTTGTTTTTGGAGGAGAAGCTGCTTTTTCTACTTCCGTTTCTATTCAGCGCAGTACAGTGATAATCTCCTTCAATCTTTTCTGAATAAATTTATTGTTTTCTATAATCAGATAATGACTTTCTGGTTTAATCCAGCCCCCTTTCTCCTGCCCTTGCCTGGCCGGGGGCGCGCCGTTCCCTGCCAAAAAAAAAAAAAAAATCCGTTATTTATAGTTGTTACAGCTTTATTTATTAAGTACAGTTTGAAAAGCGCAAAGAATTCAGCGCTACCTTAGTCATCAATTCTGGTGGAAGATGTCAGTAGTGCACCTTAATGAGGCCAATTTCTCTAAAATTTGGATGGTGCCTAGATATAAATAGTGCTTATTTTCCTTTCTAATAGGTTATTTAGATGTACTTAAAATGAGAAGAAAAAAAAATAAAGTCTGCCATATGAAGTTAGTTTTTTGTTTCTGAGAGTATGGCATTTGTTAGATGCTTGGCCAATGTAGATTGAATATCATTCACTTTTATATAGAAATTAAGCCAACTCTGCAGGAACCAATATGAAGTAACCTCTTGTAAGGGTCTGTCACTGTGACAGCAAAGTGTATATTTAATCAGCATAAATAATCCTTCTAGGATGAGCTGAGCTAAAAAAAAAATAAGCCTAGAAGATCAATGTGTTATAATTTTATACTTGTCTATAATTAGGACTCATATTTTATCTCTTCAGGAACAGGCACTGGAATGGACTGCCCAGGGAGGTGGTGGAATCACCGACCCTGGGGGTGTTCAAGGAAAGGCTGGATGTTGCGTTGAGGGACATGGTTTAGTAGGAGCTATTGGGAATAGGTGAACGGTTGGACTGGGTGATCTTTTAGGTCTTTTCCAACCTTGGTGATTCTATGATTCTATGATTCTATGATCATATTTCTGATGTTTTTTTTCCAAAGGATTCTAATTCTAGCCATCACAGGAGATACTGTAACAACAGTAAGTGCAATTTCCTTCAAATGTAATTTATTTGAAACAGTCTTTTGGTCTTCCATGCACAATGACTAGTGAGATGGACTTGTGATATAAGACGACATTTCCTAGATTTTAGTAGTTTTGATTACATGTGTGACTGCTTCACCTGTGCTGTGAACTTGAAGTGCCAGAGAGGGAAATGCGGAAGTTCCCGCATAGCAAAATTCAAGACTTTTTAACTGTATAAAAAGAAGAAATCAAGGGAGTACCCTGAAGATGAGAGCTTAGTAATAAAAAAAAAAAAAAAAAGATGAGTAAGGAATAGACAACAAATTGTGTTGCAAGAAGAGGTCATCAGATTTAGACATATGTTGTGGAAAGGTGTTAGGTTTAGTTAGTAATAGATTTAGTTAGTAATTTTAATACTCAGTAGATATATGATAATAAAACTTGTTAATGATAAGAAGTTGGGAAGTGCTACAGAGGAATGAAATATACAGTTAAGGTAATGATTTTCAAGTGTGAGTAGTAGAAATGTGATTTATTTTAGTAGAGGCAGATTGTTCATCTTAGGAACAATAAGAAATTAATTTACAAACTAAAAACTATTCAGCTAGCAATCAGTGAAGAAAAGCACAATCTGGGTACACTGGAAAGGGAAGGAATTCCTGCCAAACATCCATGCTATATACAATGAAAAGGAGTTAATTTGGGGCTTGAATGTCTGGTGAAGGAAACAGAACCATGCCATTACCAGTTGCTCTGGAGGTGCTTCATAAGTAACAGGTGCAGAAAAACAGTATTGTAGTGAGTATAGGAACAAAAGGAAATAGAAGGAAACAGAAAGTCTGACATTATTACTCTAGGAAACAAAAGAAAGAGCAGTGCCTTGATTTGTAAAGAAAGCTTTATTCTCTGTTTTTAGACTAAATTTCTTTTGGCAATTCCATTCATGCAAGTTCTAGGAATACTGTATTCTCAGCACTCCAGGCAGTTTAATGAAATGAAGGATCAGAAAAGTGTCATTAGCTAGCTACCTGCAATAAAATAGTGCTGCTGGGAGGTGGAAGTCATAAGAGAAACATGAGTCAAGGGCAATCAATGGGAAATCAATTTAATCATTGGACAATGATGAATCTGGCAACAGGTGAGTTCTGAATGTAATTATGCCCGTTTGTAGTTTTGCTGGGAGTAAATTGTCTAGCAAGGCAAAAAGATATTAAAAGGATCATACAATGGCAAGGGGTGTTAGAGTAGCTCTGTTTATGAAGAGCAAAGTTTAAGAAAGCCAGCATTGTGCTAATTAACGGGAAAGAAAGAAAAAAGTGATGTTATTGGAGAATATATAAGAATTCCTGTGGAAATGAATGCCAGACTTTAAGCAAAAAAGTAATTAGCAGCCTAGGATAAAAAGACCTTATGGAAAATTCAGATAGTCCAGAAGAAATGCTTCAGTTCTGAAAATAATGAATGCCATTACGATTACACAGGAACAGGAATCCTAAAAGCTAAATGGATGAAAAAAAGATAGAAAATGAAAAATTGTATGTAACACCCTTAATTGGACAATAGGTGAGGATTAAACCCATGTTTATTTAGAGCTGAGATTATAGCACTTCTTCCTTTGTTTGAAAGACTAATTCCAATTACAGAACCGTCATTTTGTAAACTTGCCATTTTAAGGGCTGGTCTGGAGGGAAGATTGAACCTGGGACTTCAAAGGAACAAAAGAAAAGCAGGAATCCCTTCATTCGTTCCGTCAGTCCCATACATATAGATAAGCAGTAGAAGCCCTTGCTAAATGACATTGCACTGATGGAAGTTTGCAAGTGCTAAGTCAAGCAACTTCATGGAAGGGATATTCACTGAGTACTTATAGAAGCTACATCTAGCTCAGAAAATCTTGGATATAGATTTTTGTAGAAGTTGGTAGGAGTTAAAAAGAAGTATCATATATGTTCATCAACAGTTTTCTATAAGCATATTCTCATCAGTACTGTCACAGAGCATAGCAAGTAAATAATTTGGTCACACCCAGAATTAAATGGTCTTGAATAATTATTTGCCTGTAAGTCAAATATGTTCTGTGTTTTCTTTAAGGAAAAGCTTAGCTACTTTTATGAAGTCTTTTCAAACTTAAAGAGGGTAGATTTAGATTGGATACAAGGAAAAAGTCTTTTACAATGGTAAAAGGGTGGTGAGGCACTGGAACAGGTTTCCCAGGGGTATGTTAGATGCCCTGACCCTGAAGACCTTAAAGGCCAGGCTGGACCAGGCTCTGAGCAAGCTGACCTAGCTGTGGATGTCTAAATTGCACAGGAGTTAGACTAGATGGCCTTTAAAGGTCCATTCCAACTCTCAGGACTCTATGATTCTCTATGATTTATACAAACTGGAGGAAGCTCTCCTTGAGAACAGCCCTACGGAGAAGGACTTGGGGATCCTGGTGCTCAAGCAGTTGGACATGAGCCAGAGTGCGCGCTTGCAGCCCAGAAGCCAGCTGTGTTCTGGGCTGCACTAAAAAAGGGGTGGCCAGCAGGGAGAGGGAGGTGATCGTCCCCCCTCTACTCAGCTCTTGTGAGGCCCCATCTGCAGAACTGCATCCAGGCCTGGGGCCCATAGTACAGGAAGGATGTGGAGCTCTTGGAGTGGGTCCAGGGAAGGGCCACTAAGATGATCAGAGGGCTGGAGCACCTCTACTACGAGGAAAGGTTGAGGGAACTGGACCTGTTTAGCTTGGAGAAGAGAAGGCTCCGGGGAGGCCTTATTGTGGCCTTCCAGTACTTAAGGGACCATATAAACAGGAGGGAGTAGCTGTTTGAAAGGGTGGACAGTGACAGGACAAGGGCGAATGGTTTTAAACCGAGACAGGGGAGGTTTAGGTTAGATATTAGGAGGAAGTTTTTCATGCAGAGGGTGGTGAAGCACTGGAACAGGTTGCCCAAGGAGGCTGTGGATGCCCCATCCTGGAGGCATTCAAGGCCAGGCTGGATGTGGCTCTGGGCAGCCTGGTCTGGCAGTTGGTGACCCTGCACATAGCAGGGGGTTGAAACTGGATGATCATTGTGATCCTTTTCAACCCAGACCATTCCATGATTTTATGATTCTGTATTCCTGACCAGAAATCTGCAAGTAAATTTGTCCCTCTCATTTTAGTAATTTGCTTTTAGGCCTCTGTCATGTACAGGTGTGTATGAATACTTAAAAATAACAGGATCCAGGGAAATAGGAATTTTCCCTGGTTCCTTTGTGGAGCCAGGATTTGAAGTCAGTGATCCTTGTGAGTGCCTTCCAACTCTGGGTATTATATAATTCCATGACTTCTTGATAAAAGTATGAGAAGATTTTCTAAGAAGCTTGGTTTAATACTGGATTAGGAGATGGTTGTATTTTGAACATTTTCTGGAAATATGCTAGAGACTACTAACAGTGATGGATACCAGTTTGTATTGATACAGCTTTTGCCTCAATACAGTTATGCTGCAAAACAGAATTTCCAGCAACCGGGGTTTCAGACACAGGGAAATGGCAGGAGCACAGAACAGTGGCACAGTAGAAACAGGCAGTGTTTTTCTAAACCTTTTAAAGTTTGGGGGTTTTTTTCTTTTCTTTTTCTTTTGTATGTAAATGTGTAATTTACATACAAACTCCAAATAAAATCTGTTTTATGCAAAGGTAAATGTTTTTTACCTCTTTAAGCAGATGTTCTTTCGAATGGGAGTAGAATCATTCTCCAGAGCAAAATGATTCAACTTCCAAAAGTTTCTTCTTTCTGATTATGCAGAAGGGAGTCTCTGTTAATGTTTTACCCAAATATAAATTCTCAGCAGACCGAAATATGCACCTGCCTCTTTTGGAAGCTTGAATTTTCAAGATTAGCACCCATCTTTTAGCATGATAGTTTCTCTTGGAAGCATGTGGTTAAATCCACAGGTGCAGTTACAGACAAAATGTATCTTGTTTAGTGTTTATAAATGCGACCTCCATAAAATTTCCTTATATATAACTTTCTTTGATTTGTCTGCTTAAACTTAATTCCACACCAAAGTAACACAGTTCTGTTTTAGGTGGGTTTGTTTGTTTGTTTGTTGCTTGTTTTGCTGCTGTTTGGTTGTTTTGCGGTTTCTGTTGTTTCTCTGCTTGCTTGTATCTGATTGCGTATGGATTTTGTGAGTTTTATCTAAACAAGAGTTTCTAATATTGCTGACTGATTTATAAATCACTTCTAATAATAGAAAAAAACTCTTTTCTATGGCAAACCACTTCCAAGTTTGATAGAAACAATGCTGAATTACTGTGAATCATTCTCTTGGTAACCCAAATTTTAATTCCAGTGTTGCAATAATTTTGGAGAACTACAGAATGTCTTGGGTCCTGAGAAGGGACCTTAAAGATCAACTGGTTTCAATCCCCTGCTGTGGCAGGGTTACCAGCCAACAGAATAACTGAATAGAATTCCAGAATTGGATCACTCTGTGAATGAAAGTTTGCAATTGAACTATTATTTTCATCTCTTTTACAGAAACATAGCCAGATTCACTAAAACTAAGTAAGGAGCTAGACAAGATTTGAGATTTGTTACAGCAATGAAACTTGTCTTCTGGACAATATTATATAATATCATTTATTATATAATTTTATAATTACATAATTTATGTATAAATATAATATATATTGTCAATAGTATATATGTATAAGTTCAGTACATTTCAGTTTCACCAGGTGCTGTGACTGTCAGCAGCATTATTTTGTAGGAAAGTTAAGCTCTTGAGTATTGTAACAGAAGATATTATCTTCTCTCCTATGTAACGGAGTAAGGTTTTATGAAGCTTTTTGATGAGATTTCCTCTCTAATTTCTGAATCCGGTAGGTTTATGGAAAGAAATTGTAAGCTTGCTGATGTTTGCTTCTGAGTAGCTCAAAAAAGAAAACCTTCAGCAAAGTATACACCAGCAATCTCTTGTTTTCTCTCATCTAGAATTGTAACTGTTTGTCAGTTGATCTAAATTGATGATATTCTGCTGCAGTGAAAAGTGTCGAGTTACCAAGCATGGTAAACTGGAGAATGAGGTTTTAAATTGGAAAATGAGGGAGGGAGATGTAACAGAAAAATGGAATCAGAAATGTGGGGTCTTAGCTAAGATTTAGGTATCTGCTATAAACTAGTATAGAATTAGGTATCTTCCAGAAGGTGATTAATCCTGTGCTAAAATACCTTGCTAAAATAAAATATCCCACTAAAAATTTCCCTTTTGGAAACGACAGCTTTACTGAACTGAGACAGTAATAGGCCTAAATTGCAAATTGCAAGTGATGCGTTTGCTAGATGTGTCACTTACGGACATGCTCCAGTGGATGTGGTCGTGATGGACTGATCTTAGAGGCCTTTTCCAACTTAAATGATTACAGAATGTGATTATGTGATTTTAGGTGGTATAAATCACACCTGTAGCAACTAGGAAGTAAGGGGTACCTTTGACTGCAAGAACAGTCAATATCATTTTTTTTTTTTTTTTTTTTTTTCCCAAAAAAACTTGAACAAGATGTGAATAGCACAAATTATATTAAGAAAGCAGACATTAGCCAATGAATCAGTATTATTCATGCAGCAGCTTTTTGATCTTGGACACCGTTGCTGAAATGATGCCAGTGGTTAAAAAACTGAAGTATTTTTTATTTATTAGAACCAGTTGCCTATGTTCTCATTCTGGATTTCACTCTCTGGTGAAGAAAATGATTTTGCAGAAGGAAATAGAAGATGAGTACTAATACTTGTAAGTTAGTAAGACAAAGACATTACTGTGCCAGATTTGTTAACTTGTTGAGAAAGGTTATGGTACTCTAAAACAAAACAGTAAATCTTTCTCTGCATGTATAGATACTTTATGCAAAAGAGTTACCTCTGTCTGATGTCTCTATGGAGACAAAATGCTTGTCAGAATCTTGTAGTTATGTATCTAGGCTTTGTGTCAGGATCCAGAATACTCTAGAAAGTCTATATTTTTGTCTAGAAAATGTTACCGTTGGCATATTTTTACAAGGAGGAAGAGAACTGAGAACAGAACTCATATTATTTGTTTAAAATTGGGGTGATGTTTTCTGCAGTCCTGAAAGGGCAGATCTTAACACTTGTTGCAGTCTGATAGTTTTAAGGTCCTCTGTGCACTTCTCCTCATCTCTGGAGTTCCTTATGGTGGATACTTACCATGGAGAAAGAGGCTGTGCTTCCTTAAATGTACTTTTTCATCAGGCAATTCTGGGTATGATTTTTCCTAAGAAGAAACTGATTTTATTACAGTCCATGCCACAGTGCTTTGTAAAGAACTTGCTGAGGAGGTTGTAAGGTTTCTTCAGCAATTCTGTTATATACTCTTTATGTATACATACAAATATATATGTATATAAAAAAAATATTTTTACATTGGTCTGTTTTTACTCACCAATCCATTTTCTGTCCGTGTATTTATCAGAGAATAATGCATGCTGCCATTATTTTTACGGTTAATTACCTGAACTGTAATTCAAATCTCTCTTATATTCTTCGGCATTATAAATATTAAATAGTAGGGTTGATTTTTTAAATTATTTTTTAATTTTTTTTTTTTAAAGACAGGCAATTTCTTTGTAGGCAAGCCAGGATTTTGTAGCATATGTCTTAAGTAAATAAGCCGCATGTGATATTGATCATTTAGGATTTCTCTTTTTCGGTTTGTAATATGCCTTGGCACAAATCTGTACTTTCATGTGTCTTTTCAAAGTGATTTCTGGGGCTCTTCAAAAAGCAGAGTTGTAACTCATTTTTGTGATTTGGCCTCCATACCAGTAAGCTGCTCACTTGCATGAAAATAACGTTTGCCTCTACCATGAAATTATTCTCTTTGTCTTTGTTCTTCCTCCTGTTGTAAAGAACTTCCAGAACTGAAATCATTTGTAGTTGAAAATCCTTATTTTCACTCTTAGATCTCGGTTCTGCAGCCCTTATGTGAGTGATTTCTGATCACATGAAGACGCTGCTCAGGCAAAGAAAGACTAGAAGACCACATCCATATTATATCCCTCTTAGAAGTCTGAATCTACAATCATTCAGCTTCAAAGCTGACCATCAGCTTATCTCCTTTAAATCACAGTATTTCTACCAATTAACAATTAATTCCTGGTTGTAGGTGCTTGTTCTCAACTCACATTGGGGAAATGGGAAAAAATGCATTGAGGTTTTATTTCTTGAGTATCTAATGTGTAAGTCCTGTCTACTGGTGGAATGTCTAAAATCGAAATTTTACACTGAATGACTGTGTGTATTCATTTATGTTATTTATAGTAAAAAAATACTATGTTTTGTGAGGTATGTTAATGCTTCTTGGGTTCCCTTTGAGTTTTTGAGAAAGGAGAAAGGAAGAATAGTGTTAACCGATGCAGCTGGGGAACCTACTGCTTTTCATAGCAGGCTATCATGTCTCCATGACATGTTAAAATTGTTTGCTGTCACATCACTGGTTCATATAAAGAAGATTAAGTTGGGACCTTCATTCTAGAGAATTATTAACACTAGAAAAAGAGGCAGAGAAAATCAGAATGGTAGATAGTGGGTATAGTAATTGAAAAGAGAAGCCATATTCAGGAGCCGAAGGCAGCTATGGCTTTTTTTTTTCTTTTCACTATTAAAATATGCTCAGGCATTGTAATATTAATTTAAAGTGTTTCCTCTTTCTGTTTCTTTCTACAAGTATTTCGTATTACATTGCATCAGGAGATATTTTCTTTTCAGCACTAAGCAGATGTACAAAATTGCGTCAGAATGGCTCTTCTACGTTTACAACATGTATCACTGGACCTCTAGAAATATCCTTATAGTTGCTGGGAGTTTAGTGATGTAATAAACAGTTGTATCTAACCTGCTATTTTGACAAGATAACTGAAACATACAATTTTTCAGAATTAGCCCAGGGTTACAGAGCAGAACTGTCATTCCAGAACTTTCCTTTTGCTCTTTGACATTGTTGCCTCCTATCTCCATTAATTTCTCAGAACATCTGTGAAGTAATCTGCATACAGCTTTCGTCTGTGATTCCTAATGAGCTTATTAAACACTGAAGCACAAAATTACGATTGGATGTGACTTTGCTTTACTTTACATTCAGCTTTTAATCACCTACAAGCACTTTATGAAATTTTTAACTTAATAACTTCGCATTGAGAAAAAACTTCATGGTATTTGAAAATAAAGAATTAAATGAGCAAGTGATACTAAGTTTGGCAGAGACGTTTTTAAATTTTAACTTAAAGCAGCATTTCTCCCCAGGCTGCTGCTGTAGAGAACATGCTAGCTATCCTTTTGATATAAAAAGCAGTGATTTGTTGTAGATCTTGTGCTCCTTGTACAGGGTTAGATGTCAGTCTTAGTCCTAAAATGGTGGGTTCGTATCAGAAGAATTTAAAATCAGTAAAGAATTTTTAGATTCCTAAAATTCTAGAATTTCTTAATTTCTAAAGATTTTCCGTAGAGTGACGAAAGTTACATAAATTTTCATGCTAAGTACACTATTCTCACACTAAATTTAAAACAAAATAAAAATCATAAATTTCCATGTCTTTCAACACTTATGAAAAAGGGCAATAAGGAAACAGGAAAACATTACTTTTACATAAGGAAAGAAAAATGCAGTGTGTAGGCGATCTGATTTCATTTCATACATTTCTTTCCCTTATGCCTTCCAAGACTTTAATAGTGAGTGAATTAGTTTAGCTTGTTTTGTTCATTATAATCTAAATATAATGTTTTTTTCCTCTCATTTTTATTCTTAAGGGTTGAACTCTGCAGTGGTAGGAATTAAATGGAAACAGCAGCACTGATCATTCCTCTTGGATGGATTCTGGGAGTAGTCGATTCAGTCTGCTTAATTTTCACTAATTAGCCTATTAGATTCCTCCTCCTGTCATTGTTCTGATCTTCACCAGGTCTCTGTGCTTGCAGTGATAAGATTTTAGATAGATAACCTATTAAAGATAAAAGATCACAACTGTTCATTCTAAATTCGCATCTTTTAAAACACAGCTTTCTTTGGTTTTATTTTAAAGCTTCTGTCAGTGAGATATGGAGTGATGGACTGTGTGAACTGTGAATTACAGGTACTTTCTGAATTGCTTTCTGTGAGTCAGCAACTGGAACAAGCCTAGCGTGCAGACACTTCAGTTCTGCCTGAGGACATCTTTATAAAACTCGTGAGCTTGGGACAGCGATGTGCAGAGATGAGTGTGAAGCAACTGACAGCCAGGAAATAATTATTTTTATCATCTGACATAAACAAATATCCCTTCTGTATGGAGTAGATAAGAGACATACATGGACTTCCCTATGGGATCACAGATCCCTTATCAACTTTCAGGACATCAGTGCAGCAAGAGTATCAATGCTTATTCTGTCAAAAGAATTTAAGCTCATAAGTTCCTTATAAAAAGAATTATCTTACTGCCAAAACAAATCAGCCTGGACAAGTGGATTCATTATCCATTCATTATCCACACAGTGCTATAAGTGGTTTGGGGCTACAATTCAATTATTATAAAATTTCTCCAGCCTTGTTCTTTTTAAATTCTTTCAAAACGTTTTAGAGGTGACTTTATTATATAATTTCTTTTTCTCAGTTTTTTTCAGATCCTTTCATCAGCTGTCCAAATGTGGGGCAGATTTGGACTGCTTTGTTATTTTATGCGGCACAGAGTTGTACAGTAATATGCTAGATAACCAGTTGAGGTAAATCTGTTTTTCCTTCAGCTTCCATGGAAATACACTGACCTACATGATCATAAGTTCTAATCCAATAACAGTTAACAAATCAGCTAATGTTCTTGAACGAGTTCTTCCTTCTTCTTTTATGTTAGTCCAAAAACTATGGATGGTAAAGTTGATACTTCTCATGTAGTGGAGCGGTGTGTATTATTTATGCAGGTAGCAAACTTTCTAAACAGGCAATTTATTTTAGACATAATTGTTACATCTAAGAAGAAGGCATTCAATTGTCATTAAAAGAACAAATTTCTCACCAGTGCAAATTATGTTAACAAAATAATAAAGATAATTAATAAAGACAGAGTAGATTTATCATGTTAACATAAAACTAAAAGATCTCTCTTCTTCCAAACGTTTAATCGTTGCACAGTAGGGCAGCTGAGCCATTTTTTCTGCCTTCACAGGATAGGTTAAGTGCAACTGAAAAACCCTGCAGTGTCAGATTTGGTGTGTGCTTGCAACCTAAAAACCATTAAGATTCAGATCATAAGCAGGGTCACTGATGTGATCATTGAGGCAATTTGGTACGTACCTCCATGGACAAGTTATTTTGGACTATAACACAGGTTCTGCCTCAGGAATAGATTAACACTAAAAGCATAGTATGTCTTGTCCGTGTCCTGAAATTGCTTGTAGAGCCTGATTTATATGTATGTATGTGTATTTTGTTTCCATTTTGGAAAACATTTGGTCTTCAGTTTTGCTCACTGATGGAGGGATACGGCTCCTTTAAAAAATGAGAGGTGTAGCTGTGTGAAGCAATTCTTAGTAATGGCAAGCATCCTTAGTAATAGCAAATCACTAAGAATTCACGGATACAAAATTGCCAAAGTTAGAAGGAACCTCAAGAGATAATGGCATCCAACCGCCTGCTACAGAGGTTCCCATCAATAGGTCACACAGGTAGGCATCCAGATGAGTCTAGAATGTCTCTGTGGAAGGGAACTCCACAGGCACTCTGGGCAAGCTGTTCCACTGCTCTGTCACCCTTACCATAAAGATGCTCTTCCGCATGTTCAGGTTTCAGGTTTTACTCCTTGTCTATTTCCACAAATAAAGCTTTTTTTTTTAGTTTTTCTTCATTTATTTCTTGACATTATTCCCCAGTGTCTTGTTTTCTCTTATAACCACATAAGAAAACATTATATAATCCTTCTTTTAAATGAGGAAAACAACATACTTCCCCAATTTGTCATTAAATCTATATCTGATCTCAACAGAGTAAGAGAACTTCATTTCAACTTTAGTAATCGTGACACCTATCCCTGTTCTTTATCTCTTCTACTTAGAAACACGCTTAGATTCTGAAATCTTGTGAACTTTGGTTTCCTCGTCAAAATCTGAGAATGAACAGGCATAAGAGCTGTACAGTAGATGACATTCAAGACAGGAAGTATCCATTGAAGAGCAAGTGGCAGGAATTCTGTGTTGCTTTGTTCTAGTTTTCTGATTATACTTTTGTTGAAGGCTTCTGAGTTTCTGCATAAAATTGCTGTCCATAATTAAGAATTAGTAAATCCCAAAGCATTCTGTAAATAGCTTAGATTGTTGCATTAAAAGCAACTGTTCTTTTTCCTCTCTCCTGTTATTGTTTGGTTTTGTGTTTTTTGTTTGGTAGGTTTTCACCAGAAATTTTTCTTAAGGTTTTTGGTTTTATTAAGATGTGCTAAGAAATCTTTTTAAGTAATTCATTGTTTGTGATGGAGAAAAATTGTATATTTCCCTCATATTTTCTAGTTTCCTGGTAAAATTTAGCTGATAGTTCGAAGGAGTAAAATGTTAGTCAAACTGCCAATTTGACTTGCCTTGCAAATTGGTCTCATCTACCTGTTTTAACTTGTGGGTGGCTGTGTTGGTTAATAAGACTGGATCTGCTGAGCTTCAGTAAGACTTTTAAAGCATACATATTATTTGCATACATTTTCATGTATTGCACTGTAAAATTAGAGCTTACGTTATCAACATGAATTACTGGTATGGTTTGGATCTTTCTTAAATGCAATTAGTGGAGCAAAAAAAATTTTTTTAATTTATTTATTTATTTATTTTTTTAAGATTCTTTTGAATAATATGAATGTACTAGAAGACAAGTCAGTGCTATTTTGTCACAAAGTTGCTCATCTTAACAACAGGAAGCCTGGCTTTCCTGGCAGAATTCACCATTAAGGAAATACTAAGCACTATTCCATAATCACTACACTTTATGCATCTTCCATTGTGGTTATACCTAAAACAAAAAGATCAAAATCAGTCATTGCCAACATTACTCCAGTCTGGAGTTGTGATTTTACACGGCTTTCATTTCAGACATTTCAGAATGTGAAATGATAAACAGGAATGTGCATAAAAAATGGCAGTGATATCATGCTGTAGACTGAAATACCCCCCCCCCCCCCAAAAAAAAAAAAAAAAAAAAAAAGTGCTTAAAATCAAACTGATGTAAAGACAGGAACTGCTGAGATTATTCCTATCTGTCTCACAGGGTAAAGAAAGAAAAATCAAGGAGGAATAATGTAGCCAAGCATGCTGAATCCCAGCCAGTATGTTTTTAATGATCAGGAAAGTTCTAGAGGGTTCAGTTGAAAGTGGACTCGTTAATTAATATCTTAACGTTATTATGCATCTTAACTGCTTGAAGTTGTTATATATCCTAACTACTAAGCTCATTAAGCTGCATCTAAAATACTATGTTGAGCTTGCCCCTGCCCTCCCCATATCCCCCAACACATGAGAATGAGTAAGTAATAGAATTGAAACAAGTTTAGCAGAGGTTACTAGAATGCTCAGGGAGTTGGAGCTCTTTGTGAGGAGAGACTGGGGCATCTAGGCTTGCTCAGTCTTGAAGTAGAAAAGACTTCAGAAGGATCTCAGAGCTTTCTTTCCATACTTGTGAAGAGTTGTTTAGGTTCAATATAAAGAAAAGTATTTTTCACCATGAGGACAGTCAAACAGCAAAACAGGTTGCCAGAGAGCTTTTATAATTTCATTTTTAACGTTTTCAAGATCCAACTGAATAGACTCTGAGCAATCTCTTCTGATCTTATGGCTGACTTTTCCTTGAACTAGAGGCAAGGCTAGATGACTTCCCAAAGATCCTTCTGATCTTAAATATTCTATTACAGTAGAATTTGCTACAATGGACTATCACATAATCATCAGTCTGTAGAAGTGATTTACTGCTAAATAGTTGCTGCAATTGGATTTAAATTCCTGCAAAGCTTAGACTTTTGGAATAAATTTGTGTAAAGCTGGAAGTGCAGTGCCTCACTCTGTTTCCCTTGACTCTGTATTATAAAATTTTCATGATGTAGTTCTATTGGCTGAGAATTTAAGTAATTATTTATTACCACACTCTCAGCTAACATCAATATCACAGCAGTACTCCTATCCTAGATATAGCTGTTCTGTGTTGAAAGCTATTCCTTTGAAGAAAGTGTCAGTATGCCAACAGGTAAGCCCTTTGGGGAGCTGTGTGTATGGAAAGGAGTTCTGCAGAAGGGCTTTTTTGTGCGTTTTTTGTATTTTTATCATATTTGAATTTGGGTTCATTCTGTGGACAAAGTGAAATATTGATGGTACTTTATGATTTTCTTGATGGATTAAATATTTTATCTCCTGATATTTAATTCAGATGGGGATATTTTGGTTCATCTGGTCAAAATTTGAAACAGAAGTTTTATGAGTCGTAGACTGTTTCCTGAATTAAGTTTCATAATGTGAGGGAAAACATTTTACTAATGCTGGACGTACAACTGCATACATACGACAGATGTAGAATTATGGCTGTACTGTGCACTGGCTATTGCATAGAATCTGTGGTCTGTGCAATGGCTGTTACACAGAATCTATGGTAACCCTTTGCCCTTTCTCCCTTACCCCTTCAGGAATGACGCTGATGTTCTTTGCATCACCTGACATGAGCATATGACTTGGAATAAATTTTATCTTCTCCTCCTCATTTATATGGGAACCTTGCACATTCCTGTTATATGAATTTCACACATTTCAGAAACACTTTCTTTTTTTGTGGAAAGAGTTTGTGCAGCCAGAACAACTGTGAGTTTTATACTAAAACCAAGTCCCTGTTTAAGATACATTGGTTGAGTGTTAAAAGATAAAGGGAAAAAAAAAAGGGAAAGCAAGAAAATAAGACCCAAACACTCCAGAATCTCTTTATGAGTGTGCAGGCAATAACAAGGAAAGATTAAACTGTCTGCTTAATATCTCTGTCTGTTAAAAAACTACTTTTTTGGTAAGTCTGCTTCCTTTTCTTTTTAATTTCCTCATTTTCATGCATTTTCTGAAGACTTGTGACTTACTTCAATTTTTTATACATCTGAGTACGTTTAGGTCGTGTGCTGTACTGTATTACACTGCATAAAAGTGTAATTGTTTAAGCTTTACAACTAAAAATGTTTTTGCATTTAAAATGTTTGCCAAGCTAATCCCAGTATGTCAGAAAGCTGTTCTGAGGCAGTATTCACACAGAGCAAGCAGCTATCAGTGCAATCAGATAAAATTATACTCTAAATCGCTGACTGCATTTGTGCCCCAGAAATGAAGGGAATTTTAATTCTTAAAAAAATAAACATTAATACACTATTTTGTATTAATGTTACCTGGTAAAATAAAAAACATTTGACAATGGATTTTCTCTTCACTTTTATCTGCTGTTACAAGGGACTCTTTGAATTAAAAATACACAGTTTATTTTTTTTTTTCCCCAATAGATTTTTTTTTCTTTTTAAGTTATCAATATTTCTGTTGGGTATCTAGTATTTTTCACATTTATGAAACTTAAGCTTTAATAAAGCCAGCATTGTTCATGTTAGTTCATCTATGACTGTCTTGATCTTGCTGATAATTATTGCAGAGAAGTTATTTGGGGTGCAGAAAACCAATCCTCGTGTTTTTTGTGTACAACTCAGAATAATGTATCTTTCTAAAAGTATACTTGCATCTGGTTTTCTGACCCAGAAATAGATTCTTCACAAGCCCCATTCATAAATAATTGGGAAGTACCCTAGATCCACAGTGAAATTGATGTTCTTAATTCACTTAGAACGGAAACACGCTGTAGGCTACACTAAATCTCATTTCTTGAACAATGCTGTCTGTTTTCAAATACCCCAAGTATACTCTTAGTGACCTCTACTCTCTGGCTGGCAAACATCATCCCATGAGGCATCACTGCTTAAAAATCAACTGTTGTAGATCTACAACAGCAAAATGGATTTGAATTCTTAAGATTCTGTGTCATTCTGGCTCATGCCTAAAATAATTATACCTATATGCAGCTTCTCTCTGAAGTTATCCTGTTTCCTTTCGTTTTGTTTATTTACGTATCTATTTACTTATTTACTTTTGAGGTGGTGGTAAAGAGCTGCTTTTCCCAAATGGTTACTTTGTTATGAAGGCAGTCCTGAATAAACAAAGCTAGCTGAGTGAGCACTGTCATAGCTCATATTTGAGTATAGTTTCCTAACTTGTACATATATGACACTGCAATATTTTTATGTTTCTTTTCCAAGAAAAAGAAGTTTGGGGACATTAGTGAATCATGCGGTGGTGGAAGGAGAGAAACAGTAGCATTCCAATCTAATTTAATTTGATTAATTGTTCTCACAATTGTTCCAAATCTGCTTCTAAGTAATTAACAACTAAGAAAGGTCCTAATCTTTTAATTAATATATGTGTATATTGCGAAGTTAAGTGCTCCTTTGCATGTACATATGGCCATCTCCACTGTGAACTGCTATTATTTCCTTTCAGTGGAAAAACACTGAAAAACTCTTCTGGAATTTAAATGTCTCTGTGGAAAATGAGCTTACAGGAAATAGTTGCCTATTCTGGCAGAGAGGGGTGTAAAACTAATTATTCATGTCCTGTGAGCGGCTGAGATGAATGGGAAGCAGCAGATCCTGAAACTGTTTCTGATATCTGAGAAGGAAGGTCTCAGAGGTCAATTGACTTTTTACTTAACTTTAGTTTGCAAACTTGCAAAACTGATGTGAGCTGAGGTTTAGATTTCCTAACACTGTCTAGGTGTGCACCCTGGAAGACATGTCATTCTGATCTTTCTTGATGAATAGTCTCAGCATACCACTCTCCTTTGCCATGTGACAGGAAAGCTGTGCTTTGCAAGGAATGTGAAGTTGTATTCTTTGTCTTACAAAGGAAATCTCCAGTAGAGATTCTTTTATCCTATGTCAACATTGACTTTAAGTTTCTTTTCTGTAGAGCATATAAAGGGGTATGACTTAAGCCAGTTAAAAAAAAAAAAAAAAAAAAAAAGGAAAAAAGAAAGAAGAAAAGAGGGACAGATTAAATCTTAGCAATGTGGTATTAATTAGAGGAAATATATTTAGAATTCACTATCCATTTTTGTATGAGTTGCTGCCTTATTTCTTCACCGTGTTTAGTAAGCACATTTTTTCCAAATAATTATTTTTAAATTGTATATGAGAGTATACCATAGGTCTTGTGAAAACCTAGTCAATAGGACAGACAGACTGTAAACTACACTGATGGTATGGCTGCAACACCTAATCTTTAGTTGTATTCACCCTAATTTTGAGCTTCTTACAGTCCTATAGAACAGGAACAATGAGAATACACAGCTCTTACAAAAAGTTTTCCATCCCTATTCTTCTATCATTTCATAATTTTATTGTTCTAACTCTTGAGTAGCACACAAAACAATAGGACCATAAATCACAAGTGCTTAATTCTCACAATCAGCTCTGTTTAATAGCTGATGCTTGAGTGAAGGTAACAAGCTTCTAACTGTGAGGAGTTGCATATTAGCCCTGGCAGTTCTTCCTTGCTTTGTTTAGTAATTTAGTCACTTTCCACTTTATGGACTAAATTATTGCTTGCAATTGCTAATGCCTGTTTATTGTGTATTTTAGTCCCTTGTGCACCCATTCTACTACTGCTGGAGTTTCAGGAAGGTCTAGCACAGCTCCCTGGAGCAAAGATAAATAGTTAAATACTCATAATTATGTTTAATACTTATTTGTTTTCAAATATATACAGAAAAATAAGTCATGTTCTTGCAATGGTTTAGGGCCAAGCCAATTTTATATATGTAACATGAGAAAGAGAGATGCATGCAATAATCATTTTATCATAGAATCATGGAATGATTGGGTTGAAAAAGACCTGAAAGATCATCTAGTTTCAACTCCTCTGCTCTGTGCAGGGTTGCCAACCACCAGACCAGGCTGCCCAGAGCCACATCCAGCCTGGCCTTGAGTACCTCCAGGGATGGGGCATCCACAACCTCCTTGGGCAACCTGTTCCAGTGTGCCATAACCCTCTGTGTGAAAAACTTCCTCCTAATATCTAACCTAAATCTTCCCTGTCTCGGTTTAAGATCATTCTCCTTTGTTCTATCGTTATCAACCCACGTAAACAGTCATTCCCCCCTCCTGTTTATATGGTCCCTTAAGTACTGGAAGGCCACAGTGAGGCTCTCCTCACTTCACTTTTCCAACCCAAACAAGCTCAAGAGTTATCCAAGAGTAGAAGCCAATACTATGTGAACATTTTCTCTCCACATATTTTACAATATCAGGGCACTCACAACTCTACTCAGATAGCTGAATTTGTCAAAAAGGCATATGCTTACCCTCTGAAGTCAGTTAAAACTTTGTCCTTATTTCAGAGGCACCAGAATTTCTCTGCAGAATTTCTTCTGCCAGCTGTTCCAAGGAAGCAGGAGCTTCCTCTCCTTTAACCTTGCACATATGGCACTTCATTGCTGCTTTTGAATGACTAGTTAATGCAAGGCATTCATTTCCCACAATGTAGCCAATATGCAGGGCTGAAGATGAAACAGCATCGCTCTTTGAAGTGACTTTAATAATGGGATATGATGTTCTGTTTTTAAAGCATCCTTGTTTTATTACAGTAATAAAAAGATGCTCTCAGAAGAATAATTCTACAACACTTTGTGGAACATGAAAGCTGTATGCTATATTTTTTCCTCTATTTAAAGACTGTCTTCATCAGACTCTAAATCAGCTGTCAGTTGAGCATCTTTCAGTTAGCATCCTTGGTAACTGTGAGCATCACAAATGCCAGTAAGCTCAGGACTGGCCTATGCAGGACCTCCCTGCTTTTATATAAGGGAATCCCAGTTCCTGAAATGTCTTCAGCATTTATTTTACTACTCCTGTCTTCGCCCCCTATCTTTTCTAGACCTGATCAGTATTATAAACTGCTCCATCATATTCTACAAACTAGCTTAGTTCTTATCTTCACCTTTGTTCTTGATCTTGGTTTTAGTCATGCTGATCCTGATTCCCCTTTCTTAATAGCTTTCTTGTCACACCTGCCTCCAGCTGTGGACTCTGCATTTCTCTGTCATTTCTGTTCCTGAAACAAAAGGTTTTGCTTGCCTTCAAACTTTCTGTACATGATTGCATGAATATCTATGCTTTTCCACGTTCGCCAGACCTCTCATCACTTTTTTCACTCTCCTGCTTGACTTTTTGTCTTTTTTTTTTTTTCCCTTTTCTGATCTGGCCACAGTTTACTTCTGCTTCTCCTCTCTGTTGTAAATACAGGTTAGGAAGTTGAACAAATTTGAGTGGTGAAGAACTGTTTATATGCATGTATGTATTAATTATCTGGGTATTCTCCAGATCTTCTTTAGGTGTTTTCTGCATTCACAGGAACAAATCCATATGCATTCTTATTATTTTTCGTACAGTTTTTTTCAGGCCCAGCACAACCTGTACAAGAGAACCTTTTAATTTGAATGAGATCTCAGCCATCACCTGTCCACTTCAAAGCTTGCTTTAGATGGATAGATGTATTGCAAAATGAATAAATCAATCCTGCTCAACCTGAAAAAAATACTGGAACAAACCAAGGAATTCCTTTTATTTTAAAAAATAAATTAAAAAAAAAAAGTCCTTGAACATAAAGTGCCTCAAATTAAGAAAACCCCGCAACAGAAATTGAACTGTTGCTGAATGAGTTCAGAATAGAGAGAAGTGAATCTCTTCCCATGAAGATGCTTTCTTCTTTTTTTCTTGTCATATATAATTATCAAGATAACTGTATCTTGATAAGTGATAACTAGCCTATTACAGTTAGTGTAAAGGACATGGAAAGCTGTTTCTTTAAGTGTCTGATGTCGAGATGATTTCCATAATGATTTACACAACATGCAGTAAATAAAGGATGTTCTTGTCAAGTTAAAATAGGTATTTGAACCTTAGTTTATTTTGCATATAATTGCAAAATATATTAATATTAATATATTAATAAATTATAATTGCATTTATAATATGCAATTGTTGCCATGTAGCTTCCACTTCAAAATTGCCAATAGGAAAGTAAATCAAGTAAACTACTAGTGCTTTATACTAGAGTTCTCATTCATATGATCTCTTCTCTGAGAAAACAAAAGACTAACTGCTGAAAGAAAAATAAAATAAAATAATGCAAAGGACATGATTTTGAAGGTGCTATAAACATATAAACCCAATTCTACAGCCCTTACGAATGTACGTATCTATTTTAGTGGAATAGAGGAAAGTCTTGCTAAAAAAAAACAGTCCGCATATAAAACCTTGCAATATTTCATCCAAACAAGAAAATAGAATACTTACAGAGGGTAAAATGTTAAATGAGAGACGTGAGCTTCGAGAGAGATTAGCTATGCCATGTTTCCAAATGTAAACAATAAAAATAAATAGTTCAGAATGGTTAAGGCCTCCACAAAGAGAAAAAAGCAAACTCCGAAAATAGAAGTGTTCTTTTTTAATGCTTCCAATCATAGCAGACCTGGTTAGTCATTCTTAGGAAAATTTAGGTGTATGGTTAAATTAATGACATTTTTATTTTTGACTAGATGGGAAATAAATCCTTTGGATAAATTTTTGCAGAGGGTTGGTGTGGGTATTTTTTGATAGCTTTGTGCTATATTGAGCTCAGGTCAGAATAACATTACATCAGCAGCAGGATCATTTGACTTGAGCACCTGTTGTTTAGGAACAGCCTTTTAAAATTAGGATTATTTACGCAGTTTCCTCTTTTATAATTCTGCAGAACAATAATAAAATACCTGAATGTGAATGATGAAAGCCTTCACATTTAAAACATGGAAAACTGAATTGGAGAGTTGCAAACAAAAGCAAGACGTCAGTTCGGTTCTTACTTCAGTTTGGAAATAGTCATTCTGTGGGTTTGAAATGTAATTATTTCCTATAAAAACTTTCAGAGAAGAGTACATACAGGATGAATTAAATAAGCCATTATATTTGCTTTTCATATAGTTTTTTTTCTTCAAGCATGATCTGGAAAAGTAGCTGTTTGTAATAGTGTAGAATGGAAGTTTTCAGTCAAACAAGTTGTAGTACTTTAGTTGCTCCAAACATAGTGCCTCCCACTTCCATACAAACTATGACTGATAGAGCACAGTAACACCATTTGATAGAGAAAATCCCCAACTACAAAATACCATTTTTCAACAGTCACCACTGTTAGCTGTGTTTTTGCTAGTAATGAGCAAAAGCCTGCATGCCGTGTTCATTAAAGTCTGCACCAGCAGAGGTAACCCACTGTCACCACTGCTGAAATGCACCAGCCACTGCCTCACTGTGCATATATGCACTGTTTGGATGCTATCAACATTCAGAAAGGCACTCTGTTTACAAAATCAACTAAAAGTACAATGCAGAATAGAAAGGTCTGAAGAAAGACTGAAAAATATGAGTTAAACCATTCATGTAACAGATCCATATTTATTTTAACACAGGTTGGTATAGATAAAGCCTGTTCTGTCTGTTAACAGTATTTTTAGAAGTATTTTTAACTTTGTCACTTAAGTTCGGAGTCCATTTTTGTTGTTAAAAGCTGCAATTCAGTTAAAAATCAAATTGCTGATGGAAATTTTTGAGGGTTTTAAGTAGTAATTACATGTTCAAACTCCCGGTCTTTGAACTGAATTCAGTTGCTCCTGTTGGTTAGACAACAAATCCAGTTAAGATGGTGAATTATGCTTAGGAGAAGAAGCTGCTAGCAATGTAGACTTAGCTCATTTTCCAGTAACAAAAGAGGCATATTCTGTGACTATCCTTCAATCTGAGAAATGCTGTTTCTCCAGCATGGTATTTAACTTGTTTGCACACTGTAATACAAAAGCTAATGCTCAAATGAGGCTGGAAGGGATGATTTAGCAACTAATCGCCCTGAGTGCCAGGATCTCCTGACCAGCAGGAGCAGTGTAACTTGCAGATCGGCAAGAGGCATTTGAAAAGGAATGAGGGATTCTAATGGGTATTGAAATTCTCTGCAAATCCAGAGATGGTAACAGTAGCTGCATTTCATGTAACTGGGGCTATGCTTTTCATGTGGAAATAATCTGTGTGTTCTGACCTGTGTTGTCATTAAATCTCTCCTTCGTTTTCTTCTTTGTTTCTTTATATTTAAAGTGCTTTTTTAAATGCTTTTTTTTTTTTCTGAAAAGCATTTTCTTTTTTCTGTTTCTTTTATTTCTTTTTCTTTTTTGTTCTTTTTTTTTTTTTTTTTTTTTCTTTAAGCAAGTGATTGCATAATTTCAGGCAAAATTTTAACAGCAGGAATGCTTGGAACCAGCTGCAGTCATTATTGATTAGTTTTTTGTCACAGCTTCCTTGTGGCAAGGTTTTAACAGCAGGAATGCTTGGAACCAGCTGCAGTCATTATTGATCAGTTTTTTTCCACTGCTTCTTTGTGTTTGCTATGCTTCTCAGAAACAATATCTGTCCTCTAGTAGATGTATTTTTTGGGCAGCTTCTGGAAAAGGAGAGAAAAAAGGCTTCTACTGGAAGTGCAGATCAGATAGATATTTGATGAGCTATCTGTATTTCCCTAACTTGCAATGAGGTCCAGCCTTATGTAGTTAGTCTGCTTGCAGAACTGTGAATTTCAGTGCTAGTCCAGGACTGGGCCCAAATGTCCATTTAAAAAAGAGAAGTTTCAGGCACGGTAATTAATGTCCCAGCAAACAGTTAAAATCTTGGTCTATTTTATATACTGTTTTGCTTCTCTCTAAGTCAGCACATCACTGTTAAAAATTCAAGATCTAGTCTTTTTTTTTTTTTTTCCTGATTACAGATTTAAATTGCAGATTGGCTCATTTTGCTTTTATTCCAAATTTAAATAACCAGGATGCAGAAGCGCATCTCAGATGTGGGGAAAATATTGCCAATTTTACACAGTTATTGTGAACAGTCTGTCTGCAGCTCAGTGGCTGTCCTCCAGTGTATAGGTTGCATCAAATGCTGTTGAATTTTACAACAGAGAGGTTTATTATTACTTTGTTTATTGTTTGTGTTCATATGAATTCATTATGCACTCCATTTTCTTTATTGATATATATACATTTTTTAATATAGATTGACAGTCTATTAGGATTAGGGATTTTACTGCCTGTCCTTTTCCTGTTCACTAAAGTACAAGTCTATAAAGGCAGTTATACTTGCCTTTATATATATACTCTATCTATACACTCTACCCACTGTAAAGGCTTAATTCCCAGAGTGGAAATCCCACACCTATATTAGGCAACATTCAGGGAATTGAACACATGGGACCAGAATTCACAATAGCCAAATGATACCTGGCCTGAAGGCCTGGTACTTGTAAAACAGCAATAGGAAACACGGGAAATGGAGATGGGCCTGAAATTCACCACATTAAATCATCTGCTGGACTAGGGTATTCTTGTGTTATCTATCTATGCAGAAAAACCAGTATATTTTGGAGGTAATCGTTGCTAAAGAATTTAACCAAAATGGGAGAATTCACTGCTCGCTGCTGCCAGAGTCAGAGCCAATGCTCTTATCTTCATGGAGAAGTTCCAAGCCACAAGCTGGAGATAAGTTTTCTCCTGTTATGTCTGCTTGAAGCCCCTACGATTATGTGGTTCTATGATTCTGTGATTCTGTGATTCTGTCTGAGCTTGTGGCTTGTTTGTAGTGGAAGAAGACATGAGAGGATCTGTTGAAAATATTCCAGCACAATACTAAATTGGGAGGAGATTTCATCTCCCTTGAAGGCAGAGAAATCTTGATGAATTAGAGGGCTGGAAAATCACCAACCACATGAAGTTTATTCTGCACCTATGACAGCAAAATCATAGATATACGTACAGACGAGTGATCAGAGGCTGGAAGAGAGCAGGCCTATGGAAAGGAGTCTGGAGATTCTGGTGACATCAAATGGAATACAAGCCAGCAGTGTGCCTTGGCAGCCCTGGTGTGCCCCAGACCCAGTACTGCCAGTGGGTGAGGGGAGGGGCTGTCCCCTCTGCTTCTCACAGGGTGCAGAAGACAGCGCTGGGCTCTGCTGCCTGGTGAATGGCATAGAGGCGTGCTTGGGGAAGGGCAGGTGGGGATTAGGGACAGGTTCTGCGCCAGAGGGTGGTCAGGTCATGGAACAGGCTGCACAGGGCAATGGTCATGGCGCCAAACTGCTGGAGTTCAAGGAGCACTTTGACACTACTCTCAAACATGGGGTTGGATTTTGGATGATCCTGTGTAGAGCCAGGAGTTAGTCTTGATTATTCTTCTGGGTTCCTTCCAACTCAGGATATTCTGTGATTGTATTCTGTGATTCTGTGGATGAACAAATGGACAAACTGTCATAATAGTAAACAAGCTGATCACAGCCTGGTGTTGTGAGGTGAATAGCTTTTCTTCCTTAGTTCAGTGACATTTGGTGTACAATCCGATCTACAGCATCCAAGTGACATTACCCAAACTGAGAAATTCTGAGTTGTCGTACATGAGCAATTGCTGTCAGCACCAACAGCAGAAACTGAAATTTAATGAAGAAGTTCCTCCATAGCTGGGAGTCTGGGATAATACACTGGAACTAAAAAAGGAAGCCTCAGCAGCCAGAAGTATAACTTCCTCTTGAGGATAGCAGTAGAATTCACACTGCAACACCTCTTCTTTACTGCAGCTACTAATTATATTCTGAAAGTAAAGTTTATCATTTTGAGTTTTTCAATGTTCAGCAACTCGTGTAAATGTTTCTTTGGATTTTCATTTAAATTCATAGTACTGAATCCACACAAAAATCTGCAGATCTAATTCCTGCTTGCACTCGAAAAAAAAATGCAAATCAATGTGACGTCTTTCACGAGAAAAATAAAGGCAGAATAATTTATTCTCAAAAATTCATTGAAAATAAACAGCTATCTAGTCTGGTTTTGTATAGGTTAAATTTGGATTATGCATTTAAACAATAAATAACAGAGGATATTATCTGTGTTGTTGTTTCCCAGTGACATGGATCTAACTTAAAAGTATTCCATGTAGTTAGTAAAAATTAAAATGCAGAAATGGAGGATACTTATTAGAAAAACTTATCAAAGGTTTTGCATAAATAAGCATTTTTAACTAATATTTTCCTTCTTTATGTTAATTAGTTTTTATAAACACTATCAAATTCTGCTATACAATCCCATGAATTATCCATTACATATCTCAGAGTATTTCGTAGGTAATACAATAGTGGTAGACATCATTGTTGTGCAATTAGTTATTATGTTACAATTGCATTTTCTGTAGTAGAGGAAAGATCTGTCATGACCATATATGAAGAAATTTTTACTTTTTTAGGAGAAAATAATCTGTCAGTCAGCCTTCTCAGGAAGAGAAGGAGTAGCAAGGGAAAAGGGAAGATGATCTGGTAAACAGGCATTGGATTTAACATGTGCAAAGGACCTCTAAGAATCAGAAAGAAGACAGAGAGGACAATGCATCATGTTTAAACTGCAAAGCATAGCTGTTGTACTGAGGACTGAGAAAGAGAGAGGGAGACAGAAAGAAATAAAGAACAAAAGAAAAAAAATTTGCTCTAGTCTTCATCATTGTAACTTCTATTTTATTTGCACAATTAAAACACCAAGAAACAAAAAAACCAGACTAACAACCAAGCAAACAAACATAACTGAACATTCTAAGTGAGTTTAGCTGCACCAAGATTATGGCATACTAATGATCCTAAGCCACCAGTCAGGACATGTTTAATCATTTACCACCAGTGCCTCACGAAGTTTCAGCCAGCTGAGTCTTCACTAACACTAATCATGGTACAGGGATTCTGCAGCCATCTCTGAAGGAGAAGACAGATGATTTTTTAGGCCTTTCTAGTTAAAAGTATACCATTAGACATTATGTTCCTCTACTATACACTTTTCTGAGAGAGATTAGCCTAAATTGTCATATATAAAGACATGATTTTATGTTTGAATCCGTATGCCTTCATTTTAAGGAAGGGATTTATTTTAGACTTCTGAAAAAAGTGAAAATATGTTGAAAATATAGATTTGTTTACATAGACTTTTCTGCTAATTGTTATTGTAATGGGTACAGGAATTTTTCCAACAGCTTGTTAATTCACAGCATGTTCTAGAAAATACCAAGTTATTCTGACTTTCTGTTTTAAATAAGCATATGCTATATCAATTAAAACATTTGAGAGGAGAGAGTCATTTTTTTGGTAAGTGATTGTGCTTCAAGTTCAATTGAATTCTGCTGTAAGATTAAAACATCGCTAAGGTATGTGGAGTGACTAAATTAGGTGTATTTTAGTTACCATAAATTTGTGATATAAAAATATTAATTAATCACTGATTGACTACTATTTCTCAACACTACATTGTCAAATATGTGTGATAGCTTATTAGGAAATGTCTACACTGGAACCACTTTTGGACTTATAGTTTCTGGTGATGAGTTTGTGCAATCTTTCTATAAATATCTGAATTGTTTTTCTTCCCGGTAGGTGAGCTTTGGGAAAAACCTAGAACTGAAATAGCCAATTAAAAAAGGTACATGTTTTCTTTGGAATGAAATATGAGATAAATATGTTTAAAACATAGAGAAACATAAATGTAACACTACATTACAACATCGGGTACCTGGAACTCCAGGTACAGGAAAGAAGCTTGATTTTCATAAATTTGAAGAACCTGTAACTTCCTTCAGAGTTACTAGATGCTTTTACTGGCATAAAAGAAAAAGTACAAAACAAATCATTTTACTTCAGCCCTCTTACTAAAATAGCATGTCATTACAAATCATACTTTCATAATGCTGAAGATTAAAAGGGAAAGAAAAAAAGTGGGAAGAAAAATCATGTGTTTCACACATTCATTTTGTAATCTCTCAAATAAAAGTCATTTTGAAACCCGAAGTACATTTCAGTGTTTCTAAGAATGGGTATAATACCCAGGTTTAAATGCTGAGCTCTGTCATCTTGTGAAATTGCTCTCTTTGATAACAGATGTTTGGAAAGGGCTATTTCCCCTCCAAGTCAGCATCAGGTAGATTAAGCCAAATCAACTTCTCTTTGAGCTATGTGCTGTGGACTGAATCAGGAACCTGCTGGAGCTTATTTGGAGCTGACTAATAATCAATTCTGGCAAATTATCCTCCTCCTAGTTTTCTGAAGCAGAAGTCTTTGAGCAGTCCTACGTGTTTGTGGTTTACTTGGCATCTGGCCTGATGGCTGCACATGGGTCTCACCAGTCTCAAAGGGGGAAATGGATCCTAGACCAGAAGCTAGCCGGGATAATTGAGAGGTCTCTAAACTAGGTATGAAAAGGGAAAGGGTTAAAATGAGGCTTGCTAAAGGTGAGTCTGGTGAAATGTTGACTGGTATGAGGGTGAGAGCATCAACACCATTGCATGCAGCACAGGCAACAAACAGGAGGAGCTGGAAGCCATCATGCAGTAGGCAAACTGTGACTTAGTCATCACTGAAACATGGTGGGATTGCTCCCATGACTGGAATGGATGACTATACACTCTTCAGAATTGGCAAGCAAGGAAGGAGGGTCAGTAGTATGGCTCTGTGTGTTAGAGTTCCAATGCTGAGCTCAGGGCTGGAAATTAGAAGGCTGTCTCTATGGGTAATGGTCAGGGAAAAGGCAAACTAGGCTGATATCCCAGCAAAGCTCTTTTATAGCCTGCCTAGCTGGAATGAAGAGACAGACAAGGTGTTTTATAAGCATCTGTCAGAAGTAGACTTCAACTTCCCTAATATATACTGGAAATAAAATACAGTGCAGAAATAACAGTCTAGAAGGTTTCTAGAGTGAGTGGAAGATAAATTCTTGATGCAGCTGGTAAGAGATCCTACGGGGGAGGTGCCCTGCTAGACCTGCTGTTCACAGGACTGGTGGGAGATGCAGAGGTTGGGAGCTGTCTTGGGAGAACAACCGTGAAATGGTAGAGGGTACGTGCTTTAGAAGGAGGGTGGGACTCTATGATTTCTTGAGGTCTCTTCCAATCCTGCAGTTCTGTGATTCTGTAAACACTGAGTTCTCAGTTCTTAGTGATTGAGGAGGGGTGTCACCAAAATTGCTACCTTGGACTTCTGAAGGGTGGACTTTGAACTATTCAGGATATTGGTAAGGAGGGTTGTTTGGAATTCAGTCCTGAAAGGTAAATGGGTCCAAAGGATGGATGCTCCTAAGAATTTATTAGAGGCACAGTAGCAGAATGTCCCCATGTGTCTTAAGATTAGCTGGACGAGAAAAAGACTGGCATGGATGGATGAACAGGGAACTTCTTCTGAGGCTCCAGAAGAACTGTCTACTTCCTGTGGAAGAAGGGGCATGCAGCTCAGGGAGAGTAGAAATAAGTTGTTTGGATATGCAAGGAGAAAATTTGAAAGGCAAAAGCCAAGCTTGAGTTCAACTGATCACAGTAGTAAAAGGGAACAAAAGACTTTTTTTAAAAAATATATTAACATTAAGAGGAGGTCTAAGGAGAACCTCCGTCCTTTACTGGATGTTCCATCCTGGAATATGAGGATAAGACTGAGGTTCTCAATGCCTTCTTTGCATCTGTCTTTTATTATCAAACCAGTTATCTACTACCTGACCTGAAAGTAGGAGTGGAGAGCAAAATAAACCACATGTGATTCAAGTGGAAACAGTTAGAGACCTACTAGTCTATCAGAATTGTCACAGGTCCATGCAACCAGATGGTTTCCACGTGAGAGTGCTGAGGTAGATAATGGAGGTGATTAATGATCTGCTTTCCACCGTCTATCAGTGTTCTTGGTCAACTGGAGAGGTCCTAGAGGATTGGAGGCTTGCCAGTGTGACTCCCATCCACAAGAAGGGCCATGTGGAGGATACAGGGAACTACAGACCTGTCAGCTTAACCTCGGTGCCATGGAAGGTTATGGAACAGATAATCTTGAGTGAGATCACACAGCATGCAAGGGCAACCAGTGGATCAGGCTCAGCCAGCACAGATTCATGAAGGACAAGTCCTGCTCAACCAGCCTGATCTCCTTCAATGATCAAGTGACCTGCCTGGTGGATAAGGGAAAGGCTGTCAGTGTAGCCTACCTAGACTTCATCAAGGCCTTTGATACTGTCTCTCACATTATTCTCCTAGAGGAGCTGTCAGGCCATGTGTGCCTGGAGAGGTACATTATTTGCTGGGTAAAGAACTGGCTGGAAAGTCAGGCCCAGAGAGAGGTAATGAATGGAGTTAAATCCAGCTGACAATTGGTGTTCTGCAGGGGTTGATATTGAAGCCAATCCTGTTCAGTGTTCTTATTGTTGACCTGGATGAGAGGGTTGGGTGTAATCTCAGTAAGTCTGCAGAGGACACCATGATGGGAGAAAATGTCAATCTTTCAAGGAGTAGGAAGGCCCTACAGAGGGTTCTGGACAGGCTGGATAGCTGGGCTGAGGCCAGTGGGATGAAGTTCAACAATAACAAGTGCATGGTCCTGTATATAAGCCAGCAACTCCAAGCAACGCTACAAGTTTGGGGTAGAGTGCCTGGAAGAAAGGGACCTGAGGGAGTTGGTTGACGCTTGGCTGAACATTTGCCAGCAGTGTGCCCAGGCTGCCAAGAAGGCCAAGGGCATCCTGGTTTGTATCAGTGTTGTAAACAGTGTTGCCAGCAGAAGCAGTGAAGTGGTCATCCTTCTGTACTTAGCACTGTTGACTCCTCAAGTACTGTGCTCAGTTTTGGGCCTCTCAATACAGGAAAGACATTGAGGTACTGGAGTGTGTCCAGAGAAAGGCAAGGAAGCTAGTGAGGGGACTGGAGCACTAGCCTGAAAGAATGGGGGAGCTGAGGCTCAGAGAATTTATTGCGCTCTACAATGACCTGAAAGGAGGTCATTATGGCGAAGTCAGAATCAGACTCTTCTCCCATGAAACCAGCAATAGGACTAGACAGAATGGCCTCAAGTTGCACAAGGGGAGGTTCAGATTGGATATTAGGAAAAAATTCTACTCTGAAAGAGTCAGGAACTGGAACAGGCTGTCCAGGGAGGCTGTACTAAGAAACACAGTTTAGTGGGAAAATGGTGGTGGTAGGTGGATGGTTGGACTGGATGATCTTGGAGGCCTTTTCCAACCTTGGTGATTCTATGATATTAAATCATCTGAATTCAGACTTATTTTTTTCCCCCAGTATATTTGAGGATATGCCAGGAAAGAAGTCCTTTCTGGGACAAAATCCTCATTTTCATCTCTTTTTGTTCAAGTCTCTTCTTTTGCCATCAGACTTTCATGTCTGTCTCAGAGGCATTCTGTCAGCTGATGGATGATCATTCAATTATGTTTGCACAAAAAAAGAACATGTCCCACAGCTTAATCAAATCAGGGTAGAAATAATTATCATCTTTTATCTAAGATTCAGACTATACTTGATTGGGAGTCTGATAATGTAATTTCCAGTTAACATGCTGATCAGTGTTATATTCAGTGAAAAGATTTCTGGGGCTTCTTTTCAGGTTCCAGCAGCCAAAGGCAGAGATTGCATGCAGAGAAAATACTCAACAACCCCAACTGATGTCCTCTCTATGAAAGAGGCCTGGAGAGGCCTGGAGAGGCATGGTTAGGGAACCTTAATGATGTTAAGACTGCTTGGTTTTCTTTTTGAGGCACTAAGTTGGATTTTGGCATTAGATAAGCCTAATTTGTTATTAGAACAGATTCCTTTGATTGGATATCTTTTACATTTAATTTTATATTAAATTTTTTTCAGGAGATAATACATGAATCTGAAATAACTATAGACTATTATGTTTGCTTTTTCATTCCTACTCCTAAAAACCGTAGAATGAATCACAGCTTAACTCCTCTGAAAATGATTTTCCTCTTTGTGCTTGGTGAAATGTAAATATGTATGGGAGCAATTATGATTAGATTTATTTTCTTCTCATCATGACCTTATGAGGGGAGTCAGAATTCTGGAAGCATAGGCAAGATTTCACAATGTTACAATTTTGCTATCATTATCCTTGATATAAAGACACAGTACTTTGAAAAGATTTACCAAATACATCTTTGCATTGTAATATGAATATTATATATAATTATGGTCATATTGTGTACATATGTATTTATATATGTACTTTTGTGTATAAACATAGAAATATGCAGCTGTGTGAATATATTGCTTAAAAATTAATGAAAACTTCTACAGATTTAAAACCACTGTTGTGTGATAGAAGAGAGGCAAAAAATGGAATAGAGCTGTAGTGGAATATCATGGTTTCCAGGAAGCTGCATCTTTGTTTTAATGACTTTTTAAAATTAAAGATGAAATAGAGCCATGTGTGAACTACAGTACAGTTCTTGTCATCAAAGAACCATCTTCTATGGTGTCAGTGGTTCACTGCAGGCAGGAATGCCCTTTGAAAATTATTAGACTGTTCTTGGACTACATATAATCCCAGTGTCTGGTTTTGTAATAGTTACTGCTTTAATTTAGCTCTGATTGTAATGCTTGCTACAGTTTTCACAGCTGGTTATTTTTCTGCTTCCGTTAGACTGTAATTTCCTACTTCTTTATGATGCATTACAAAAGAATAACTCTAATTACTGGAAAAATACCTGTAGTTTGAAAATCACAGCTGAAGCACAGTACAACATATGTGGTCTAAATCTTACTGTTAGAAATTATTTATAACTTCTGTTGTATTTCATTAAAATATTTGCATTGAGGTCTTTTCAAATAACCAATAGCAGTCAATTCACCTGGCAATAAATATAAGAATTTAAATCAAGCTTTTTACCTTAACACATCAAGATCTTTTCGTATGTTTTTGTTTGGTAATTGATTTCAGAACTGATAGAATTGTCTATGTTATGATCAACAAAAATGTGCTTGGATCTTTCTGGAAAGTTAATTAATTTACTAATTATATGAGTAGGATTTCTCCTTAGTTAATATAGATTTTATTATTTAAGACAAAGAGTAGCATAGATTTAAAGTAACTCGGATTTTGTGTTGAAGGACATGGTTTAGTGAGTACTGTTGGTGATAGGTGGATCTTGAAGGTCTTTTCCAACCTTCATGATTTCGTGAATCTGTAATTCTGTGGTTCTGTGAACTAGAGTTACAGACTGAAGAACTCTTTTTTTCTTATATTATTCTGCTTTTTCATGTGGTTGGAATGCCTAAATAACTGGTTCACATGCTGATTTAAAAAAAAATATGCCCAAATTAAATCACCTTGTAAAATTAGAATTGCTGTGAGTTCCTCAGAAAACTTAGGAACTGTTTGTGTTCTGAAAGGATCAAGAAAAGCTTCAAAAATAGTCACATAAATTCTTGGATATAAGGGATATGGCAATTATTGTGCCTCTGTGTGTTACACTCTGTAAATGTGAAATAGAAATGGCCTCAGAGTCAAGTCCACCAAGTCCCAGTCTCTTTTACACAATGTTTCTATGATTCTGTTTCCCCGTGCATTTCTACAGCCTATGATTTAGTACCTGCTTCTAGTGGCAATTGTTTTATGGTTTTGGCCAGAAGTTCCTTGGTGAGTTTGATTCAATTACTATTCTTAATACACACAAATTTTACTTCTTTTTTTTTTTTTTTCTTTTTTTTCCCCCATTTACTACATGTTTGTAGCCAGAAAACTTCATGCAAGACAGCTAAAAATGATCATCACCTAGAAATGGTAGAGCATCAACAGTTTCACATGCTTTTTCCCAGCATATAAACACAAAGTATTAGTTTTAGAAATTATGTTAACCTTCACCTCTCTTTCTCTGCATAAGTCTAAAAAATTCAAATTTCCTTTGAAGTCCAAGAAATAATGGTTGTTCACTTGGAATTTATTCTGGAATGTGGCATCATTCCAGTTCTCATCCAGCAAAGTACCTTAAAGTCTGAATTTCCGTTGGAAGTTATTTTCCTGAATGAGGACTTTTGGATTTGTAATTTTTTCCCAAAGTGCACTGACCTACCCATGCACTTATAATGTTTGCTTTGTGCTTATTGAAGAGTTGTTTGTAAACTCTCTTGACAAGCAGGTACTCATAAAGCTTTGAACTCTCTCTGCGTGTTGAGTTGTTGCTACTGCTTTGCATGCCTGACCTTTTTTGAATATATACATGGGAGGTAGGTAATATCCTTCTTGTGAAACTGTTTCTTTTCTTCATATATTGCTTTTTTTTTTTTTTCTTTTCTAAGAAACTTTGAATGAACATATCCTTTTTTTCTTTAAAGTGTTGTTAATACCAACGTTGTTTACTGTGCTTTGAAAAAAAAAGTATGTCAGATTTTCTAGAAATATTTTTCTGGAAATATTTTGACAAAAGTTGATACTAAATTCTAGTTTTGAGCCATCTTGAATGTTTTGCAAGATTGTAAGGATGACTGTATAGCATCAGACTAGTGGTTCAGCTAGTCCACCAGTTTTTCTGGGCTGGTTGCCAGTAATAGATGCTTAGAGAAATGGCTAAAAAACAGTTAAGTGTATTTCCACATAAATATACTGTAAGCACTTCCTGTCTTTTAGCTTGCTAAGGCATGTGAATTTGCACACTCGTACCTACTTACACGTCAATTCTTTTTTTCTCATAAATTTTAGACTTTGCACAGAAAAATTTACTGCAATTTATTTCTCAAGGGACAAGTTGTGTTGTCTTCAAGTACTTAGAAAGTAAATTCCCGTATGTTTAAGGCAAGTAGAATAATTGTTTAGGCATTTAAAAATACGGTGCATCGAATATCTCCCCATAAATGTCTTTAGTATCTTTACATGTTTATATTTTGGTAAAATTGGAATCCATCTTGTTGACCACTCTTGTCAGAGGAGACTTTTGTCAGAGGTGTTTCCACATAGGGCCAAATCTTTACTAACAAAACTTACATAGCTTTTTTGATAAGTGTGATAGGACTCAAAAACATTTTAAAAAGGCAGAATAACTGTTCAAACCCAAAAAATAGCTTTGCACTGATCAGGGAAACAACATCTAATCTGTAGAAAATGTCCTAATTGTTTCAGAATGGGACTGATTTTGACCATGTCTGAGAGAGAAACAGAAATACAGTGTTCTGAATTCCCTTTCTATACAAACTGCAGTAGCCATAATGCTGAGATGGATACAGCTATAGTATCTTTGTCTATTGTCATCAGGACTCTGAAATAGATGTGGTATGTAAAAAGATTAAATTTCTAGTTAGAAAAAATACAAAATATTAATAGGTCATCAGGTAATGTGGTAATTATGCTTTCTGGTGAGACTGTTCCTCTTAAAAGTTTGAGCATAAAATTACAGAGTTCATTAGAATTGCTAAATATGATTATACATATGCTAAACACATAACTCTCAACCAGTTTGAGCTAAAAAAGAAAAGAGATTAGGGGCCAAATTACAAGGCAATTTAGCTGAAATCTACTGTAATTATTCCACTTTATGTCAGAACTCCCCATGACATTTTTAACATCTACTTACAGCTCTCTCTTTAGTAATTTACTGCTTTATATGGGAACAACATAAAGTTCATGGTTGGCTGACGTGTTTTACATTATGTCAGCTCCTAAGATGTTTTCAGGGTAAATAAGCATTTCTTTGTCAGAGTGACCTGTGCTGTTCTGAATTATATTTCTTTCCTCATATATGAGGACAAACAAAAATCCACCATACCAAATCACATTGTGGATTACATTCTTATTTCCATTTAGCATCTTTAACCTTCTTTTTTTCTTGAAGAGATTCTCACAGTCCTTCTGGTTTATCTAAGAAGTACATCCTGCTTTGATGACACTTATCTTTCTTTGTGATTTCAAAACAATTTAAAGATTCCTAAAATTAAAAGACAAATCCTACCTAGGGATTGATAGTACAAGCAGCATATTAGTGATTGATATCTTTGTGTTAATTTTCTCACAACTAATGTGATTAATTTCAAGGCAGGCAATAGCAGATTTCCTCGAGTCCTGTACCAGTTGATAATTGAAGATACACTTTGAAAGAGCTAAAGAAGATACTGAGTATATAATAAGTTTAGGGACAGTTTCTTGGTCTTCCATGTATCACCTTTGTTTCAATAGCTGTCTGGACAGAGTGGTGGACTCCCACGCTATAAAAAACCCTTTCAGTTCCTGATGGCTGACGTCTTCTGTCCTGTGCCACCTGTCCTTTATCTATCCTTCCCTTTAACATAGAACTACTTTGTACACCCTCAGCTGAATGACACCAGAAGAACTCACCTGGCACATTAATGATTCTGGCTAGCTGACCGTGCTGTGTAATACTCAACATTGCAGAAGTAAATTACTAATCAAAAATATCTGAACCAAGAAGGCAAAAAAAAAAATAAAAGAAAAAAAAAAAAAAAAAATAGGTAAAGCAGGAAATGCTCTGTTGGTGGGAAACTCAACAATCTAACCCCAAACCACATTAAGCAAGTTCGGTGCTTACAGATTTTTGGAGTGCAAAGCAGTTAACATTGAAGGGAAGAAAGGAGAGCTTGATGAAGGCTGTCTTGTAAAAACAGCTCTTTTTTTTATCTAAGCCTTAAAATCTCAAAGTATCTTCCTAGTATATTACATATGAAGACTTACCAGAATTTCTTCAGGTAACTTTGATGTCTGTCCTAAAAGAAAATGATTCTCTGAAAGTCACTGATGTTCCTTTTATATCTCAGCATCCTGATACACCATAGAAAGAGATGATATAGAAGTCACCTAGAGAGTTCACTACACAAAGAAACTTCAAAAAAATATCTCAATGGGATTGAATTTGAACCATGCCTGAACTTTTCCAGAAATAGCACATTTGCAGTCTTTTGCCTGAAATGGGTAGAATATGACTTGTTTTGTGATAAAACAATTCTTTTTATTTTTTTTAGTTAACTGAAATTGAACTGATATTTTGAAATTTGTGTGAAAAGCTTGAGTTGATAGTAATTCTGCTGACCATTTAAATGTATTTTGTGAACTTAATAGTCTGCACAGAAAATCATTCTTCTACTCTTGGGAAAGTTTAAAAGGTCATTAATATTTAATAAGAACATTCTTGCACAACTTAAACATGTAGGTTTTTCACAGGGAAAAGCAGAGGTGAAGAGACAGTTTCTGGCAAGTGTGGTTTGTAGCTTAAGAATGTCCTTTGAACTACTAATTCAGACTTTTATCTGAAAGAGTTACAAAACTCTGCTCCTAAAATAACCTGCCAGAATAAAAATCTGCTAAGCTTCATGTTGCCATAAGGATAGAATTATGTTCATAGCTCTTAAGAGCTGAAGCACTGTTAGCTAATCAGTGGACAAGGATTTGCATAATCTTGTAACATGATGATGGTGTTGTGCAAATTTGTGCAGTGCAATGAGCTGCTGACATAGAGCTATGATCAAAATGGCTGCCCAAACTTCTCTGTATCCGTGGAGTTCACCCTCATCCCGATTAAGAAGGGCAAGTTGATTAACTCTGAGTAATGAATACTAATAGTAGTATTTCCAGGGGAGACCTCATTGCACTTTACAACTTCCTGAAGGGAGATTGTTATGTAAAAGGGTCTGGCCTCTTCTCCCAGGCAAATAGTAGGACCTGAGGAAATGGCCAGAAGTTATACCAGAGGAGGTTTAGGTTGGACATTAGGAGAAACTTTTTCTCTCAGAGGGTGGTCAGGCACTGGAATGGCTGCCCAGGGAGATGTTGGAGTCGCCATCCCTGGCAGTGTTCAAGAGGCGTCTGGATGAGGAGCTACAAGATATGGTTTAGTAGCTTGTGGTACTAATAGGAATGGGAGGGTGGTTGGACTAAATGATCTTGAAGGTCGTTTCCAACCTTGCGATTCTATGATTCTATGATTCTATGATTCTATTTGTATTAGTGTTAGTACTATTAGTAGAATACTGTCTTCAAGGTGCAGAATAGGACATAATGATAAAGGAGAGAGTAATCTGAAAGCTTCATGCACATATTTTGTGAATAACAAGTTCTAGAGAGAAGTAATTAATCCAAAGATGTATAAGTATCTAATCAAAGTATAAAAGTGGGAAGAGGCAGAAGGTAGTGTCATTCCAATATATGTAGGTGATGCTGCCTGTTTGTGTCTTAACAGCCAGCTTAGTTTCTGAATGTATAACTTAGCCCATTGCCTTTTACCTTCACTGCTAAATGAAAGGCAAATGCCTTTCAAAAAATGATGAGAAATCAGGCAAGATGTAAAAGCTTTGGCACCACTGTAAAATAAATAAAGAAATAACAACAAATTTGTCACAGGGCAGGAACACAACCATTTTTAGGAGACTAATTGCTTTGTGAGTTGTTTTTTTTTTGAAAAGCCAGTTTTGAAACAGTCAAATTGTAAATACAAAATAGCAGTCACCAAAGCAGAGATTAGGACTATTTATTGTCTCCTTCATCAGTGCATGAAACAACTCTGCTTCTCAGATAGCAATTAGGCATAAGTCGCATATTATTAGGACTGAGTCTGCTGCAAAGTCTGTCCTTGTGGTACTGTATGTACGATGGACACTGCTTAGCTTCACAGTTTTTCGAGTACAGTCCTGGAAGGAGACTTACTCGCAAGTCTGAAAATTGCAAATAATGTAGTCAAGTAGCAGATTTCTAAGATAACTGTTTCTTAAAACATTATTGTTGATACAGCAATTTTTTGTGTGTTCCTTTTACTCAAAAGCAGATTGCTCTGACCCCTTCAAGCTTCACCAGAAATCAGTGCTAGGTTTTAGTATTACTGGATTGGTTTGTTAATTCGGCTGTTGTTTTGCACAGTCACAGAATTCCAGGAGCAGGGGCTTTAAAAAGAAAATACAACAAGACTAGGAATATCATATTGTTTTCCTTCCATAGTGATAATAGCTGCCTATTGGAACAAAGATTCTTATCAAAGCTTTGCTGATCTTGTTTGTATGTAACAATTTTTTCAGCATGATTCTCTGTTTTCTTTTTTTTTTTTAACTATGAAGAAATATCTACAGCCTGATTTACAAGTAATTAAATGTAATGCTAGAAATATGAAAATATTCAGCCGATCTTTCCCTAGATACAGTTACAGGCTAGACTAATAATATTAATTGCCCTTTAATTTTAATCAGAAAAAAATACTTGCATTACTACATGAATTGCAAATTAGAGTATTTTGTAAATTCTTGATTTCCACCATGTTTTTGGAGCTGAATTTAAAGTTTGGTTCTGCAACTCTCTCCTTAGAATAGAAGAAAATATATTCTAAAATTAAAACCTGGGCATTTCTAGAAAGAAAAATACTTTCTAGGCCATAACATGAAGCTTGTTTAAAGAACAAAGTGGTACTTGAATCAAATTCACCTCTTTTATTTTTGAAGAAAATGCCAGGACTCACTGATTTCACCATGGTAAGGAAAGACGGAGGCATGCTATTGATACGGCAGGGAGGCTCAAAACATGGCTCCAGAACAAATAGCAGCTGTGCTGAGCTAGGAAGGAGGCAGTGGTTCAATGACTTTTGTAAGCTGTGTATTTTAGGAGAGGTGGTATCTGGACTGCAGAGAATGAAAGTTTTCTGTAGGTCTTAAAAATAAAGGAAAAAGTACAGGGAAAAAAAAAAAAAAAAAGGAAAAAGAACAGGAGAGAAGGAAAATAGGAAATCTGAACAGATAGCAACTTCAGGCACAGTTACCAGCTGCAGGGATGTGGTGAGAGAAAGCAAATCTAACAAAGTTCTTACAACTGTGGCTTGGGTTTTCCGGGAACTAAACTGTTCCTCTAGAAGAAGCTCTGCCCCACCTTCCACCACCCAAACAAACCTCCTGGAGCCGTTTTGCTGTGTACATTTGGAATATTGCCTCTCTCCTCAGCTCTGTACCCAGCTATTTCCAGCTGGCCCTGCCATACTTACAGCCTTCTAATATGATGAATGACCTACCAACTCTGATTTCACGGTGAGTTATAGGGACTAGCATACAGTCATCATACAACATACATACTAGTTAGCATACACTAGATTACATGTACAGGCAGGCCGAGTAGCTGGCTTTTTAACTTCCGAATGTGTTTTGTTTTTTGTTTTTTTTTTTAAATATATATGTACTTAGGTAGATACAAACACACACACATGTATTTATATAAAAGAACAGAATTCCAGGGAAGCCAAAGCCATTAGAATTCTGAAGGAACTGCTGGGAGGAGATAGGTCCACAATCAAGATCTGAATTGGCCATACACAGTGCTGTATTTTCTTTGCATACCTTAGCTGAAGAAACAGGTTTGAAATGTTTTCCATTCATATCGGTAAGTGTTCATATGTTTCCTTCTCTGGGCCCAGTGATTTCTGTTGGAAGTGCTGCTTCCAGAGAAATGATACACCCAGAGCAGTCTCTCATTTTGCTGCAATGCTTCTCCTCTCTTTTCTCATTTTTTGTGCCCTGCTCAGTTACTTCTGCTGTAGACCTGCAGCTACTCTTCCTGGGTGGCTGGCAGTAGGCTTTGGATGGGTTTGCATCTGTCCGTACCCGGAGGAAGATGATTTTTGCAGAGGCTCTCCCTCTCTGAAAAGTGTACATACTGATTTTGTGTTTGTCATATTTCCCTTTTTATACTTTATTCACTGAGATCACAGAGATCCCTGAGGAAAGATCAGAGATATGTCTTTTAAGCTGCTCAGGAAAGAGCCAGTTTAGATTTTCATTCACTTACTGCCTCAAGTTCTTTCATGTAAAAATATAGGAAAAGAAGGAAACATACAGTCTCTTTGATGGAATGTATAAATAACCATTGGGAAGCAACAGCAGGAAAGAAACATGAAACTCATAAAGCAGCTGCCATTCTTGATCACTCTGCCAATTTTGTTTAAGTTCACAGAAAATATTGACCTGTAAAGTGAGAATTCACCCAATTCACATTTCTAACTTTATCTTTCTGTTTGCCTCTTTTCAAATGATGTTCACCAGAGATATAGATGCTGTCAAAGAAATCTTCCAGTATTGCCAATTTTCTGGCACAATCATAGAATCATAGAATGGTCTGGGTTGAAAAGGATCACAATGATCATCCAGTTTCAACCCCCTGCTATGTGCAGGGTCACCAACTGCCAGACCAGGCTGCCCAGAGCCACATCCAGCCTGGCCTTGAATGCCTCCAGGGATGGGGCATCCACAGCCTCCTTGGGCAACCTGTTCCAGTGCTTCACCACCCTCTGCATGAAAAACTTCCTCCTAATATCTAACCTAAACCTCCCCTGTCTCGGTTTAAAACCATTCGCCCTTGTCCTATCATTATCTACCCTTTCAAACAGCTACTCCCTCCTGTTTATATGGTCCCTTAAGTACTGGAAGGCCACAATAAGGCCTCCCCGGAGCCTTCTCTTCTCCAAGCTAAACAGGTCCAGTTCCCTCAACCTTTCCTCGTAGTAGAGGTGCTCCAGCCCTCTGATCATCTTAGTGGCCCTTCCCTGGACCCACTCCAAGAGCTCCACATCCTTCCTGTACTGTGGGCCCCAGGCCTGGATGCAGTTCTGCAGATGGGGCCTCACAAGAGCTGAGTAGAGGGGGGACGATCACCTCCCTCTCCCTGCTGGCCACCCCTTTTTTAGTGCAGCCCAGAACACAGTTGGCTTCTGGGCTGCAAGCGCGCACTCTGGCTCATGTCCAACTGCTTGAGCACCAGGACCCCCCAGTACCTGGGATTGCCCGATACCTGTAAAACTTAAAATGTGGGGAAAGTAATGTAAAATGACATTTGTATGTTTTGCATACAATGTAGAAATACAGAGGCATAGAGTCACTCGAGTGTGCTGTAAAATCAGTTTGTGTTTTCCAGACTGAATTCCATAATGACAAACTCATTAAAAGTTTTTGCTGCCAAATGCTGTTTGCTTTCACCTTATAAACTTTCTGCATTAATAAGAAGTTACTCCACTTAGAAGTTATTTACATAAAGTATTCTTCATGTCAGTGGTGAAGTGCTAGACAAGGGATAGGGACTGCACACACAGCAAATTAATTCAGAAAGGCACAGATTTAATGCATTGCTCAAAATCATTGGTATAATTGAAGTATATGTTCTAATGTGGCAGACATTCTGGATGACATCTGCCTTAGCAGGCCTTGATGGTAAAGGGGATTTACTTCTGCTAAATTAGTTCAGCTAACTCTATATTGAAAGCCTAAATGTCATTATTTTCAAAATATTTATAAAAACCAGGGTTTCTGTGTTTTGTGTTTTGATACTTTCTAGCTCCATAAATGCTTATCTTTATGTGCAGAACAGGTTATTTCTTCTATGCCAGCTGGACTGCTGTCTCTACATATTTCTGCTTACGCAGATGGCTATTACATTATAGCTCTCCCAGTCCTCCGCAACTATTGCTGTCCTAGAGCATTCCCTCACTGTCATTCATCCTCTTTGGTTTTTCTACTCTACTTCTTTAATGAGCAGTCAATTGTCCTTATCATACTTTATTCCCATGAATGAAAGAGCCCCCAGGATGATCCATGTGTCTTGTTTTCCTCCCATCAAAGATGAAAATGAACTGCCTTGGTTAAAATGCCATTCATTAGTAGGTCAAATTTTATTCTTCCTCAGGCTTATTTTGTTTAGTTTGCTAAACTAAACATCAGTGCAATATATCAACATTATATTTCAGAATATAAACCTAAAAAGATGGTCACCAGTTCAATTCCATGGTCTTGCTAAAAAGATTGAAGTGAAATAACAGCAGTCAGCAGCCATACCTAAATTGGAGCTTTTCTTTGAGTACAAACTAATACCCCAGGATAAAAATCACAGTGATTTACAGATATAAAGATGGTGAAATATGAAAATTAGTTTTTTTCTGCTCAGTTCTTCTGTAAGAATAAAAGTTAATAAACAGAAAAATCCACTTACACTACTGCACTATCTAATGCAGATACATTAAACCAGTATAATAAAATGTGTTGCTTAATATTAAAGAATTTCATATTTTCAGCGTACTACTTCCTCCAACATGCTATTGCTGTTAATTGGCAATACTATATAAGGAGCTATCTTTGGGGTGTTTTTTAATATATTGTAGTCAGAATACAGAGGAAATGCCTATGGACATATAAAACACAAAAACATTGACAAAATTGATTTCTGGTATTAATTTCATTTCTCACAGAACCATAAACACTCCTGCACATAATCTGTACATTAGAGCAATGAAAAGTGTGTTTTTTTATAGCAAGTGCACTGGTAATAACACCAACATGAATGTGATTATCAACATATGAACCGGTTAAACTCCGCCTTGTTAATGGTCATCCATCTATGCCATATGCTGACAGACCATTTATGAATTTTTTTGTTGTTGTCACATTAGCTGCAGGCATATATTATATGCTTGCTGTATAGAGAACAAAACCCAAATATCTGCTTCCTTCCTTTGACCAAGTCAAACCCAATGCCTTGGTCCACTCTGTCTGTGTTTGGATCCTCATCTGCAGATCCTTCCATTTGTGTAAAGTATTTAAGAACTTTTATCTTTGTTTGTCTTACTTTACACTCATTTTTATTCTCTGTAATTAGAATGTCTAGGTCCATACTGACTCCCTTTAAGACTGTCTGCAAAGTGGTTAGTGTCTTAAGCTAGGAAGCCTCAGTGCCTTCTGGTTCGGTTGTGAGGACTGTTCATTCTTATCTGCAGACAGGTTTCAGTAGATATTACCCACAGCAAAATAAGACTTGCTTCAGTAACAGTAGCCTTCTGCTTGTTACAGTGTCATATTTCCAACCAAACACACCACTGACAGACAAGCACGCAAGCAGACACTGACAAAACTTGTTTGGAAATTGCATCTGTTCTGTACAGTAAGACTGTTGCATATCACTCCCAGCTCTTTTTCTAAGTATTAAATCAAATAAATGAAGCCAGTGAAACATGAGAGTGAAACTTACTCTGTACAAGAAATACGAAGGCATGTGTTTTTTTTTTTACAATGAAAGGTTGCATTTTTCCTGCTAATAATGTTTTTCCTTGAAATTTCAATGGTAATTTTCCTCTTATTTACAGAGCACAATCTACTGAGAGAGAGCTGACATCTGTGTGTTAGAATGTACACAGGCTTAGTGGAAGAGTCTTAATACCTTAATTTCAGGAGTACCCTCAGAAAATTTGTAGCAGTTAGAACAGCTATCCTGCCTCTGGACTACATGTGGAAAAGTGTCAGCCAGCTCAGAATGCAAACAGGATAAGTTTAAGCCTGTCTGATGTTTCTCACACAGGCAGAGCCACATGGCCTCTTAGTGTCTAACTTCTCTTTTAGCCTTGGAGCACTGAAACTACATCAAGGCAATAGCAGCCATAAACCAGGATGTACTGAATACATGTATTTTAGACATATCCTTGTTTGGTCTCAGCATCTGTCTTATTATATTTGTTATTCAATAAGTAGTTTCTGATACATGTAGAATCTCCTTTTTTTACTTTGTTGGATTATAGAATGCATGACATATGCATAAAGAATGCCTGATTATTTTTCTCCTTTTCATAAGGCAGTGCAACTAACACAGGAAACCCTTTCAGAAAACAATCCAAATAAAACATTGTTTACCTCAAATTATTTCTCTTTTTCAGCAGGAAGACAAATAAATTTGATCGTATTATAAACTGGTTCTCATCTACCCAAAATATCTGAAATAATGGAATTATGACTCAAAGTCTGTTGAAAAAAAAAAAAAGATATACAGCTTGTCTATTAGAGATTTAGAGGACTACACAGAAATGTTATGTATGGTTCATCTAAAGCTTCCAAGGTTCACAGATAAAAATATTAAATAGGTTTGTTGGAATGGGATATAGTTACGCTCTTCCTGTAATTTCACTATTGCTTTTATCTCATAGTCTCAGTACAGACTCGGTACAGGTAGTTATGGTAGACACTGCATGTAAATGTAGTAACAAATGCTCCCTGATGGGAAGATTTTTTTTAATGGAAATAAGTAAAGCAAGGAGTAAGAAAAAAGAAAACTTTCATTCCTGACTTTACAGAAATACAGAGAATGAGGAAGAAAACTGGTCTGTAGTAGCCATCTTTTGTTTGCCAGAGATCATTCTTATTTTAGAAGGACAATATCTCAGCCCTATATTTTGTCGGCACAAATTTCTGTTTTTGCTAACGATGACATGAACTTCAGTGGTTTAAAATCATACGAACAGAGCCGTTAAACATTGATTTTTAGCCAGTACATCCACAGACTTCAAGAACCATACTGATCTTATGGTGAAAGTCTTAGGGATGCTGATTTGCCCCAACTGTTTCTTCAGAACATAAGACCTTACCTTTCCCCTCTATCAAAATGGGAAGCTCTCAGACAGGAGCAGGAAACAAGGTTCTCATCCAAAATACATTGCACAATGTGAAGCAGTGAATGGCTTCTGATATAAAATATTCTTTCTGCTTTTTACCACTCACTATGTTGCAGAATGGACATGTTCCTCTTATTATGATCCAAAGCAGAATACTCCTTTCTGTTGTTATTCTCATTTTTCTCACCTTTCAATTAATTTTATGAATAGGATTGCACAGTTGTGCAGTGACCATTGCTAGTTTGCTAGTTCTCTTTCTAATTATAAAAGAAAGGAAAAAAAAATTGTCTGTTTATCTACAGTATGTAAAAGGTTTTTTTGTTACTGTTTCAGGACACAGCAGGTCAGGAGAGATACAGAACAATTACCACGGCTTACTATCGGGGTGCAATGGGTTTCATTTTAATGTATGACATCACAAATGAAGAATCCTTCAATGCTGTGCAGGATTGGTAAGTAAATTGAAATTCATATTTGCTATTGAGATTTATATTAGCTATCAGAGGTAATGTTTGATATCACTAAACTGTTGTGATAGTGTACATTATCTTGAAAAATTTAGTTCTGGATACATTGCCTATGCCCAAAGGCAGGATTTTTGATTTTGTGGAAAGACAATGAATACTTTAAAATGCTTTCCATAGGAATTATAGCAACCATTGTATTTTCTGTGATGTCAGTGAATGTGGATTATTCCACAGAAATGAGCAATTTGATGAGTAGTTTCTAACTTGCCTGAAAGCACTACTGTAGCTCAATGAAAGAAATGGGATGCTATGAGTGGGGTTGTCTTTTAATATTTTTATGTTGCTTTTAACCTTAATGGGTTAGATTTCTCATCCATCTGGCTCAAGTGTAAAAAAATACGAAGAAAACTTTCATCAGAGTTATAGAACTTAAAATGGATGGTTATATTACCATATATTTTGTGAGTATCAAGATGTTTCCATAAAAATGTGTCATTTTAACCAGACAAGGAGAAATGAGGATCCAAAAAAATGTAATGTTTTTAAAGAACAGCTGATCCAAAAGGAAAGCTAGAATTACTCTCAGCTGTGTCATCTTATCTTTCAAGATGTATTTTCATACCTAAGAGCCTTCTAGCATTATTCTGGATTATATATTTAGCATTTGTCTTGTGTGCTCTCTGTGCTCTCTTGCATTCTATCCTCGTGGGAGAATTGTGTTTGAAGCTTTTGTTCAGAGTTTGAACAAAATGTGTGATTTTTTCAGTACATTTCTTTTTAGCATCTTTGGTTAAGATATGCACTACTGTGTACTTTTTTCACACAGACAAGGTCACAAACATGTTTTACACTTGAAGTAAAAGTCAGTGATGTTGTGATGGCTGTTTGTAGTGAGTATTGCTGCCCAGCCACAAGCTGCCTAATAAATTTTTTTCTCTCTGTCAAGCTTTTTAACCTGTTGTGGCAGAAAAAGCCACTAAACCCATGGAGCACATTTCATCTCCACACATAGAGATTTTCTCGATCCATGTATGCTGAGTCTGGACATTCAGCACTCAGAAGATAAGAACTAGAGGACTTAGCTTGATTCTGCTCTACAAGAAATAGATCTTGTGTTGCTCAAGTAATCTGAACACCAGTGATGTACTCAGTCATCCAAAGAAAAGGACAGCTTCAGAGTGTGTCCCTCTTATTGCTGCTGTTGAGCTCCACACTGAACTGCTCTTATGAAAGATACATCTCTATTTTCTAGAGAATGAATAAGCTCTCATGGTTAGTGCAGACCAGATGATGAGCTTTTGGATAAGAGAGCTAATCTGAGTGGAGTCTCTACATGATGCTCAAATTGGAAGATGGATTTTCACACTGCAACTTGTTAAGACAAGGGGATGTTCTGAGTCTTTTGTATCAGCTGGTAGTATCATGCTGAAGGCTTGCTGCTCACAGTTGCAAGTACTGCTCTGTTCAACAGCTTGGGACAGAATTTCCTACCTATTCAGAAGCAACCGAAAGCTTTATTTGAAGGTGCTGCTCTGAAAGTTCAGCAAAAACAAGATAAAGGATTACACCACCCTCAACCACTGAGCCTAGAATTGTGGCAGCTAGCTTGCTGGGGCAGCTATCTGAAGATTTTCCTTCAGAAAGGAAGGCTCTGCTGCCCTTTGTTCATAGGCTGCTTTCATTCAAGCTCTGGGTTAACTGGGTGACAGTGGCTGTGAGGAGCCAGCTGTAATCTGCAAATCTCATTGCGGTCTGTAGGCAAACCAGATGGCATGCCATGTATTATTGAATCTCCTCTGATACAAAGATTTCTTTTTAGCAACAGTAAAGATGAGTACTTATTATTAATTTTTCACCACCTGTTTGTTTTCCAACCTCCTAGATCTAATATCATTGCCATTTTCTCTCTCCTGGTGAAAAACAGCTCAGCTCCGTAACAGTTAAAGCAAAAAAATCTCTGTTAAAATGAAACAAGAAAAAAAAAATATTTTTAAACGCTATGGATCTTTTAGGTTTGTAAAGTTCAATTTCCCACACTTTCTATCTAGAATATTTACAAACAGTTGGCAACAACTGTAGAAATTTGGGGAAGGGGATTGCATGATTACATGCCTAGAGCTGCTGAGCAGTCATCTGCATGATGAATGGGATGACAGACAGGCAGTCCTGCCTCATTTGTCAGGATGAGAAACAGATTTGCTTTTATTTTCATTTTTAATTTCATAAGCCCAGTTGCTGCCTTGCTGCTCTTCCTCTTTGTTTTTTCTCCCCATCTCAGGGTTGATAATTGATTTTCATTAGCCCATGCTCTAAAACTGTAGCTTGCTTCTGAATAGGAAAGAATTTTTAAAAATGTCACAATTACCAGTGCTCCAGGAGACCAGATGTGTGTGTGTGTGTGTCTGTGCATTTGTGAAAGATACAGAGGCAAAAAAATAGCAGCAGATTTTAAGCCCCTCTGGAACTTAAAATGCTTTTCCCCATCATAGAACTGCCTCTGATGGCAGTGGTGGCATTTCATGTATGTGCACAATGGGTCAAATTCAAGCTCAAGGACCATCAGCTTCAAGGCTTCATCTAGAAACTACATTACAATCAGTACAATAAATCTAAAGGTACCTTTTACGTCTGGATAAAGAATGTCAGTTTAAAATGTGTGCAGAGATCATTCTCTAAAAGCATTTCATGCAAAGCTGTTGTAATGTACTGAAAAGCATTTTTTTTTAAGTCTGACTTCTGGCTGACATCTCCCATTTATAACAGTGGATGGATTGTCATATTTCCAAGTATGCCATGCTTAGGTCAGCTTGACTTTGCCCAGCTGTGACATATGCTATACCTAATTTGACCATTAACATTTTACATACAAAAAAGTCAGTGTCTGTATTTTTGTCTAAACCTATTAGCACCGAGATATGCAACACAGCAGCACCACAGGCAAGCATTTGTCTACCATTCTGTGGGACTGAGAAATCATTCTGTCTTAAAGCCTGGCTAAAGGATTTGAAAGTCTGATAAACTTCAAACATTTGATACTTCAGGAAACATTCATATTCTACATTCATAGGTAAAATTTAAAAACTTAAAGATTACAAATAATAGTAACAACAAAAACTGTAACATAAATAAATATTTTTTAATATATACACAAAAATATTTGGCTTGAGAAATCTTGAGTAGGTTTTCTGCATGTGGACCTAGTGATTTATTGCTTATAACCCTTTTCCTTTTCTCTGGCAAGAGCTAATTCAGGTTTAATCCATGTGAAGGACTAAAATGTTTCTATAATTTATTTTAGAGAGTATTGCTAGTCTTCCAGCTAGTTCTCCTGAAAAAGAATCAGTCACCTGCTTTCATCTCTGCAGTGCATTCTTCTCTAAAATGACTATATTTTTAATTTTAAATTCTGAAATATTTAGACAGAGCTAAAACGAAATGGGAGTAATAATATAACAGAGGCAAAAATACTTTTCTATTCTAGACTTCAGAAGGAATTTGGATTTGAATTTTGTTACTACAAGAGGAAGAGGAATTTTGTTACAGAGGAAGTTGGATTCTCCCACTTGTGCCCCTGGTAGCAGTTGGGTGCACAACTTGAGTACATAAACCTTTTTGTGAACCTTTTCACAGGAGAGTTCAAACAAACCAGTACTGATGGTAAAGAAACAATACTAGGTCAATCTCTGAATTTGTTGGTAGTAGACACAGCCCTGAACAATATTCTCCTTTGTAGATATAGACTTTCAGGAGTTCCCAAGGACAGACAGCTTCTGTTTAATCAGTGAGAGTGAATCTGTGCTGAAAATCTGTCTGCTAGCAGAAACAGCAGAGCAAACATGCTTTGACTCAGCAGATCTCCTGTGGAGCTCTGCCCAGATTTTGGATCTGCCTTTAGGAGGAGGCCTTTTTGCAGCTGGCACTGCAATAACAAGGTGTGTACTTGCTTTTGTGCATGTTAGTGATGCCACCCTAAAATGATTCAAAGATTTGGGGAATATATATTTCTTTTTCCAACAAATAGGAACCACTTGGAGGGCATCATTTCTCTGCTTGGTCTAGAGCCTACGTTAGAAACAGGGAAAAACCAAACCATGCTCTTTAGGTAAATCTCTTAGATAGCACCCACATTTCAAGTAATTAGTCTCATTTTCTTTTATGTTCCCTTCTTTTTTCTGTTAAATCTTAATATGAAAAAAGTGAGTGTTAAGAATGAGTCTATGCCACTTCAAGTCATGTGTCTTGTAGTTGGTTATAATGCCACAGTATTTGCTTCAGTTACTCTTTTCTACTGCCAGTTGCAGAATTTACAGCTCTCAGCCTTTATCATCATTACATTTCTGTGGGGGCTTTTATGCTCCCTTTTCTCTTAGTGACTCAGTGACATAGATTTATGAATCTGGTTCCTTTCGGTGGAAAGGAGAATGTGAAGGCTATGTATGCTTTTTAAAATGCCATCAACTCAGTATGTTGAGTTCCATAGACGTGCAACAAAAATAAATCTTTCTGAGATAAACCACTTTTTAAATACAACCTTGCTATCCTCTTACTGACAGTTTTGAGGTTGAGGTGTTATTTATACCCAGAATATTTCTAATGCAGTGTCTCTGGCTAGGTTAGAAACAGAATATAAAAACCTAGGCCTTTATGTCATAGTTTGAAACCTAGCTGAATGACTTCATACTTTGCAAATTTCAAAGGCTAGATAGGGGTGTTTTTGCATAGTACACTCACTTTGGGTCATTACTCTGGCAATGAAAAGGTTGTCCCAACTCAAAGTGTTTGTCAGTATCTGCCATTGTCTGGTGACTGCTGAAAGCATTGCCATAGAGGGCTCCCTTGTGGGTGAATTCAAAATTTGAGAATACTGCACTCTCACATCAAGGAATGCATTCTTAGGTGACCGACGTGGCTGAAGGAGACTAAAAGCTTTGTATGGATGATTTTTTTGTCTCCTTTGGAAAGATGTACAATTACATCTCTCTAGAAGTTCAGGGAGTCTTCCATGAAAGATGATTCCCCTTCCTCTTTTTCTCTTGTGTGTTTTTTTTTTTTTTGTTGGCTTTTTTTTCCACCTCCCTCTGGTGCAACTTAAATAGCTTACTGTCTTCAGTATGCTCAAGTTCAGCATCTTCAGGAATGTATCAGCTGGCAGACTGTGTATATTGTGCTCACTTTATGAAGGAGACACAGGCTTAGCATACAGCATGAAATTTCTAAGAATTTTTAAGATTTAAGAATTCTGTTCTGCTGTGTTTATTACATATTTCCATAGGAACTTGTAGCTGAACTTAGTGCTAACCAACTTGCCTGAAGTAACATGAAAATGTAGTGAATTTCAAGTAAAAGCCAACAGAATAAAATACTAATCATGTGTTATTCATCTGTGCCCATAACACATGAAGATGTTATTGGGAGTGGGGTCTGGGCAAAGACAATAGAATAGAAATTAGGTAAGAATAGAAGAATTAGGTAAGAGCAGAGTAGATCCTGAGCTGTGAAATGTTAGAGTTAAGCCATTACCAGAAATTGTGATGTTTTTTTTCCTGAAGGATACCTGGTTTAGGATTGATTGCTCATGGTACCATCTGAGATATGTTCAGAGCAGAGCTTTAAAGAACAACTGTGCTACTATCAACACAGTCTGATATTCAGAATTATGGCTTAAAAATATGAACATTCAGTTTCACCATCTCATCAGGCAACTGAATGTACTGGATATGCCACTAATGGTTGTTGTTCTGGACAGCACTGTGGAAAAAAAGCCCAGTTCATTCAAATAGTGCTTTTACTTTCATCATCCTGAATGAACTACAAGCTACCAGGTATAGCTACAGTACACTAGAATTATTATTTTTTCTGTGTTCTATCACATGTCCCTCTTGTAATAAGAGATATGAAGGCATTTTTTGAATTGCCTTTAGGAGAAAAAATAAAATTGGAAAATACATTAGCATGTTAATGGACAAATGTAAAAAGCCTCAAAGCAAATTAGGCCCATTAAATTAATGTCTGCTATGTGCACTTCTGAAGGGCATATGTTCTTTTTGCTGTCACCTCTCAACTTTCAGCCTAATAATCATGCGCAGGGCATGCTTGATCTACAGGCAAGCTATTTTTCTTCTACCTCTCAATATTGAATTTAGTTCTATGAGTTAAGAAAAATCCATTATTCTGTGTACTGGGGAGGAAACCTTGAAAGTACTTCCAGGCAGTGTTAAAGTCCTTCCTTGTCTGCCAAAGCTCTTGCCCAACAGCACCATTTGTGTGGTCCTGTTGTGCAGAGCACTGACACGAGCTGCATGTGCCACTTCCCTTGTGTGTCCCTGGAGCTCTGTCCCACAGGGCTACATCCAGCATGAGCTGCAGCATGTCCACAGTGATCCGTGTGCAGCACTGAGTCTGCCGTGCAGCTACAAGCCTACTTCTTACAGCAGCCAGCTGGAGAAGTGCTCTGAGCACTACTCTCTGGTAGTGCATATATTAACTTGGGTTTGGGTGAAGAGATATTAGTAGATTCCCTGCTTATTTGAAGTTGTCTTCTGCCAAGTGCATAGTCACTCCCATTTAAAATAAAAGAATGAGACACTAATGTTGCATAAATAATATCACGTGAAAAGAACAGGATGAAATTTAAGGATGAATATTTCAGAATAATCAATTTAGTGTATTTTTTCACTTGTCTTCTTTCTGCACAATGAATGGGCATTAAGAGGAGTCATATTCTTTACATATGTAAATACAGGAAACAGAAATACATGGAATTTTGACTTGATGATCACTCTTGGGAGTGGACTCTATTATGCACAAGACAACGCTTTGTTCTTAATAAACTAAATATCGTACTTTTTTTGCTTCTAACTTTTTATTTCTGAAAGAAGAATTAAGACAAGTGGAAAATTAGCTACTTAAATAGGCTTTTCTTCCCACTAATAGTAGTATCTAAAAATTTATTTAAAAAATGTAATTGCTGGTGGATTAAATGTACATTAAAATGTTTAAACAATATTCTGTATTCCAGGTCAGTTTGCTCAACAGTTTTCCATGCATTGTTTGGTACTGAATTCCTGATGTCATACATTGCATATGGAAAACTTAGTTCTGTGAAAAGATGTCATTTTTTCTTCAAGAGCTTGTCATTAAACATAATTTGGATCACATATGCTAAGCTAGTGATAGCTTAAACCACCTACACGCTTTCCAGTTTGTCAGACCCACTCCAAAGTCTGCCGTCATGTATCTTCCAGTACAGGAGAAAAAAGAGCTACACTACATTAAAGTAAAGGATTTGAGTAACAGCATATACAGAGACTGCTTCTTCCAAAAGTGAAAGGAATCCATGATGAGAATGTTGCAAATTGATTGTTTCCCATTTTTAATTTCAGTTTTCTACAGTTTTCAGCAAATCATCCTTAACATTTACAGTGGGCCAACAAACAGTGTGTAATATAAAAAATATTTATCTGTTAAGTTGAAAAAAAGAAATATGTTATTCTCTCCTGTCTTTGGTATTTCCAAATGCAAGATTTTAGGTTTGCCTGGAAAACAGCTCTCGGTGATGAAAAAGTACTTCTTTCTGATAACATATATGATAGTAGGCTTAAGCATTATGGTTGCCTGGACGACATTGCTTTGATGAAGATAACTTTCTTTCATTTTCTTTCCGCTAAATCCTGAACTAAAATATGCATATTATGTATGGAAATGTATGCAAAATCTGTGTCTAACTGTTTTTGTTTTGAAAATAGTAAACCCTTGATTTAAAAGTTCAAACCTCATCAGAAAGTGCTTTCAATAGATGTACTGTCAAAAAAAAAAAGAAAGAAAGAAAGAAAAAGAAGTTGTCTCATGCATTGTAGCAATTAATCGGAAAAGACTGCTATTAAGTTTTATGACATTTTTCATTATTTTCTATTTTTGTGTTCTTCAACCAAAGAGAAAAAATACTCATGGGACTGATATTATCCATATTTGCTTCTCAGTCCTATGGGCCTCTCCTTTCACTCATTTTGCCAAGGGACAAAGAGCTTCTGCAGAAGTTCCTGCATCCACATGAACCTACTTCAGTGTGTATGTGCCATCTTCTTGTTATAAATCTGCTACCAAGAATCAGTGTTTGTGCTTATCTCCGCTGAACTGTATCAAGCTGTATTAATGCAGAAAGCACGGCATCTAATCAGAAAAGGGAGCAAATATTGTCTGGACAGAATTTACTCAGATTGCTCCATGTCTTTCTTCTCCTTCATGAATGTGTGGTAGCAGTCATTCACCCCAATCCTGCTAGTTTACTGATGGCTGAGTAGAGCTCCTCTTTGGAGCTAATCTTACTGGTACACTTCAGGAATTCACCAGCAGAATGAAGTCACCTTTGACTTCCGTTGGACCTAACAGACTGTGTGAGGACTTTAAATGTTTGTCTGTTAGTTTTTTTCATTCCTGTCTCATATGGCAGCTGATTAGGCCTGCCATTGGTCATAACTAGACTCATCTAACTGCAGGGAAGCAGGACAGAGGGCAGGATTGTGGACTGCAGCCTGTCCGTGAGCACTAGTTGCAAACTGACAGCTGTTCCATCACTGCAGTAGTGCCTCTGCAGCTTGCACCCCTACAAATCAGGGCTGAAGTATGAGGGATGTATTTAGCCTCTTTTTAGAACTGGGTAGCAGTAAGAATATCCTGACTGCTCCTTTCCTACGCCATTTTCTTTCACTCAGAAAAAAAACATGGAAGTCCTGATGAGTTTGAAACACTAGAATTTTTTAGTTGAGAAAACGTGACAGATCATGCATGGTTACTATCCACATTTGGTGAGAAGAGAGTCTGCCTTAACATACTTCAGTTTTCATTTTCAAAAGCACATAGAATGTGCCAGAATTACCCTGTAGTTTTTGGGTTCCTGCCCATTGTTCTTTATGAATGCACAGCAAGAAGCAGAACATACCTGCTTTGTAGCTGGCTATTTCCCAGCTGGTAAGTGAACTGAGCATCAATAATTAATAACAATAGTGCAGATGTGGCAGTCTGAAAATAAACTTGCTTTGTTGGACCAGAAATGTCACAGTGGACTTTCACTGTGTGATTGATGAGATAATACAGATGCTCAGCTATTCAGATATTAAACAGAGGAATTGTCTTCTGTTCCAGATCCTTCTTCTCTTCAGATGTGGCACTAGGGGTTACACTGGCGTAGGTGGAAGCAAATCAGATCAGATTAACATCTAAATGCTGCGGTGCTTAACCAATATTCATTATTTAAACCATGCTATAATACTCTTAATGAAAAATACCATTTGGTCAGTTGTTTTCCTGGACTAGATGATACACTTCAATTTTTCAAAAAGTGGAAAATGCCAGTATTGAACTGCCAGAATTTTTTAGGAAAATAAACAAACTTTGGTGTGATAATACAACTACATGCTGAAGGGAGCGTATGAAATGCTGATTCCAGTGATCAGAATATTCTTTAATTTACAGAGAGTCACAGCCAGCAGCAAATTAAACAAAAACTGGTATGTTATCATCAACATACAATATTTTATACTGCTAGTAGTAAATGTCATATAATTTTGTGGCAGTGTTAGCTTTTATTGGCTGAACAGTAACTAATACACTCTTTTTATCTTCCTCAAGTCTAGCAGGTTGACAATGTTACGCTGCTGCTCAGCACTCCCAAATGAAAGCTTTGCTGTCAGCCAACAACGTATGAGTCGTATCACTGACTCAGTGATATCCTAAAACTGTTCCCACTCTCAGCTCAAGTTGCAGAACATTTACTTTTCTCTGTACCCAAGTAGTCTAAATTGGTTATTTGTAGCACTGGAGAAATATTGGGGCGCTGCACCAAACTCAAACCTTGTGATACACTGAAGAAGCCTCTCCTGTTACAGATTTCAGATTTGCAGTTAGCTGCTATGGATTGGGATAATGGCAATAGCACCAAATGCTGTTTTCATCCATGCAATCTGAAGGCTGTTTAAAAGGCCAACAGAAACAACAAGGTATATGCCAGTAGCATATATGCCATATATGCCTTTGTGGGTATTGCGAGGGAAGTTTATCAGAGCGCTATCTCCCTTTTATTAGCTCCTTCACCTCTGCTACCCCCTGAGTTGCTTCCTTGCTCCTGCTAGCTTGTCTGTTTTTGATTCCACTTTCATCTTTGCCTAATTTCAGTACAACTTGTTTAAAATGTCAGTTATTCACAGTTTCAAAAGAATGATAGCTATGTGTGACATGGGCTATATATGAGCAAGTATGAGAAGTTTCACTAGAATTCAGCCCATGAATAAAGAAAGTGAATTGCCATCAGTGTTGTTATGTCAAGATTCAAACTGCAAAGGAATAGCAGTTGTAATCCAATAGCAGGGTTTTTTTTGTTTGTTTTTTTTTTTTTTTGTTTTTTTTTAATTATAACTTCATGCTATTTAGGTCTAGTCTGCAAAGAAAACAATCTTTAGAGTATCTATCGTCAGAATATTGCAAGACTGCAAATTAAACAAAGGCATTCATGATGAATGCTTAATAATAAATGTTTTCAATTAAAAAAAAAAAAGTGTAGTTTCATCAGTCTTGTTCTTTGTTTGAGCCGCTGCCAAGTTCACACAAAGAATATAAAGAACATGAACAATATGAAATATAACTTTTGGAAATTTCAGCTTCAAGGAAGACATGAATGGTGACTTAAAACAGGCCATAAAGCTATTATGGTGATAGATTCCAGCTGGCAGCCAGAGCAAATTACAGGATACTTGAAGAACTGTATATTTCAACTTCTATGGAAGCTTAGAACACAGATATATTCTGGATAGGCTGGATGTCTGTTGCAAATCTAGTAGACCTATAAAAGCTTCACAACCTAGCTCTGTTTGATGATTGTAAAATAAAATAAATTCAAAGCCAGAGTCTCAAAGCAGAGTTTCCATTAGAAAATCTGTTTTTTTTTTCATATGCATGTTTCTAGGTTTATGAATGCAAATTTATACCAAATAAGGAAAAGAAAGAAAGAAAACATTGTCTTAATATGAATTCTACTTCTACCCAATGCTCACTCTTCTTTCTCACAGTGCGAGAGACATTAGTATTTCTCTTTCTGGAGGATAAGCAAGACAGAAAAGCCTATCTTGTACTGGAGAAAGGTTCTGTGTCTTTAGTAGGCTTTGTGTTTTAGTAAGCTTTACAGGAAAATATACTTCTACAGAATGTAATTTCTCCAGGCATTGTATAGTACCCATGTAGAACTAGCAGTGAAAACAGTGAGCCTAGGAGGTCACAACCTGCTTAGAGAAGTCCCCAGGGGAACCAGCAGAGAGAAAGCAGAGAGAAAGCAGAGGCTGCAGTCAGCGTACAAGCACAGAAATCCTCCTCTGTGCTGGCTGATGAAGAAGGGAGGACCATCTGAGTGGCTGAATATGTTGTGGATGCCTTTGCTTTATAGTGCAGTGATGCACAAAGTTTCAAGCTGACTGAGACAGTCCATCAGGACTTGAATATCACCATTTCCAATTCTTTGCTAATTTTCTCCTGCTGAACTAAGATATCACTGTGCAGTGCTTAGCTTATGCAGTGTAGACTTTAAACACCAGTTATTCCTGCAAAATAATTGTAGTTCTCCCTAGGACAGAGGGGCAAAGCCCAGCAAACATTGCCTAAGCACTTCAGGGGTGTTCCTTGTAAGCTCTGGGCAGAAGGGGTCAGCAGCTTGGTCACCATGTGAAAGGTATTTCATTTGCACATTACTGCCTTAGCAGGAGACTATGAACTATGGTTCCCATGGAGTTCTGGAGAGGCAATCAGAAGGCCTGCGCAGAACTCCTGAGAGCACCAAGGAAAATGTACAAAGGTATGTCAGGACAGGTCTAGCTACTTGGAAGAACAGGAACCTCCCTCCATCCTTTCCTATTTTTTTGCTGCCGTTGGAACTAAGACTTAGTTCACACATAAAATCAAGAGAAGAGCAGTAACTGCCTGGTGTTCGCAGCAGGGAAGCCTTTCGTAGCCTCCGCTCCCCTTTACTTGCCGCAGCCATCCTCTGCCATGAGTTCACATAAGAGCAGGATACTACAAGTGGAAGAATAAATCAGTGTATTTTATCTTGAATTATCTCCTGTCACATGCACTATAAGTCTCTACTTAAAGTGCTTTGTTCACAGCAAGCAAAAAGGTGTTCCATCAATTAAAAGACAATTTATATGGAATGTCTGCCTTGGAAAGCCATTTTTTTTCTTTTTTCAGGCCTACTCTCTTGACAGAGACAAATCTGCATGATATCACCAGTTTTTCCATACCTAAATTTTAAACTATGCCTTTCAGATGTACTCTAAATAGTACAACCAGTATCTGCCTTGTGAGGTTTTTTTTTTTTGCTCTTGTACCTGGAAGGCAAAACTCTTTAGGAAACCCATATTAATTGAACTGAAATTTGCACTCTGATTGATAGATATTAGCAAAGGCAAACCGAACTAAAGGAAGGGGAAAAAAAAGGAAAAAAAAGAAAAAAGAAACAAATAAATTTGATTCCAGATCTAGTCTGAAGAAAGAATGGGACTCCCTAGCAGTTTCTATTGCCAGTCAGTGAGAGGAGACTGAGTATTACAGCTCCTTTATTAAAAACAATGAGACAATACAATTGAGCATTATGGCCTCTGGGAGAAGAGAACAAAATATAAGCCAGTCTGAAAGGATGGTGATGCAAACCTTCCTTTGATGCAATATTTAGTATCAGACCTTTCACTTTTGGCTGCTGGCTGAGAACCAGTAAACACTTCATTAAGCCCCAGTGAAAAGTTACCAATAAACAACTTGCACCTGCAATTAAAAAACAAAATGAAGCATAAATTAAAATTGCGTGTGTGTAAGCTGTGGGAAAGTTGAGAGAAATAATAAATACCTCTTTTGAGTTGTATTTTTAGAGGCACAAATTGAAATTGGCCATCTCTTAGAGTCTCTCCTTATTTACTACAGTCTTTGTAATGTACTTTTTTTTCCATTTGCTCAATGGAAAATTCATAGCAATTGAATTTATTTTTCTGAGCAGATTTAGAGACAGTTCCTTCATAGATTAAAAAAAAATAAAATCAATATTGGTAGCTGGTCTTAAATACAAGTGCTTTTTCATTTCTTATAGTCATCACAAGGTTTTGTTGTCAATATGTGTATTTATGTGAATAGATTACATAAAACGCACAAACAACCAAGAATGATCATCAAATGTTGCCACCAGCTAAAAATTCATACGACAGCTATTAAGAAAGATTTATATGCTGGAAAAAATCATGGATATTTAAAATGTCTTTTCAGTCTCTATGGAGACTCATCACTGCGTAAGTTACTGCACTCAAAGCTTAGATATATAAATAAAAACATAGGTACTACAGCTTCAGGGGAAGTCTGCATTTATCTGGGGCTTTCAAGTGCTTTCTGTACTATCAATCACAATGAAATAGTCTTTTAGATACAAGTATTTCTTAAAAAACAAAAGCTAATCTTTTCTTTACATTTAAACAAAGGTTTTCAAATCTGAATAGTTTTTAGATGTCTTCATTTTTTGCCATCCCACAGGAGAGGACTCGTGTTGCAGGCTCTATATAGGTGCATCAAAACTGCAAGCCTTGAGCTAAACATTAATTTATTTTCCTTCCAGTTCTACACTTAGCTATTTCTCTCTTTCTCAGTAAAGTCATACTAGGAAAACCCAGTCAGAACTGACTGTGCTAAGAAGAGATGTCCTGACAGCAGAATATGAAATGTCCTAGGAGACAGAAGGAAACCGTGAGAGGGTTACAATAATGAAGCTCTCTTAAACTTACTGAAAGAACTGTCCCACACAGCAAGCAGGGAGGGCATATGTACATAGCAAATGATGTGAGATCCCATCTCCTTTCTGGACAGGATGGCAAAATCCTGAATAGACAGAAAGGAAGCTTTTAAAAGAGGGAACAAATAAAACAATGTGTCCTCCAAGTTAAATTCAGCCAAGGAGAAGCAAAGGTATTTCTCAAGAGTGATATCTACGTTGGAAAGTAGATATGCTTCTAGGAGGAAAAGACTGGAAGGTGATCAGATGTCCTTTGGTGCTTTCCCTAGGCTAGAATCTACAGTAGGTGCAGGGCATCAGGTCTTGCTGAGAGGCAAAGTCCTCACAGAGGGATTTGCAGGGCTGTAGGGGATATCAGAAGGACATAAAGAAGCCAGAAAATTCCCACATTGGAGGCGGTGAGTGAGTATCTGCAGCCTGAGCACCAGTTCTTAGACTGCGAGTGGAACAGTGCAGGAGGGCTGACAGAACAAAACTACCTGGAAACTGCTGCTGGAAGCTTGTCTTTATCTGTTATTATTGCTATTGATCCTGACTCATACATCCCTTCATACTGATTTATCTCCTTTGTTTCTAGTGAAGGTCTTTAAAATCATTTCTCACTACTCTGTGGCTGAGCTATCTTCCATACCCTATTCCATGCCATTTTCACTGTGGTCTTCTTGAGCATCTTGAGACTGCTCTTTCAAAAATTTCATTTATGTGGTGGAAGGTTTCAAGGAAGGTGATGAAACTGGAAGGGAGCAAAGGCTTTCACTGGGAAGAGAAAGGCTGCTGTAGTCTCAGTATGATACATAAAGCTTAAGGATGTTTGAAAAATAAATTTCAACAATTCTTGGAGAGGTTCTGTTTTCACAAAGGAGAATTCACTCTTGGACACATATTGATCAAAAGTCTATGATACAATTATCTTCCATTTCAGTCTGCTTTTATATACTCAGCTGCTGAAGTTGACTTTTCTGACAGCAGAAGTTATCTTGAGAACTGTACAGCAAAAGACACAAAAGACAAAACGAAGGTTTCAATATTGTTCTGGTATATTCATAATATAAAACTGAAGCTAATGACAGCCCTTTCTCCACAAAATCATTTCCTGAGCATTAAAGGAAGAGTACATTTTCGAAGCACAGTCGGCTTAAAACAGCAGAAAACTGTGCTACCCAGGAAAGAGCACTGAGATGACTTGGAAATGTGCAGGTATCCCTGCTTGTCATAAAAACACAGGCATCCCTTCTACCTGAATTTGGGTGGTAACCTGTGTTCTTTCCTGAAGGAATAAGTCCAAATAATAGAGTTAATCCCATGAGTTATAGAAAAGTGATGAGAATAAAGTTTTGTGTTAAATTATTGGGTAGCTTAAGACAATTCATATTCCCATGAGGTGTATGAAGGAAGGCAGCCAGACACTTTCTCCCATTCTTCTACATCTTATTTTCATATACAGAGAAAGCATTTGAGTTTGCTTTTATACCTTCTAGGTTATAGCAGCCTCACATGCAGCCATCTTACTCCACAGATGTGGACAGACCTTGCTACCTATGCCCACACCAAGGCAATCGGGCTGAGGAGGAACTAGGGGAGCATTTTGAAGTGTAAAGCTGTACTGCATGTGCATGTCAAATTTAAATATTACTGTAGAATCCTGAATATTGCACTGCTGCTAGTTACAGCTTATTAAATGCAAATCTAATATTCTAAAATTCTAAAATTCTAATAAATCTTCTGAATTTGATGCTGTTTGCCTTGCTGTTTTCATAGTGGAATATAGCCAGCATAGTTGAGATCATTTAGGACACCCAGTCCTTTTCTGCTTTATTGTCTTCTGTTGTATATTCCATGTTTCTTTTCAGATTTAAAAAAATTGCAGATTTTTTAAGCAGGTTAGCTTGATCCTAGCCCATGCAAATTTTGTGTTGAATGCAAAGCGAAGTTGAAAACTTTTCTGACTTCAGGAAAACCAACTTTTCACTTTCCATGTCTCTTTAACTGTGCTAACTAGGATATGAAACGATGTTGAAAAAAAGAAAAAAAGAAAATACTTTCCAGATTTCATTTTCTTTAAAAAGGACATCGACATTGACATTAACAATGACAATAAAAATGAAATTTTTCATAGTGCAAAACCTGTGGAGGGAAATTATGATATAGGCTTATTCTTATTTAGCGGAATACTTGAATCATTAGTTCTGTGATGTATGTTCACATCCAATTCCTGTATTTTCTATGCTTTTTCACTGTGTTAGAGGGATTGTCTTGTACTGCAGTCAGCATTCTCCTAGACTTGAACTGACCTGAAAACAAGATCTTCATTTAGACCTTGAAAAAAAGGATATTCTCCTGGTAGTAGAAGCATCAGGAAATGAATGGCATCGTGAAGCAACTATTCCAGTATTTAAATATCTTCATTTTTATTAGAGATCTTTAATATGATTAATTGTAACTCAAGGAAACATAGCACTTCTTTTTTTACATGTTGAGATCTGTAAACACGCACACACACACAAAAGAAAGAAACAAGCAAACAAAAAGAAAACCACTGATATATTTCACATGAGACTCTTGGAGTGGAATATTCTCATAATTACAAGTGTTTGGATTTCCTCTTAAGCATTTCTAAGGCAATCATTCACAACAGTTTTTATTAACTTCATTTTTACTGTATTGCTTTTTGAATGTATTTTTTTTTTTTTTTATCCTGAAAAAACTGTGGTACTTTCCTAGGTATATTTAATTGAAAACTATCATTTTGTTTCATTGGTTGCTCTTCTTTTTGATGTTTTTCTCCTCTATTTTTAAGCCATGTCTAACATTGTACATGTACAAGAACTTGCCACAGAGCTGAACACCTTCATGGTATTAAAAATCAAGTTTAAAATGTTTTTTGCTTTCTCATTAGCAGATATAGCTAAGATCCATCATACAGAAATCACCAAGTCTTTCCTGATTAGGTACCTGAGAAGTAAAAATGCTTGAAATATTGCTTGTTTAATATTCAGGAATTAATTAGCATGTACAGCATTCCTTTTGATTAGCATTTTTAATTCTCCATTCATTAAAAAGCAACAACAAAAACTGAGGAAGCTAAGGGAGAAGGAAGAGAGCATCTGAAAAGAATATATACGTACCTTATTTTGTGGAGTATGTGGTTTACTTTTGAACAATACCAATGAAGCTGGGAATGTCTTTCAGTTTTGCTTAGTTTTTTGACATGGGGGAAAAAAGCAAAAGAAAGAAAATGAAGTGGAATCTTTTTTCGTAAATCAGTTAGCTAACTATTTTGTTCTATTTTTCTTATTTTTTTTCTTGGTATTTAAGTCAGGACATTTGGAGTTATAGATTATTTCTTTGAGCTTTGAATTTTTGGGAGATGAAGATATAATGAGGTAGAAAATATAACTGTAAACAAAGGTCCAAATTAAATGAGAGAAAAGACTGAACAATGAGATTTCATGCTCAAGGAGGATAGGTAAGACTGGTAAGAATTATTTCTTTTCCTTTTTTTTTTTTTTTTTTTTTTTTTGAGGAAGGAGAACAGAGATTTTATTGGGCAACCATTACATATACCCATTTCAGCCTTTTTCCACTGGGAGAAATTCTCTGCGCTGATGGCTGACAAACAGTGCACATTTTGTGCTAGCTCACCATGACTCAGAAAAGCAGGTTTGCTCAGCCTCCAGTCCAGGACCAGTTGAAAGCCAGAGCAAACTACTGTCTTTATAAACCACAGGATCCCCTCTGTGCAGCCAACCACAAGCCAGGACTGAGCAGGCTTTCTGGAGCATCTGTGTCCTTGATGTTGTCAGTAGAACTTTAGATCTCTGCAGAACAGGGTTCAAGAATATAACCTTATCAAGCTTAAAAAAAAATCTAGACATATTCTAAGCTCAAGTGTCCTATTCACAGTAAAAATATGTCAGAATGTATGCCTTCTTACATGTATAAAACAGAGCAGATGAAAAATGAAAATAAAATATATGAGCTTTTTTATTGCTTTCTGAATTCATTGCAGTTGCTAATTCGTAGTGTTTTTTTTTTTTTAAACACAGTCTTATGGAATCGTGTATCTGTAACTTGGTGAATAGGTGGCAAATACAGTATAAACCAGAAACATAACCATCGAAAAGTGTTAAGCAAAGCACGTCCAGCACATGTTGCCTTAGGTACATTAAAAAAGAGTGTTTTTGTATTAAAGTAACTAAAAAGAAAATCAGAGAATGTGTTGCTTTTCTTGGTAATTGAAAGGACATTACTGCTTTGTTCTTTGAATACATTAAGACTCAAAACTAGGTAATTTTTAGATCAGCATTAACTATGTGCAAGTATTTTGCCTGCACCTCACACAAACAATATATTAGAATGTGTTATTGTTTTCTTCAAGTGTGAATGACTGTTAAAGCAGTTTTTGAAAGATATACAAAGTAGAATGCTGTTTTTCAAAGAGTCAAGAAATGAATAAAGAGTTTCAGCTTTTAAACTGCAGTGATGATGAATGAACAGCCTGTCCAATATGTGTTTTTCTGCATACATTTCAACCTTTTATTGTTGTTGATCTTTACTGAGCTGCGACTAAAAAGAAAAAAACTGCTATGGAAGAATGCAGTCACAGGCATGAATGTGCTAACTTACAAAACATTTGTAACAAGTAAAATTGCTGTCTGTGTCCTAAGAAGGAAGGTGTTAATCTTCAACTAGACAAAGTTAATTTGAATAATGGAAAGATATGAGAATGATGTCTGTAAATTATATTACTGATACTCGTATGCCACTATAAGATATAACAGGAAAAGCAGACAATGAAATTCTAGGAGCATTATGAACTGCAAGGAGAGAATAGCCTGATTGTTGACAGCTGGTCAATATGAATGATTTTTGTGATGGATTGTACACCTTATTGTAAGAATACCTATAATTATCTAGTCTGAACACAGCATACACTGAAGAAGGACCTAGAAATAAATGCTCTAATAATCATTTTCAGCCCTATCTGATCTGCCATGTCCAGCATTTAAAGACAAGCAATAGGTTCCTGTCTGTAACTAGGCATTATATCCTATCTGACCTGCAGTCAGCAACATCACTGGGATGGGCAAGTCCTATTTCTGTGGCCAAACTAAAAAAAATATTTCAATCAATCCAAGAGTCATCTCTTTGTTTAAAGAATAATTTTACCCAAATAAGAGTTGGGGAGAAAAGTCAGTGTAAAAAAAATACCTTGTTTTTTCTTGAAACTGGTGAGAGAAGAGCTGAATTGACTTTTTAGTGAAAGAGTCTGTGTGGCTTGCTAAAGAATTCAGATTGTTTTGTTACTAACTGCACTTTCATAATGGAAATAAAGAGAAGGAATTAGGCAATCTTCCTAAACTCACGATTTCAGTGGTGGGGATCCTTTTTCTTATATACAGTAGGTAGTGTGTAGAGCCCATGCAACATGTAGCAGCTGGCTTTACATCCCCTTTCTACTTGAGAGTCATTGAGTCTATGTAGCTTACTGTGTCACTGCTTCGCAGTGGTATGTTCTGTCATATTGAGGCATATTCCACAGGACATTTGCATACTCTTTGGAAAATTTGATGTGATTCTTAATAAGATGCATTCCATATGTAATTTTGTGTTAGGAGAATGAATGAATGGAACGTGTACCCTGGTGTCTCTGTGAGTCTTCTTTGTTGTTATGAATTCAGAATGGAAAAAGGCATTTATAATGAAAGTTGTTAAGCAACCTGCCATGCCAATAAATATTTCAGGCTTATTTTAGGCATGTCTGACTTACACTGCCTGTCATCATAGGGAGGATATGCAAAGATGTTTGCCACATTACTTTAAATGCCACAAATAAGACTGTGGTTAGTCATTTTCTCTGAAGTGCATTCAGTGCCTGTTAACTCCAGAATAGTGGTAGTGCTGGAGATTTACCTACTGAGAGGGAAGGGAATCTCATTCCAAATTTTTACCACTAGTCCCTGAAAAGCTAAGTTGTGTTCCAACCAGAATCTAAAACCTAAGCAGTCTCACAAGTCAGGTTCATTTCACAAATAAGTATTGAATGTGAAGTTAAGTCTCTTGTCACAGTCAACATAATCTTTAGTAAGTTGATGCTCAGAAGTATTTACACTGCTGAAGATGGTCTGTCTTGCTAAAGCTGTCAGTTTTAAAAGGCTCCATAAAGACAGGAGTCTATGAAATATGTCAGGCATTGCTACCTGACATAATGTAAAACAGGAAAATAGAAAATAACCTTTGAAGAGCATTATGTAGTTTAAGGAATGGTATGTGAACTTGGTCTAGGATTCTAAGAAATATGAAACTTGAGTTCATTTAATTAAACCTCTTTTGATGTTTGGAATGTTTACAGGCCTTGATCCAGGACCATGAGGGACAATCTTCCTTTTCTATTTTTAAAAAACAAATGTAACATCGAAATCTCAAGAGATAATATTTCAAAGAAAATGCTGAATATTTATGAGAAATTTTAAGATAAGTGAAATCTTTTCACTTGGAGTGCTGCGAACATAGAAACTTTTAATATATTTTCTCATAAGAAAGATTCCCTAGTGCAAGCAAATCCATCTGCTCTCTCCAGAAATTAATAAAAAATGGTAGGCTTCAGAAAGAAGGCTTTATATTGTGACCTTAAAAGTGAGTCTAAAAATCATACTACCAATTAAGCATGATGATGTGAACTACTGGTACATTACAAATATAACCCAATTTTATTTGCACAGTATAGTTTTTTACAATCCTCAATTATTTTCTTCTTTCACTAGATTCAGTTGAGTTTCAGATTATGGTTTTTTTGGCTTTCCTTTCTTTTTGCCCATTCCCCAACGTTGTCTTTCTGTGATGTCAAAGAACAGAGACCAAATGTCCCCAGAATGTGTTAGATCAGACGATGCTAGACAACTGAACCAGGCAACACTGATTGCTTCTGGGGTATGATGCTAGAATGTACTGTACCACTTAGACATCCAGATTGCCTAGGATTATCCCTAAATTAGCAATGCATGTTGCTCTATACCTGCTTCATGCATTATCCCTGCAATAATGATTCTTTGTTTTCATTTTCCTGTACCCTGAAGTTTAATAGTACATGATGAGAAAGGTAGATTGATTTAGACACAGTTTTCTTTCTGTTGCTAATACACTGCATTAAAGGCCTTATCAGAATTGAGTGGCAATTGTAATAGGCTTCGTCCAAAAATGTTATGTAAAGTGTCAGTTCTTACAAAAACAAGCAAATCTTTGGCCGTGAGGAAGAGAAAATAATGTTACATATCTAGTGGAAATTTATCTCAGGTTTGTACATTCTGTAACAGGATGTGGGGTGGCTTATTTCCATAAACAGCAGCTTATTGATGTTTTTAAAGTAGTTATTGTGAAGAAAATAGCATGTAGGCCAAAATATTTTTGTGTTCACAAGTACTTTAAATGCATTCAATACAAATTCTTGTTAAGGTTTTTTTAATCAAATATTTGCAGATGATTGGTATTTCTGCATTATTGTTCTCAAGTATTTGTCTCACTTTATAAGCTTGTAAGTGAGGAGGAAACAAAGTAATGCCTTTAAGTGGTACACAAACCTTTTAAAATAAACTTTGCAAAAAGTTGCACCTTACATCCATACAAAGCAGTTAGAAAGAGGTCAACAGTGAGCATCTTGTTTGAAGAAAACATTCAAACCTGTTTCCAGGGTAACCAGTGCCATTCTTTATAAATCTCTGCCATGCTTCCACCTGTTTTGCGAAGCTGAATGCTTTTTTCATTTCCTGAGGTACAGTTTGAACTTTAACACACACATGTAAACACACACACACCACATGCTGCTTTCTCTCCCCTGTAACAATGGAGACAAAAAAAGTAAATAAAAGGTGGTTAATATTTAAACTGTTAATGCAGGTGTCTCGGTAGTGCCTTTTTAGGAGTATTCTAAGTGGTGCTGAGCAGCACTTGAACAAATTGCTCTTACAGGAAAGACAGATTAATTTTGGATGGATTCCTGGGTATGTGGACTTCAGGCCACCATAGTTTCCTTTGTTCTCTTCTCTCTGCACTGGCTGAGAAGGGTACTGCGTTTTATGGAAGGTAATAAGGATGTGTGAGTAGAGGGAAATGATAGTCAATACTACTATTTAATTGCCATCTTCTCTGTTACATTAGATGGTTGCTCTGCAAGTCTGAAGGTAAAGGTAGAATAAATATTTTAAAAAGTTATCTTTGTGAGTTCCACACACCTACACACATTAAAATATTTATTGCAAATTGTTCAAAATACCTTTTTTTTTCCTTGAAAAGATTTTTTCTACAGAGACAGTGAGTCTTTAGAAGGATTGATTACAAAATGTACGTCAGGACAGCGCAGAAAATCACACAGTGGAGAGAGGCAATGAAGAAAGCCTTGAAATAAATATGTTCTTTTATCTGAAATAAGCTTGCATATGATGCCTCATTAAGAATACTCTGAATGTTGGCAGTATTTTATAGACCAGCATGTCCAATTAATTTAGTCTTTTATTTATTCAAATATTGACTGGAAACATAATTTAGAATTTCCTTAATAGCTCTCAGAGCAAAATAAAGGAATTGCTGCATCTATTGCAATAGGTGATATACCAAATGTATAGGTCACCCTGGCAGAAGACTTAATAGTGACATAGGACACGATATATGATACTTCAGTAAAAATGCTCCAGATTTAGGTAGGTCTCTCTAAAAGTAATGCATTCTATTTATTTCTATGAAGCTGCAGTGGATAAAAGAGAACAATAACACTATTTGAAAGAGAAATCTCAGTTAAAAAACAATATTTTTAATGAAGTTACATCCAGTAGCATTTTCACCAGCAGTGAACAAGAGCGTGCATGCCATGCTCAAAAAAATCTTCACCAGCAGAGGTGACCCACAGTTGTTGTCCCTACTGCTGAAATGCAGCACCACCACCACAGTGTGCTCACATCCACTGCTTGGGCTCCAAAAATGCTCAGCAAGTGTTGGCGAATGTCAGCGGGTGCCATTTTTTCTGCACACCTTTACCATATATGCACTTCCACCTCATTCAGACATAACAAAATGGAATGGAATATTGATTCAGCTTCCTCTGCCATACCACCAATATCCACTCTGACATGGTGGGCCAACATAAAAAATAGGAGGCATTACTTCCTGTGCAGCCCATGCAGTTCTCTACTAATCATGTAAGTCAATATTTTTAATAAAAGGAGTGCCTAATTACCTTGTTTAAGTCTTTTGTAAGCCATTCAGACTTTCTATGTATCTTTTGAAAAATTAATCCACTATCCAAAAAGTGGCCAACTGTGTCAATTAAATAAATCATCTTAATAAAAGATACTACATCTGACAGACAGTGTCCCATATCTGAGAAAGAGGTAATTTACAGAATACATTTTTGTCAAGGTCTCTTCAACTATGTGTGAGTGGCTACAGCATTGTTCAAATGCTTTCAATTTAATTTGCAAAACCAAACCCATCTTAAACTTACGTTTGAGAAGGCATTATAGGAAGTATTCTGTTGTCAGAAGATGAAAGCTACTTCAGTACTTGTGAACTTCAGTGCTCATGATTGCTTTGGATAGCTCTAGCAATGGCAGCTTTCAGCAGCATTTCCATCTGTAGCAGAAGATCTGCAGAGCCTCGGCACAGCTCACAGAGAAGCAGTGAAAGGAAATCATGTTTCTTTTATGAAAGTCATGAGTGAGAGTTTTTCTTCCTATCTTTTCTGGAAAATGTCATATAATAATAGGCATAAAACATGTCAGAGATCATTTCCATTGAAGATATCAGGAAATCTGAAGGCATTCTTTATCCATGGTTATATTTAGTTTTGAAGCATTTGTATTATAGTGTTTCTTAATTAAAGGATTTGATACAACAGTATCCTGTTTAGGTCTTTTCAAAAAAAAAGCCCTATCAATTGATTAATTGATTATTATCAATTAATTATTTTTAAAGTTCTATTTACCTAGATTATAGAGAAGTTGTTGAATATTTATTTCAATTTCAGTAAATTCTTACTGTAGAGGAGTTTAGGAACTTGTCAGTAAACATTTATCTTGTTAATTGCCCTGTGCATTGCTGGATTTCTCTGCCTTTGATCTCTATTTTTAGTGTCTATATTCTATATCTCTATATATGTCTATATCTCTATTATGATATATATATCTATATCTCTATTAGAGATATATGTCTATATCTCTATTATTAGTGTCTATACACTAATGCGCACAGTATGGGAAATAAACAGGAAGAGTTGGAGATCTGCATGCGGTCACACGGCTACGATCTCATTGCAATCACGGAGACATGGCGGGACTGCTCACATGACTGGAATGTTGTCATGGAGGGCTTTGTGCTTTTTAGGAAAGATCGGCTGGCAAGGCAGGGTGGTGGAGTTGTAAGAGAGCAGCTTGAATGTATTGAACTCCACCCGGGGGAGAGCGGTGTAGCAGTGGAGAGCTTGTGGGTAAGAATCAAGGGGCAGGCTGGTATGGCTGACACTGTTGTGGGAGTGTGCTACAGGCCCCCTGATCAGGAGGAGGAGGTTGATGAGGCCTTCCACAAGCAATTGGAAGCAGGGTCACGATCCCAGGTGCTGGTGCTTATGGGGGACTTCAATTATCCAGGTATTTGCTGGGAAAGCAATGTGGCCAGGCACGCACGGTCCAGACGGTTCCTGCAATGTGTTGATAACAACTTCCTGATGCAGGTGGTTGAGGAATCGACGAGGAGAGGGGTACTGCTGGACCTTATTCTTACTAATAGAGAAGGGCTTCTCAGGGAAGTAAAGGTTGGGGGCAGCTTGGGTTGTAGTGACCACGAGATGGTGGAGTTCAAGATCCTGAGTGGAAGAAGTAAAGCAAAAAGTGGGATTGCTATCCTGGACTTTTAAGAGAGCCAACTTTGATCTCTTCCGGGACCTACTTGGAGCTATCCCGTGGGCTAGAGTGGTAGAAGGTAAGGGGGCCTGTGAGAGCTGGTCGGCATTTAAGAAGCTCTTCTTCCAAGCTCAGGATCGGTGCGTCCCTGTGAGGAAGAAATCGGGAAAGGGTGGCAGGAGACCTGTGTGGATGAGCAAGGAGCTCGTGCGCAAACTCAAAGGAAAGAAGAAGGCCCATAAAATGTGGAAAAAGGGTCTGACTACTTGGGAAGAATACAGGAATGTTGTCAGGGCCTGCAGGGATGCAACGAGGATGGCTAAAGCCCGCCTGGAATTAAATCTGGCAAAGGTGACAAATGATAATACAAAAGGCTTTTTTAAGTACGTTAACAGTAAAAGGAAGACTAAGGAGAATGTGGCTCCCCTGCTAAGTGACGGGGGTGTTCTGGTAACAAGGGATGCTGAGAAGGCAGAGATACTGAATGCCTTCTTTGCTTCTGTCTTCAGTGAAAAAGCTCCCCCTCGGGAATCTGAGACCCTGGAGATTAGTGAGACAGTCTGGGGAATGGAAGACCTCCCTTCAGTCAGGGAAGAGGTGGTCCAAGAGCGCCTAGGCAACACCAATGTTCACAAATCCATGGGACCCGATGGGATGCATCCACGGGAGCTGAGGGAGCTGGCAGAGGTGATTGCTGAACTGCTTTCTGTCATCTTTGAGAGGTCTTGGAGGACGGGGGAGGTTCCTGAAGACTGGAGGATAGCCAATGTCACTGCGGTCTTCAAGAAGGGCAAGAAGGAAGATCCAGGCAATTATAGGCCAGTCAGCCTCACCTCTGCCCCTGGAAAGGTGATGGAACAGCTGGTGCTGGATGTCATCTCCAGACAACTGGAAGAAAAGGAGGTTATCAAGAGTAGTCAGCATGGGTTCACCAGGGGGAGGTCGTGCTTGACCAATCTGGTAGCCTTCTATGATGTTGTCTCTGGCTGGGTGGATGGGGGGAGAGCAGTGGATGTAGTCTACCTTGATTTCAGCAAGGCATTTGATACTGTCCCCCCACGACATTCTTATAACAAAGCCGAGAAAGTGTGGGATAGATGAGTGGACAGTGAGGTGGGTTGAGAACTGGCTGACTGGCAGAGCACAGAGGGTCGTTGTTGGTAGTACAGAGTCTGTTTGGAGGCCTGTAACCAGCGGTGTTCCTCAGGGGTCTGTGCTGGGTCCGGTCTTGTTCAACATCTTCATCAATGACCTTGATGAGGAGATAGTGGCCACCCTCAGCAAGTTTGCTGATGATACAAAGTTGGGAGGATTGGCTGACACGCCTGAAGGCTGTGTTGCCATTCAGCAAGACCTGGACAGGCTGGAGAGCTGGGCAGAAAAAAACCGGATGAGGTTTAACAGAAGCAAGTGTAGAATCTTGCATCTGGGGAGGAATAATTGCGTGCACCAGTACAGGTTGGGGGATGAGCTGCTGGAGGGGAGCTCTGCAGAGAGGGACCTGGGTGTCCTGGTGGACGACAGGTTGGCCATGAGCCAGCAGTGTGCCCTTGTGGCCAAAAAGGCCAATGGCTTACTGGGGTGCATTAAAAAGAGCGTGGCCAGCAGGTTGAGGGAGGTGATCCTCCCCCTCTACTCTGCCCTGGTAAGGCCTCATCTGGAGCACTGCGTCCAGTTCTGGGCTCCCCAGTACAAAAAAGACAGGGATCTCTTGGAGAGAGTCCAGCGGAGGGCCACAAAGATGGTGAAGGGCCTGGAGCATCTCTCCTATGAGGAAAGGCTGAGTGAACTGGGTCTGTTCAGCCTTGAGAAAAGAAGACTGAGAGGGGACCTGATCCAGGTCTACAAATATCTGAGGTGTGGGGGGCAGAATGGCGAGGCCGGACTCTTTTCAGTGGTGAGTGGAGACAGGACAAGGGGAAACGGCTGGAACTGCAGCATAGGAAGTTCTGCACAAATGTGCGCAAGAACTTCTTTACAGTGAGGTGATGGAGCACTGGAACAGGCTGCCCAGGGAGGTGGTGGAGTCTCCTTCTCTGGGGATGTTCAAGACCTGCCTGGATGCCTACCTGTGCGACCTGCTGTAGGGAACCTGCTTTGGCAGGGGGGTTGGACTCGATGATCTCTGGAGGTCCCTTCCAACCCCTACGATTCTGTGATTCTATGATTCTGTGATTTCCAGTCCAAACTTACTCTTCTTTCTCTCTGTATCTAGAACCTTCATATTGAGAAAAGGCTGTTTATTTTCTGTATATATTGCATATTAATCAATTTTGTCTTGCCCTTCAGATCTATGTAAATACAGATGGTTAAACAGTATGCTTAGTTAAAATAGTATCAATTTATTCTAACTTTAAATTAGCTATCAATCTAAGTCAGTCATCGTGGGTCTATTTATAATGAAAGAATAGAAATAGGAACATGTAAGAGGATATTCATCTACAAAATTTTTGCAGTCATTGCAAAGTGGAATGAACTGCTTTCTGCAAGGTCTTAGGTCTTTGTATTAACTATAGAATGAGTCAAAGCAACTGACTAGACAGTTAAAATTGCCACATCTTAACCTTGTTGTATTTTGTTATGGAATTTCAATTGCTTACTCTTTCATGAGGAAGTTGTGAAGTAATGTTGTGGATATTCAGGAACAAAATGTCAAGACACAGTGTTTAACCAGCTAGGAAATGTTTTCCTTTGTATACTGTTCACAGATAAAGACAGTGGTGGTGGATTAAAGGCACATGGCTGTTTCATCTACTTCATGGCATCATTCTATGCGTGAAGCACAGATCCTTAACTCAAATTTCTTGGTTTCATCTTGTGTTAGAATTATATTACAGGGGTACTTTGTTTTGGGGATTCTGAGACTCTTTATATTTTCAAAGATCAAAGTAACATCCAATGGCTTGGGTAGGAAAGACCATCCAGTCCCAATCTTCTATTGTGGGCAGGGTTGCCACTGACTAGCTCATGCTGCTCAGGATCCCATCCAACCTGGTCTTGAACACCTTCATCGATGGGGCACCCACAGCTTCTCTGGGCAACCTGATGGTGCATGCGAAGGAATTTTCTCTGAAACAGAGTGCACATCTGCAAAGTTTATGAGATAAGCTGATGCATGCCTGGATGGCTCTAATAGGAAGTGCAGAAAACTGACTTAACATCAAAATTGTTATTGATAAATATAAGTAAGCCAAGCTCCTCAGTCACAACACTAAGAAGAGCATGAAATCAAAGCTCTTTGCAGTGGGGCCTGTGGGAAACCTTCGACATTCCCCATGAGATGTTCACAATTATTCACGGGCTCTGCAACTTTTATCACTCAACTTTAAAGCACAGTGAAGTAATTGACTTTCATAAGCCAGCAGTGAACAATTTGCCATAATTACAGTGTTTAATTTGTTGCTGTAATCTCAAACTAGAGGTAAGGAATCACTAGACTAGCTTTCTCCTTAAATAATACAGCCTATTTATCTTAATCTACAAATCACTAGAGAAAAGGTCCCATAATTTACATGAATTGTTATTTCATTTATTGTAAATCTCTCAGTTTGGAAGTTTATACTATTAGCAAAAAGCTTACTTCATTGAAAATTAGGCAGATTTACAAGAAAGGGCATTCCTGATCTGTCTCTAGTTGGAGACAATCATTTTTTTTTTCCTTCCTCCTTGTTTTTTAAGCAGCAGAGTGCTGTTACCATGTTTTTTCTTCTGCCACCATTCATCTTTCTGAATTAAAATTTTAATCCTTTGGTATTTGTTCACAAATCATATTTCCTAAACCTTGGATAAGTGTTATTTCTTTCCCTAAAATCTTCTCTCTGATTACCAGCAGTGGGACCCAAAGGAATGGCATGGAGCTGGGTCAGGGGAAAGTCAGAGGAGTGTTAGGAAAGGGTTCTTTATCAGGGAGTGGTTAGCACTGGAACAGACTCCCCGGGCAGTGGTCATGGCCCCAAGCTGCCAAAGTTCAAGGAGCACTTGGACAACACTCAGACATAGGGTTGGAATTTGGGTAGTTCTGTGTAGAGAAAGGAGTGGGACTTGATATGGGTCCCTTTCAGCTTAGAATTCTGTGATTCTCTGATTCCTGATTTGTCTTTCCATTTCTCGAACAGAACAAAGCATAAATCCCACAAATGCTGAGTAGAATGAATAATGCCAATTCTTTTTAATGCTTACCACAAGTCAGAGTTGTCTTATCAGTGCATTACCCCACTGAGGGATCATTATACCTCAGACTCAACTAGTCTATTTTTCCAAAGCTTGTATTTGTATATTTGCTCTCTTCTTCCAGAAGGTAGCAGTTTGCACTTGTCTATATTAAATTCAATCTCATGCAGAGATTCCAGATTGCTTTATTAGTCTATCAAGATTATTTAGAATTCTGGTGCTACTCTGTGGAGTGCTTGCAAGTTGTTCCCTCCAGTTGGTGTCTTCATATTTGCTCAGAGTCTTCCTTATTCGGTCATCCAAGTCATTAACATGGCATCAGAAAGAAATGCACTGGCAGACTGTATTCATTGTCATCATTCATAACTTAGCTCATCAATCAATCGATCATAACTTATCTCAGTACAGATTTTAATTTGGCTCTTTTTCTCTTCCACATATTTCCTTTGCTGCTGTATAGAAATTTTTTCTTGCATTTTATCCTTACATTCGCTTTCTCAAATGTACCAACCAGAATAGTTGGCCTATCAGTGAAGTCAACTAGATTGGTTTTACATTCTTTTCATTGCCAGAGAGACATCTACTGTGTCTATGTCTTAAGAACTTGTTACACTTTAGAAGCCAGGAAGCTGACCTGGTTTAAAAGATTTGCAGTCACTAGTTTATAATTTCCTAGCACCTGCTTGATGTGCCTTTTGTTTGGTTTCATTTGTGTCACTTTGTTTTTAAACAATTCTTGTCTTTAGCTGCTTTGGACCTACCTGTCACTAACAGCTTAGTGATTATTTCCCGAGTTACTTATGGCACATTTTATCAGTCTATGCTGACTGTTAGTATGTCTAAATTTTCTGAACATTCATTAACATCTTTCTTTCTATTTCGGCATGCGCTTTTCTCCTGCTATTAAACTTTTGTTACAAGTGAAAATTCTAAACACTGAGTAAGGAATCAAGTACAGGATATTGAACACTTGGGCTTTTTCAAGCCATCATGATTCTTTTCACTAGTCAGCAGGTCTATATTTCCCCTGTTCCTTCTAACATACGTACAACTTTTTAAGTACTGCAGTTTCGGTATATCTCCCATAACTATGAGAGATATATGAGTCATAACTGCAAAAATAAAATTTATGCCAAACCAGGATTCAGGTTGGTACTCAGAGCTTTGTTTCAAATTACGTTGTTTCAAATTTGTTTCAAATTAAGCAAATTACCCTTCTGTTTATCGCTTAATGACATGTAATACAGATGGACTAAAGAGGGAAGATTGTTTTGCTTTTTTTTCTGAGTACTTTAAGACAGATACATGTGTCTGAAAGCTTTTTTATTCTCCCAGGTTTATCGCTTGGCCCAGTAAAAGATATAATCTCTTCGGGTAGTCGCCTTGTGTGCAACTAATATTCTGTAGATGCTTTTCTGATACACCTGGCAAGGAATTCCCACTTTGAACGTTCTTTATCTTAGAATTTATTCCCCAAGGGCACAGTAGTATTTCTGATGGAAAATACTAGCTTTTGTAACCATGCTTTGTATGGAACTTCAAAATAGTTATTCTTCTCCATGTGTAGTACTCTACTCTTACCCTTTTGAACATCTCAAGGTTCCTCTCAATTGAATTGCAGCACAGCCCTTTGGTGTATTAGCCACTCCTCCCTATTTTGTATCAACAGGATACATTCTGAGGATGCATTCTATTTCTTTATCTAGGTCATCACTTGAACCAGTAAGCAGAGAGTAACCTCCTCTGCTATTTTGTGTATCAGTATGCATTTTTTAATTATAAGATGACCGTATCTACTGATATTGTTATTTATATTATTAGATATTCTCAACGTAAAAAATATGAATGGGTTAAAAGCTTGTAACAATACTGATTTTTGAATAAGACTACTCACAATGGCCATGCTTTGAACTCAGATTCTTGGCACAAGAATATACGTTTGAGATGGATAGGATAGCAATGCCTTGTCTTGTCTGTTTCACTCACACTTTGCTCACGCTTCTGAGTCCTCTGTTGCTCTGCTTATCTTTTCATCCATTTCTGTTTTAAGGAAGATAATTCAGCCAGTATGACAGAAGTTGTTTACATATCCATTATGACAGATCTGAAGTTGATGCCATACCTCTCTTTATCCTGCTTCACAATTCTACCTCCTCCAGTTTCTCAGTGTAGGAATGTTATAACCTAAACAAAATAATTTTGGAAAGAGACTGCATATGTTACATCAAAATACTGATTTCAAAATATCTCAGTCTTCCCACAGAAGATCTGTTTTATTTATGCATTTGTCTGTTCCCTGGTTCCTTATATAATCAGTGAATCACTTGTGTCAAAACTGGAAAATAGGGTGGAATGAGTAAAATCCTCTGCTTTTATATACAGAACACAAATGAAATTTTCCAAAATTCATATGGAATAGTGCAAGTGTAGCTGTAAAGTAGAGAGACACCACTATATTAATTTTTATGATGGCTTTGGACTGCTTTGAATCAGTTTCAAATCAGAATACTGTAAAATAGGATATGGGTATATTTAAAATTTACAACTTCATTACAAATATAAAAGAAAAGGAAGGAAAACTGGAAAAAGAAAAATCATACTTCATCTATTTACACAGACAATACATCAGAAAAACCGTTTCCCACTATGCCACTTACTTGAGTAAAAATTTCATAAAAATAAGCTGACCCTCCAAAGTCTCTGCAAGGCTGATTTATTCTGTCTCCCTGACTCCCGTAACTCCCTATCATACCAACATGTGTGTCATCTGCATGAGGCACTGACTAACTACATCTCTCTAGATTTTCTGACACAGAAAACTGTTCAAGTTCTTTGTAACATCTTCTGACATCATCAGATATCTGTGCTAAATGTGAATTCAAAGATTTTTTAGAAACTAACCCACAATTCTTTGCAGACTTTTTCCTTCAGTGCTTTTGTTTGCTTGTTGTTGTTGCTGTTTTATTTTATAACTTCTGTCTTGGCTAAGGGACAGTTAAAAGCATCCCTATTAACTACACTTACCAGCAGACCCTGATTGACTCAGTTCCGTATCCAAGCAGACATCACCCATTTGTGTATGGCAATCATTATTGGATTTAATGGTAAAAAATTAGATGTTGAGCATGAAGAATGGAGTTAATTTTATGTAATAGGCTGAGGCCTGGAAAGATTTTTAAGTACTCTTCTTATGATTTTTTTTTTTTTTTTTTTTCAGAAGCTTTTGATTTGTCTTATATTCTTTTCTGGAATAAAGTTATTATGTTTTGGCTTCCATCTGCTACATATTAAATAAAGGTTTTTTATTATTTCTGTCCATGAGTAACAATAAACTGAATGAAGAATTCCAGTTTCTTGCATTCATATACCCCAGACTCATCATAATTCTAGCTTTCATCTATGACACCTGAGATCCCAGGATGAGCTTTCACCCAAGAGCTACGTTGCTATACTGTATTATTTATTCAGTCCACAGACATGGACTGAATAATTTTTAGTACTTTTTTTAAAAAATTTCAAAAATAACTGAATAGTTTTGCAGAATGAATTAGACATGCTTCTGTCACTGAAACTAATTAATTCACTTATCTGAACTGAAAATAAATGTAAATGAATCCATTGTTTGTGTTAGGTTCACAGGGCACTAAATATTCAGAGAAAAAAAATTTTGGTTTTTGTATTATAAAGCACGTTTTTTCTCATGTCCTATTTATATCATGAATTTCTGTGTGCAAGTAATTAGAACTCAGTATTTTCTTCCAAGCAGGCTCCTGCAAACAATTTATATGTTGGAGTTATATGTTTGTTGTGGTGAGGGTCAGGTGAGAGTCTGCTACAGATTTGATGGCAATATGTCTTTAAGAACAATGGAAAAACTACAACTCTTAAGGAACAAGCTTGTTGAGAAATTCATCATTTCTACCCAAAATATATGTTTCTCATAGTGTTATGGGGAAAATAAAAAAGAAGAAAAAGAAAAAAAAAAAAAAAAAAAGAAAATCGCCGCAAGTTCTGTTAGAGCTGGTGAGATCATGACAGCTGACAGTCTGCAAGTTTGGCGTTCTGATCTCATGTCAGTTTCAGCCCTGTGCTAGTTACTCTAGACTTACTTTACAGGCAGTGAATGTACTGGGCAGTTCTATTGATGATTTGCCTCATCCTATAACAGGCATCTGAAATACAATGCTCTCTGAAGTCATCAGAGATTGCACTTATACTGCAGCTATCTCAGGTTAGATATTGTGGAGTCTATTCTACGTACCTAAAGACAAATGGTAAAAGAGAAGAAATAGTGAAAGCTGTTCTTCAGAGAGGATGCAAGGAGTTCTTTCTGCAAAGATTTATTTGGGGAATAGGCTGGTTTTATGAGGTTTGGGAACTATAAGAAAGATGACTATCTCCTAACTAATTTCCATTGTGACCTCAGCCTTTAGTGTGTTTTGGGGATTTAGGAGAACGGCATCAAAGATAGGAGTGTTTCTCCAACAAAAAATTAAAACACAAACAAATTGAAAAAGGACAAGAAGAACGCTGTCTAGAACAACCTTACTTTGTCTAACCACACTGGGCAGGAGGAAGATTTTTAGTATTCTATCATGTTATACCAGACAATATTTTGCTTGATTATTTAACTGTGTGGCACATAGAGCACTAGTTTTCATTAAGTAGCTTGCACTGACACTTGAGGTTTTTCCTAAGCGACTGTGGTTAATTTAGACTTCATTAGAGAAGGTGAGTAGTTCAGATTATCCCTTCCAATTTGCACATTTTAAATTTATCAGCATGAATCTTAACCAGTCATGACTGTCTTTTCATTTTAGCATTTAGATGCTTTTACTTCTTACTACCCCAGCATGGCTCTGTGCTATTTTACCTTGTTTTTCAGAATGTTATTATTTCTACCATTTCATAAAAATTGTGGGCATTGCTACTTTTCCCATTGAATTAAATGTTGATTTTTTCCCGTTTGAGTCCCTTAGCTAGTTCCTTTTCTAAAATGACATTATAATGCTTGTCTTGAACAATAGTTTTCTGCTTGTGCTTACTAGAAAAATAGCTGGGAGCCTTAAATGGTAGTTTCCTTCCTTGCCTATCTGTGACTGCTTTCCTCTATTTCACTGCTCCTATACAAAACTCTGCAGAACAAAACATGTAGCTGCCTATCAACCAGCTCGCAGCTTGGAGCAGTTCATCAGCAGATGAGTGTACAGATTATGGTGATGTGAATATCTGCTGGACTAAAATTCTGGCAGTAAAAGTAGAAAGGACATTGGGAGTTCACGTGACAAAATTCTCTTCTGTGTGGGCTTCTTAACGGGCCAGCAAACAAAACAGTTCTCAACTATGAGTAGAACAACTTCTAAGTTTTATGGAAAACTTCAGAGCACTTGAACTGAGTAAAATGTGTCCTTAATATCTTGGACAAAATAAATGCTATTTTGTTTGACCTTGTAGAATTACACGTAATATCCTTGGAGGTACAGTAAACATCAAGAGATTATATTATATTTTTATTCTGTTACCAAAGCATCAGAATGCTATGAAGTCTGTGTGCAAGAGAGGTGAGGAGAAAAGTGTTCCTCCACAATGCCTATAAACCATCCTGCATCATACTGTCACTGGACCAACAATTACGAGTAGCTTTACATTTAATTGCATTGCTCTTCTAATATCATTCTTGGTATCCTCTTGTCCCATGCAGTTAGCTGACTGTCAGCCTTTAGCACTGCTATTTCTTTGTAATGGAAAAATTGATTCTATTGTTCAGATGTAATACAATGTGACTAATGTATAAATGCATGTTTAGTGTTAACCCGAACTCAGTAAAAACAAGCAGGAGCAGAAGTCCTCATATGTATTAGTCCATAAAATTTTCATGTCTTCCTCCTTCATCTAGTTCTGTTTTTTGGAGCGATACTGTAAATCCACATGCTTCATTCTAACCTGCACTCTGGCTTTAGTTTTGGGGGTTTTCTTTTAGTGTTTGCAACTTTATTGTTGAGTCTGGAGGAGTAGGCAACACTCAGTCACGTTAATCGTGCATGTTAATGTGCATGAATATAAAAATAAAAAATAAAAAGAAAGCAAGAGTAAGCATGAACAAAAGTGTAAAGAATAAAGATACAAACAAACAAAAATACACAGTGCACCAGTATGACAGTGAGAATTAGTGTAATAACTTCACTCACAGCAACCCAGCCAGTTCCTCATTAAATAGACATCACAACACAGGTTGCTTTTTCAGAAGAGATACAAAGGAGGATAATAGCATGCAGCTTTTTTCAAAGATCAGCTTCGGAGAATGTGTGGAGGTTGCTGGTAGAAAAAATTGTGACAGGTTGGCCATGCAATTGGAGCTACCAGTACAGCAGATATGGAGTTTGGTTGCACAATGAAATACTGGAAAGATGAGGTGCTTTGTACAGAAACATTCTAACCAAAAGTAGTAATCTGAGACTTCAGAGAACAAACAGCAACTTTCTCCCATTTGTTTTATTTGGCAGTCAAAGAATGATCCAGTTCAGCTCAAGATCAAATGTGTGGCTATCTGATGTCCAAATCCCATGCACTATCCTAGAGATGTTTGGGAGGCACTCAAAATGAGAGTCTTTCAAGTTTTCTCTCACTGCTTTTAGGACAGCTCAGAAAGAAGAGCAGCATAGAGCTCACATCATTCAGCTAATCTGCGAATTGTCAGCAGAGCATTGCTCTAACCATTTGGTGACTCTTTTAAATGGCAGTCTGCAAAGAAGCTTACAGATCCATGTTGACGTACTTGAACAAAAAGTCTGGTTTAGCAGAACTCAACATTTGAATTCAATGCTCAGGACAGCATAACTTTCAATTTTAAATGTAATTTCCCTGAAAATTATTCTCACAGATTTAAAGTGTCACAGAACAAAATATAGTGAAAAAAAAAAAAAAAAAGAAAAAGAAAAAAAAGGAAAAAGGAAAAGCCGTAACAACAACCCGATAGAATGCTGCAGTTATCTGTCAGTGATTTGTTGTCAGTACTTCAGAGTACAAGTAAAAACGCGTATCTTCCCCTAGTCTTCAGTCAGAGGAGTTAAAATTCAAGTTCTGAAAATCTTTGCTTTTCCTTTCTGCCTTGAAATTGAAGGTGTTGTATCTCCTGCTCTTGACAGTGGGTCCTCAGGGCCACCTGTGCTGCCTCTGTGGATTTGCAGTCAGCTATAAAATACTCCTATAATCGGGATTAAAGCCCAGGTGTCCTGCTGCTTAGAAGCATACACTTAACTGGGCAGGCAACACTTGACTGTTTTACCACCAGTTCTTTAGATTTGAACACGAGGACTGAGATTGCAGCATGCCTCAGCTATAATTTCAGGGACTCCTGTCTGCCTTCCCTTACAAGTATCAGGATAGAGAGGATATCCTCAGCTTCTTTCTCAGACATATAATGAAGAGTCACTTCCTTTCTCCAACCTTCAGCATTTGCACCCACATTAGAAAGTATTATGTATTATTTTTAAAGTGCTGAACAAAGGTGAGAGATAGAAGCACAGAAAGGTATCAATTTTGCATCACCTACTGTTTCTCTGCATGGCGGTTTTACAGCAAAAGTCATTTGTTTGATTGCAGTGTGCGCTTAAAGTGGTTGGCCGGAAAGCTTTGAACTTCACTGAAGTACAAAATGCAAGCTGTTCATTTAATCAGCGCATTTAATTCATCCTGCTTTGCATGCTGCTCCACGCTGTCTTCTTTCCATATAAGGATTCTGTGGTATCTTCCTGCAACACTCCTGCCTTTCTTCTGAATGCAGCCAAAGATGGCTTTGTGCATATTGCTTATGTATGCTATAGGCCCAACTGCTTTTTGATGTGTAACGTAGCAGCTACCTACCTCTCATATATCTCTTCTCCTCAGGTGAGTTGTTTATATTAAAGTTCTTTTCACGCTGATTGAGAGCATGTTCTTAATTTATTCTGCTTTTTAGCATTTGTTTTTGTTCTGCATACATGGGCAGTGAATCAACAAACTGTGTTTTGGTTACATTAAGGATTTATATCACTGATAAGTGTCTTTCGCGTTTAGATACTTCTTTTTGTTTGGTATTGGGTATTCATCAGATTTCTCTTTAGGCAGCCATTGTTTAGAATCAGTGAGTGCTGTTCAAACACATTTAGGAAAATCTTCAAGGCAAAACTGAATAGAGGGAGGAAAGAATTTCAAATTTAGCTACCACTAACAAAAACATAGCATTTTTGTTCTATGTTTTAGTGAAGTTAGAGACATTTGTCTTTTTTTTTTTCTCAGACTTGCTCACTTGCCCCTGCATTATATATAAATAGGTAACATGCAGTTGACAACATATTAATGGTACCTTTTGTGTTGTTTTCTATGGTTTCTCTTTTTTTAATCTGATTTACCTTCTTATGTTAAATTGTTGCACTTGAACCTTCTGAGATTACCTGCCATAAATGTCAGAAGATGTATTTGATTATTACTTAGCATCTGTTCATGCATACCCCACTTTCCTTTACTGGACAGGTTTCAGATAATTCATTATTTCCTTCTCAGCCACATCCTCTTTCCCATTCTAAGTTCCTACCCCAGCAAATGTCCAGAGGACAGAAGTTAGTTTACCAAATGATCGATCCATTCAGCACTGCTGTGAAGAATCAGAAAAGGCAGTATCGATTCAAATCTTGTTCAGATTTTCCTCTGTGCAGCTCTGTGGAAGACTGAAGCTATGAATGCATGCTTGGAAGTCATGGGATTGCTATGGGAAGACCCACTTTTCTAGAAACATTCTTCACACTCTCCAGGAGCTCTGTGGCTCTCTCATAAAAAAGAACAAAAATGCACTGTAATTTTTTCTGCTCTTCCCCCTGAAATCTTCCACATCTATGCATCACTTTACCTTGTATTACTTATGTTCCTTTTTATGGCCCACTTATCTGAGTGTCATTATTTGCATGTGTAACCACAATGAGACTCTACCACTTGCTTGACATATCTTCTTTTCTGTTAATAACTTCTGGATTTGTATTTTCAGTAGTTTTAAATGCCAAAGTGGCTGAAGTTTTATCTTTTTGAGAAAATAATGAATGCTGAAATAATAGATGCTGAGATTCTGCATAGCAAATTAAAGATTCCAAAACAGTGGATGGAGTCCCTCTATTTTGAGAAGTGGTCATTGACTCGGTACAACCAAAAACAATGAAGTAAACATCCTGGACAGCAGGATTTGGAGCTATTTTACCTCTGTCTGTAACCCTTTTGCTATTCTGCAATGCATCCACAGATGTATCCAGCAGTTCCTATGCTCTGCCACAAGTCAGGTCTTGTGATTTTTCTTCATGAGGTTCAGGTAGAAAACATGCCTTTCAGAATCAGCTTCTTAAGAAATGTTTCATCCCAATAAAGCTTACAAAACTGTCTCCTGAGTGTTACAGCTCTGCAGAAATCTTTCACTGTTATGAGATAAATCTATTTGGAGATGCTTGCTAGTTTATATCTGTGAAGTAAAAGTCTATGGGGAACCTTCACCTGATACCATAGACAAATCTTACAGTCTATTAGTGAGTTCTGTAACCTTGGAGACCTTGACAGCATCCAAAGCTTCGGAATAAATTTAGCTGATATATTGCAGAAACCCATATCCAAATTAAATGTGTGCCTTTTAGTCAATGGCAAGAAACAGACACTTTTAGCTCATTAATCATCTCATTCTAAAACAGTTGTCTAGAATAGACCAGATGAATTGCACCCAAAAAGATCTCTGCCAGCCTATCTTTGTCAGAGCTGTGAAGAGTTGTGACTAACTGTCTAGCTCTGCCAAGAGAAATCTGTAATCGAGATGCAGTTATATTGAGAAAAAGTTTTACTTCTTTATTTTGTTTTCCTATCAGACCAGAGTTGGCAGTGCAAGATAGTTTGTTACAGTCCTGAGATTAAATACAGTTTTGTTGACATAGTTAAGTCTGGAAATACTTTCTGTCCAGCTGCTGTTATTGCCAGTACTCCATGCCTTGTAATGTCCTACTGTCTAACTTGTTCATTCACCCTTAATGATTTTCAGTAGTAGAGTTTCACTTCCAGAACAGTGCACAAGAAATAATTTATTCTTCTGTTTTCTCTTGTACATTATTTCAGAAATCTTTCTTCTTGTAGACCTGTACTGCACTGAGGATATAGAACAGTTTCACTGCTGAGCTTCCCATTTTGTCACACCAGCCTTTCTAAACATTCTGTCCTAAGATTTCTGCTTACTAAAGTACCTGTTCGCTGCACGTAGTCATGTCCTTGGAAAGTGGTCTCTACACATGGAAGTCAATGACAATGTGTCCATAAGACAATATTCAACAGTTAGTTTTTGTCACTGGAGAGAAGATATAGCCTTAAAAATGTCTGAAGTGGTTTAAGCAGTGTGTTTCAAAGTGCTCATGGAGGCAGTGTGAGATAAGCTTTAATTTATGACCATTCTACATGATCCCTAGGATCCCTAGGTAATTTAGACTGTATTGTATTGAAATACCCACTGTGTTCAGTTTTCAAAACTTCTGAAAAGTTTTAGATTTTATCTCCAGTGCTTGGCTAAGTATTCGTGCTTGAATATATTGCCAGTAGCTTCCACCATATTCAGGATTTCTTTTATATCTGGCTTCTGAGATTAGGCACAAGCACTATGCTTTTGTATAAGGACTGTGACTGATAACAAAAATTCAAATATACAAAAGCTAAGGACTGAGAATCAAGTGTATACATCTACACAGGCAGTAGCACTACTGACCTTCTGATTGAATACACAAGCCTCTTGTTTGTTTTATTTCTTATATTAGAAACAAAAACTAAAGCCTAATGCTTCCCATCTGGCTGTGTGAGTCAGCAGAAATAAACCTGACATACAAACCTTGCTGGTAGGATGAGTCAACAGGACAATCCTGCCACCCTGTGCCTGGCAAGATATAGACAAATGGTTGCTTTTACTCCCGGAATCCATACAAATTAATTTTGAAAAGCAGTGTACCAAAAGCAAAGCATGGCCATAGTAGTTAAAAACATACCTACAAAGCCTCAAAATAAAAATATCAATTAACCTGTATCAACTAGGAGCTGGATTAAGGCAGCTGCCATTTTGCCAATCCTATTTCAAGTATCTGTATGAAAAGGCCATGCCTAGTCTGACTCAGAATTCAGAGCTCAACCCTTTGTGCTAGCAAGCACAGAGCAACAAGGGGAAACTGCTTCCGGACATTGTGCAAGGAATCTCAGTTTTGCGCCTTCAGGGTTCACTCACAAAGATAGAGTTTTGCTCTACCTTCAAAACAAGATAAGTAACTTTAGAGATAAAATATATGTAGAGTTTATACTACTATACTTTGGTGTAAAATGCAGCATTTTGAAAGTTGTGTATTCCTTATATTTTGGTAGAATAATCCCACCTATTTCATCACCAAGAAGTCTAATGAATTTAGCACATTTAACACAGCCCTGACACATGGCTTGCATGCTGGATGAATCCTTGCTAAGGATAGTCCATGATCTGTCAACAGCAACTCCTGTCACCCTTTGAGCTTTTTCAGTGATTAAAATTAGGCCAGCTTGGTTTTTCTTTTATCCTTTTAATTAAAAAAAAAAAAAAGACAAGAAATTTCAGAACACTGTTTATGTACATTAAGACTTAGTTCTTATGAAAAAGATTATGCCAAACACTGAATGAGAAAAATAGCACCAAAAGATCTAATAAGATCAGATATAGGAGAAAAAATAGAAGAATTCCTATAAACTTAAGAAAAAGAAAGCAAAAATAATAAGGAAATAAAATCAAAAGGAATGAACTTCAGAAGCGAAAGAAACTTGGAAGGCATTCCTGTCAACATAGGCAGAAAGAGATTAAGGGCCACAAATGTGCACCAAATTTCATGAAGAGTACAAAGCATGAGTCAATCCAGATTTTCAAAGACTTGATTAATGGGAAATTTCCTAAAATAGGGAGTCTTGTTAAATATTTCCCATATATTGACAATATAAATCTAAATTTTCTATTTAAAAGATAAAAAGTACAAAGGAAAAATAAATCACTTTCTAAGGCCCTAAATTACAGTTACAGGATTATCAATGGTGTACAAACCAAAAGAACTTCACTGTACCTGAAAAAAAAAAATCTGCCAGCTCCAGAATACCATCACCATGGTCCTGTTTTGTGGGACTGGTGGAAGAATGATAACAGATAAGCCCAAAAGAGCAAGAGATTGCAGGTACTGCTGGATTAGGGCCACCCAAGGTTGTACAGACTGTTGGTGATGCAGTGAGGAGAGAAGTATTAGAGCTAATTGCATTGCACCATGTATAGTCAATGAATATAAAGATGTTATAATTATGAAATATACAAGAGAGTTTAGTGAAACAGATTATAATAATAAAAAGAGAATAGAGAGAAAGAGAGAATAGATATAAAGTTTACCCATATCCCGAGCTTGCTGCAAAACTACAGAGGAGGGGTCTCCAGAAGAGATCCTTCCCCACTGGTAGCCAGCTCTTAAATGGGTCTAGGGGAGCTGGAGCCAGGCTCCACCCCTTCTGGCAGCACAGGTGAATTGCCTTCAGCTCTGCTCTCGTGGCGGACTCATGGCTCGCCTCAGGTGATCAGTCAGAGGTTCAGGCCGTCATTCAGCAGTTCCCATACACACCAGGACTTCTATCTGCTTCTTTACATATATATGTAGGGACACAAAATGGCAAAAGAAATAAATATATTTTAGAGTGACAACAAATCACTCATTTACATATGTAGTGTAATGTACTCCAACAGACACTGTAGTTGGTTTAGTAATGCCTTCAGTATTCCCATATTTTCACAGCCATGTTTTTCAAATATAAAAGTTTGGATCAGATGTATTGATTAGGGTCATTAATCAGAGTTCCAGCGGCAGTTTATGCAATCAGCATAAAGTGGTGATTAACAGGATCACTTGCTTCGAAGCATCTGGAACATGAAACCATGGGGACAGATACGTGAGTGCAGACTGTGTGTTGCCTTTTATTGTTTCCATGGATATTATTTTCCCTATAAATACTTTGTTCCATCCCCTTTCAAACCCTAATCTTTGATCGTGTGCACTGTGCATGAGAAATAGTAGCTTTGAAGGATGACAGCTTAACGGTAGGTTTCTCAGTGGGGAGAAAATTAAAAAGTACAGCCTTTTGTCTGTGGTGAGTTACTAAATCACCTCCCACAGTATGACACAGCTTGCAGCATTATACACGACATAAATACTCTTCATTAACATGTGCCGTTACTGAGTCCCACTGAGAAAAATGTGTCATATTAGTTAGTCTACTCATAAGTAAGCTTTGTTGTAGGAGATGATTTTGTAGTCCTGTAAATAAGAACTAAATATTGAAATCTATATTATTTTGTCATGATACAAAACATAAGAAGTGGGTTGGAAGATTTCTCTGCCCTTAATGCATTAACACAGTCTCCACTCTGTGTAAACATCTGCTTAACTTTTCAAACCAAACAGCGTGCTACTACACATCAAAAAAATGAAGAAATTACACTTGGCTTTCATAGAGAATTAAATATTTTTATTAAATCCGCACACCTTCAGACAAAGTCCATATTGCCCAGGAGCAGCTGGGCATCTGTCTGTCATCTGTCTCCAAGAAAAAAAGGTCTCCAGGGTTTGCAGTGTCTGCCTGATGTAATATATACAGTGAAATACACCATCTAACACTGGCACTGTATGTACAGGAAAACATTTGAGCTGGTGGGCTTTTCTTCTAAAGAAATGGCAATCAGTTACTGGGGATGAAGGATATAGAATAGTACTAACATATAGCTTTTTTTTTTTGCTTTTTTTTTTTTTTAATGTAATAAGTACTGTTGTGCTTCTGGTGTTGGAAAGTACTTTCAAGGTGTGTTTGACAGCTGAGAACAAAGCAGGATGCAGAGATCGTGCCAAGGATGCAAAAAACAAAGGACATCTGCAACCTGGTTCATACAAATTAAGTATTCCCTGAGGGTTTCTAGTCCTTTTAATGGAAATACAAAAAAATTACAATTTGAACCTGAACATCTTTTACCCTTAATATATTCACTTGATATCATTTACTGTTATCTTGTGGATTTGCATTTTAGTGTCAGAAATGAATCTTTTTCTGACCACAGACACTAAGTGCTGTTATTTGTAACAGCGCTGTACATACAAACACAAGAAAACTAATTCATGTATTGTTAAGAGTATTTTTTGTATATTACAATAAAAATGAAATGTAATTTGATAAAGTATTCAGCAAAGGATTCTGGATGGGAAGGCACTTCCATAGGAAAGGTAGTACACAGATAGTAATGGTTGATTAGAAAGAAAGAAAATTTTGATTGATGAGCCCGAGTGACACCTATCTCCCATCTTAGGCACCATACAGAATCATATAGTTATGAATAACATGTCAATTCTTATTGCACTGTGTTAAACACAGACCCAGGGCATTCCCAAGAGTGAATGTAATTGAGTTAGTATACATTTCTTCCACAGAGTGGTAGTAGACTGTCACTAAGATAACTGCATAAGAAAAAATACAGTAAACACACTGAGAATATCAGCTTTTATATCTTTAGATATTCTCTTCTGTCACACTTACTTTCATTGTATTATATAAAATAATAAGTTAGAGATTAGCTTGCTTTTACCCTCCAGAATAATTGGATTTATTTTGATTCTCATTAAAACCTCTCAGAACTGAAAATATGTACATAGTTTTCTAATTGACGTTATGGCCTTAGAAACCTGTAGTGGAGTTTTCTGTTAACTTTCGTCTTTTGTTCACTGTCAAAGCTGAGTTTATTTTGCTTGAAGCAGACCTAGTTCCTACTGGAATACTGCAGACCTGTGATGCTCTGCTCATTTTGATTAGTCTGCTGTCTGAAAATTAACCAGATATTTGTTAGTGTCACACCTGTCACACAGCTTCTGCATCATCAATTTATCTTCCTCCAAGGGAAGGTTAAACGTGTAGCCTTTCTGTGCAAGATGTGCACTGCAAAAGGAAGATAAAACCGCTCAGAAGGAAGTGACGACTTGCTGGTAGTCTTCTGATTTCTTTAAATGTCAGCTTATTTCAGAATCATCATGCATTTTTTTATTCATTTCAATCCAGAAAAAAGATATAATATTATGTAAAAAGTAACCAACACACCAAACACAGTCAGCACTGGCAAATATTCACATACCTAGGTCTTTGGCAAGAGTAAAGGAGTTGGTATATTCCATTTTTGTTATTACATCCACATCTCCTCAGATCTTTTCCCTTCTCTGCTTTGCTGCACTAAGAATGGAAGGATTTTATCCCATTTTTTTCCCCCTTTTTTTGTCCCTTCATCCATGTTTAATACTTCTGTGTTGCTGAGACATCTTTGCCACTATTGTAAGTTAATAAGCACTTGCAGTTAGCAGGTGCTGGTACTATCAATGAAATTAAACATCTCAAATTGAGAATGCATGTCATGTACTCTAATTAAAAGTGGAGATGATAAGAAACCTACTAGTTCTAAATCATCTGTTCAAAGGGCATACTTCTCCACAATTACTTTATACAATCACAGGTTCACCTCGGTTGTCTATATTGATAATTATTTCTTTTATTGATTGCTTTTTTTTTTGTTTTCGTTAGTTGCTTCAGTAATTATTAAGCAGTTCATAAAGGCAAGAGGTAATAGAATTTTCATTACTCATAATCATTGAGCGTTTATGGCCTTCAGCTGTATTATGACAGAATGATGACATGAATAGCAGTAGTTTAAAAGCTGCAAACACCCAAAATTTCTCTGTGAGTACCTGAAGGAGGAAAGATCCCGTGCTGTTTCTCAAAGTAGTTCTGGTTCCTGGGACTGCGTGTTCTCCCAGATACTCATAGTTATTCTAAGATCTGACATTAGGATCTCCTTTTTTTTTTTTTTTTTTTTTTTTTTATTATTACATTACTAATATTACAATAATGACCGCATTGAGTCTGTTATTCAAGTAAGCACTCCAAAGCCTGAGGCTACTTCAAAACTTTTCTGTCTTCTTTTTTTTTCCAAAATGGCAATCAGAAAATTGAGCTGGGGTTTTTGGCTGGGAGTTTTATAAATTTTGGATAGCTCATCTCCTGCTAACAGTGGGTTATTCTGGGGAACAGATGGAAGGCCTGAGGCTGCCTCTCTCTCTGCTTTCCCTGCAGCAGGGTCTGAGTGCCAAGTGCAGAGCAGCTGGTACAGAGCCAGCTTCCAAATGGCCACCAGGACCACACAGCCCTTTAATGCACTGTGCAGAATCATTCTATACAATTCCCATCTCCTTCATATCCTAAAGGTGAGTGGAATAGAGAGCAGATGGGACAGGTTCATGACAAAAGGGTATTTTAAGGGACATAACCTTTCAGGTTTTCTAAGTGGGTTTAGGAGACAAAAAGGAGGGCGCAAGTAAGAACATATGATACAAGAACATAGAACATATGATGCCTACTGAATTATAGACACTTGCTAGCATGAAGAAGACCTCAGACCCGCCTCATAGGAAAGCCTGACTGAACTGAGAGAGTGCCAGACAGCAGGAGCAGGACAGGGCTCCTGAGGTGACTCCATCCCCTGGAAAGCTGGGAGTGGCAGAGCTTCCTGTTAGCATCAGTGTTTCCCACAGGACAGAAAGGGGACTGGGAGAAGAGAGGGAAGATGCCAGCATTGCCCCAGCGACAGCAGAAAATGCAGATGAGCCAGCTTTCCTGCTCAGAGATGGCTGGGCATTCAACTTAACTTCCTGCAGAGAAAGAGGGAACTCTCTTTTATTTGCGGCATTATATAAAGCTATGTGTTTTTCTACACAGCTCCAAACTTACAGCAGATTTTCTGACACTCCACCTCACCAAACACTGAAAGAAACTGAGAAAGTTTTAGAACAGACAGCCTGGACTACACCCCAGGGCCCATCGCTACCCTGCAGCCCCTGATAGTTCTGCTAATGGACTTTGGAATCATCACACTGGAGACTGGGATGAAAGAACTTAGAATCAGCCAGTTAAATCAACCTAACAGACACTTCAAAAATTAAAAGCGTTTTGGTAGGAGTTTTGTTTATTTGGATGTAGGGTGGCTTTTTTCTTTTATTTCCCCCCCCCCCCCCTTTTTTTTTTTTTTTTTCTTTTCACCTAAACAGGATAATGCACTTCATTTAATTGTACACACTTTCTGAAACCATAACATCAGGAGTACAACATGTTCCCTCAACTTGCTGGAATAAACATTATACATGGTCCTCCTGGAACCTTTTCATTAGGGTGATTCTCTGCTGTCATTGCACATGGCTTACTACACAGTTCATCTAAAAAGCCCATAGAAATTAGCTCCTGTAGAGAATGCACGAGTCCTTGGAGGGCTCTGGATTCAAACAGTAGTATGCATATTAAAGTTGGCTCTAAAAATTCATGTTACTGAGAGAAATATTTGCTATATGCCCATACTTTTATCTACTAGTTTGTTTGCCATCCTTGCTGTCTGTGGGTAAGAATGTATTAGAAACTATTCTGAGTTAAAGTTTGTTCTGTTCATATGATAGTTAACAAAAAGTGATCATCTGGAGATACATTAGAGTGAATCATGATGTCAATCAGTATGCCAATCAGTGGAAAGAACCTGAAATATATCACGTGCAGTAAGATGCAGGTTTAATTTCTGTAGCAGCTTCTGCATGGTACAGTGAAGTGTTACCCAGCTGAGCTGAGTCTGGTCTGTTAGGGGAACATGAATCACGCTGGATGTGACAGCCCTAGGGAAGAGAAGCTGCTGCTTCTCTGTGCTCCAGCTCCAACCATTAGTGAGGCTGAAGGAACATTTCCAGCATGCACATGTTCACACAGCACGTGTGCATCCCATATAGGATCGCAGAATCATAGAATGGTTTGGGTTGGAAGGGACATTTAATGTCATCCAATTCCAACCCCCCTGCTATAGACGAGGTTGCTCAAAGCCCCATCCAGCCTGGCCTTGAACAGCTCCAGGGAGAGGGCATTCACAGCCTCACATGGGGAACCTGTTCCAGTGTCTTACCACTCTCACAGTGAAGAATTTCTTCCTAGTATCTAATTTAAATCTACCCTCTCCCAGTTTAAAGCTGTTTTCCCTCGTCCTGTTGCTACATGCCCTTATAAAAAGTCCCTCCCCATCTTTCCTATAGGCCCCCTTCTAGTAGTGGCAGGCTGCTATAAGGTTCCTCCAGTGCCTTCTCCAGACTGAAGAGCCCTAGCTGTTTCAGCCTCTCCCCGTAGGCTGGTGCTCCAGTCCTCCGATCATCTTCATGGCCCTCCTCTGGACCCACTCTAACAGATCAACGTCCTTCTTGTGTTGGGGACCTCAGTACTGAATACAGTACTCCATGTGGGGTCTCATGAGAGCATACTAGACAGGCAGAATCGACTCCCTCAGCATTCTTGTCATGATTCTCTTGGTGCAACCCAGGGTACAGTTGGCCTTCTGGACTGCAAGCACACATTGTTGAGTCATTGAGTCATTGTTGACTCATGTTGAGTCTTTCATAACCTCCAAATTCTTCTTCTCAGGGCTGTTCTCAAGCCCTTCTCCACCCAGCCTGTATCTGTGCTTGGGATTGTCCCAACCCAAATGCAGGGCCTTGCAGTTGGCCTTGTTGAACTTCATGAAATATGATGGATAGCAGCATGGTAACTTTGCCAGTTCCCTCAGAACCCATGGATAGATCTCATTGGGTCCTTTAGGCTTGTTCACCTTCAGGTTCTTTAGATGGTCTCAAACCTTATCTTCACTTATAGCAGGTACATTTTCCATCTCCCAGTTCTTACATTTTCTTTCTACAACTTGGACAGTGTGGCTAGAGCCCTTGCCAGTGAAGACTGAAGCAAAGAAGTCGTTGAGCACCTCAGCTTTTTCTGTATCCCTCATGAGCAGGTCTCTAGTTTCTTTCCAGAAAGAGCTGATATCTTCCCTGGCTTTCCTTTTAACACTGATCTAAGAATTTCTTCTTGTTCTTTTTTATGTCTCTGGCTAGACTAAATTCTATCTGGGTTTTAGCTTTCCTAACCTAATACATATAACAGCATATAAAAATAAGTATTTAACATATATATAACATGTATAACTTTGTATTTACATATACATACATACGTATATGTGTGTAAGTTGCTTCAAAAGTAATGCTTCCTACTTATTTCTTTGGAAAGCACAACAGATACAGTGAGAACAATAACACTATTTAATAGAACAAATTCTCAGCACAAAACAGTTTTTCAACATAGTCACCACTGTTAGCTACATTTTTTTACCAGTGTGAACAAGAACCTGCATGCTGCGTTCATTAAAATCTGCACTGATGGAGGTGACCCACTGTCACCACTGCTGAAACGCACCACCCACCACCTCATTGTGCTCACATCCACTCTTTGGTCTCCAGAAACATTAAGCAAGCATTGAAATGTCAGTGGGTGCTGTTTTTTCTGCATGGAGGATTTCAGTGACACACCTTTGCTTCATGAACACCTCCATGTTCAACACCGTTCCATCAGACTGTCCCTCTGCTGCCATCTGTCACACAGCAACAAAATGTACTGGAATATTAGCAGGAAGGTTCACCTGCTATTGCTGTATCATCAACTGTGTCTGATGTCAAGGGCCATCTTCATCAAATTTCAGAGCAGCCTTCGTACATGGCTGGTAACGCAGATCATAGACAACACACAGAGCACTCCCATGGCAGAGCAGGATGGAGGTTCACTAGCAACGGAATGTATATGTATATGTAAATGTATACATATATATATGCATGTGCGTGATGTGGATCCCTGTCAGCTCAGAACAGTCACAAACTGCCTGACAGCTACTCCTGGGCATGCTCTTCCCAGCTGCTGGCACCTGGAGGAACCTGTGATGCCCCAGCCCCATTTTAGCAGGTACAAACCATTTCTACAGAGACAGGCACATAGATGGCCAGGACTTTTCTGGCTATCCATAGTGAAATTCCCCTTGGAGATACTCCTTGCTCCCAGACTACCTAACCTATTTGCCAGTTGGCCTTGCTCGAACTTCACCAGTGCATTCTCTGCACCTCTTCCTCCACATCCTATCACATGTCCAGCATTCCTACTGAGTCCAAAAGCATCGGCCCATAGGGATTAGTTTCAGACCAGGATAGTAGGGCTGAGGTACTTCTGAGAGAGGCCAGGAGCTAGTGTCTCTTCTTCTGAATCCTTAGTTTGTGTTCCTGCCTGTCTGTGCTCCTCTGTGCTTGTGTAGGTACATGTCTGACGGGCCAATGGCTCCTGGGATAGGCCTGTGAGTAGCCAGGGCCAGGATATTCTTTGGGCTCTTCAGTCTTCCATTGCTTCCTTGTGCTACTTCGTGAATATGTAGATGAGTTTTTATCACATAACTTAACACTAACAAATGAGCCTGTACAACAGTAACTTCACAGTGGTGATGCTCTGTGCTAGTGACCTTGCCTTGCAGCACTGCAGCCACACATCTGACTGGAGTGTTTGTGAACCACACTCCATCACGCTGTGTAAATACACTCAGCATGCTCCCTGCACACACACACACACACCACAGGTGCCCGGACAATCATTTGAAGTTCTTGCATTTTCAGAGGTTTCAAAGGTTAGTCTCCTCCTTTATTTTTCTGAAACGTTTGTTCTTTTGTTGTTGTTTTCAGTATCCCTACTAGGAACGAGTTCTTCATTGAACTGATTATTTTGCAGAGCTCAAGCAGAGTCTAACCTGAGAATAGGCACGTGCCTTTGAGCTCAAACCTGTCATACAGCATGCTGCAATTTAGATCTTTTACAGACTGTTTCACTATGCTTGGTAATAGCTATAAATGACAGTCGGGATGGGCTTTTTTGCCAGACTTGGAGGAGGTTGTGCTTGACAATAGTGTCTTGAGTCTTTATAATTGTGTCACCATTTTAAGAATTGTAATACTCACTTTGAAACCTGTATGCTCATTAAAAATGAGGTAACAGTAGATAAATGGCTTTGCCTAGGCAACACTGCTTTTATTCTCTCCAGTAAATGACAGAAGTGGCAGCAATACAAAATCCTGTTGAACACTATTCATCAAATAAGCAATATTGGGAATATTTCTGGAAGAAAAATATCTTTTTTTCTTTCTGAACTAGTGAGAATTACAAGGCATTTCCTAGAAGCGGAAATAGGATTTTCATATAAGCAGTGAGCACTGTTTAACACTTCCTTTTCTTCAGGCTTTGTTTTAAACAAAGTGTGATTGAAAAACTGTCTTTTGAGCATTTTCTTCAGACAGGATTTCAGTCCATCAAACAAAGCAAAAAGCGTCCATCTTATCTTTGATAATCTTCTGTCATGGTAGTCCAAGATGCCTTTTGAGATTTATTGATGTAACTTTACATTATTTTGAACAATTAAAGCAAAATACAGTGCTGTTTTAGGATGAAAACAAAGCTTTGCTTTACTTAGCATTCAGCAAGTACTTATTTTGATAAAGATTATGGCAGAATAGTACAAGGAGAAAAAGTCTTATGTTGATCACTGAAAGTAATGGATCATTGAATTCTTGCATTAATCTGTCCCTCCGGTGTCTATACTTTATAAAAATTCAGGTATGTTGCAGATTGTCTGCATACCATACAACTAGAATGTGAAAGATTTACAGGGTAAATTACTGTTGACATGCACCAGGGCAGTGAGACTGAGCAAGAATTTTTGTATTCAGCTAGCTGCATACATCAGCTTTGCCTTTTCATATCTTAAATCTTCCTGAGGCTAGAGTTCTTTACAAGGACAATGTTTTGTGTTTTGGATTAATCAGAAGCCTCAGTCATTTGAAAGGATATATACGTAAGGAACAGCAGAGCCTCTTTTGTAAATGACCTCTGTGTTGGCTTTTGTGGAGAATTGTGGGCAAAAAAAATCCACAGAAGCCATTAGTGGGAATGTATGTCGAAAAGAAAACGTAACAGTGATAAGCCTATTATACTCTTTGAATCCATGCTCCTGCTGATGTGGGATTGAGTGGGGATATATTTGTCTGATTTTCGCAGTCAGATGTATCTTTGCACTACGGAGTCCTTTGCACAACATGAGCCCTTGGAATCATTATCAAAGACAAGATCTCTTTTCCTGTTGCTTAAAAAAAACCCCGCAACTAGATGAGATGTTAGAAAACCAGATAGATATGTCTGAGAATAAAATAAATGGCCTTGGTAATGAGAAGCATTTGAATGCACAGGTCCATAATTCACAGAATGAAAAATCACAGCTGGCTTTAGTAAAATGAGGTGTTTTATATTCTGGAGAAGGTTAAGTAGAATGGAAGTCTGCAAAACAAGGTTAAATGAATTCTCTTTGCATTCATGTGAAAATATTCTCCAAGACATAATTCTTCATTCATCAGTTTATGATATTTCACATTTGCAGATGTGGTGGTTTTCTCAGTGATGGCCACTAAGCTGCTCTCTCACTCTCCCTTCTCAGAAGAGAGAGAGAAAATATGAAAATATTACATAATATGCAATTGATTCTTACTGTGAAATTTAATACTTTTACAGTATATTTTGCTTTTGAAACAACTTCAATTTTCTGCAAAGTTGCTATGGTGACAAATGTAATTCTAGTTAAAATATAATAAAAATCCTCTTTTCCTTAACCACAAATTTCTGAAGAGCTCAGCATGGTTTCATAAGTGCATTTTTATCAAAATGAACGCATGGTGCCCTTTCTTCTGAGCAATTCTATCCATAGCAAAAGTGTAAATGGAAGTCTGACCTCTGTTTTGTCACAGAAGCTTAAGATGTCTTACTCAAATTATTACAATTTTTTAACAGAGTTAAAATACCATGTTGTGCATTTTTTTTAATGAAAGCTCTGGGCAGACCCAAGGGAACAATGTACAGCAAAAAGAAATGGAGCAGGGTTTGCTTCATCCTTTTCTGGTCATTCTGGTGAAGTAGAACAACACTGAAGTCAGTGTGACCCTTCCATTTCAAGCTGCTCTTCCCTGCACAGCAGGCCCATCGCACATGGCTGGAGGCAGTTGCAGCAGGCTGCTTCAATTCATGCCAGCAGGCCATCGATGTTGGGCATCAGTACAAAGACAGCCTGAGGCAACTTTTGCCTACGTCCATGCCTTTTGACTCGTGATAAGCACAGACAGATGGGAAGATATGATCTATATCTCTCTTTAACTGTAAGTGAGTGTTGGACCAAATTGTGGTCCTTTCTTGTGTATGAATCACTCTGCCATGACAGGGTCTCACTTTACAGAGGAAAAAGTTGCATTATGAGAAGGGGACTGTAGCAAACCAGCATGTACAAATTCCATCTTCCAAAATGTTTAGATGGCAGATTTTTTATGCAGTTTTCCTAAGCACATTGTATTGTCCAGGAGATAGAGATGCTCTTCATTTCTTTCTCCTTTGATCCTACAGGGGGAGAAGAATATTAACACCCTACCAAGAACTTGAGACAGAATGTAAAGCCAGGTGTAGCCAACTCCAAGACAAAGTGTAAGCACTTAGAGCAATCTTATTGCTCCCTGTGCTGTGTTCAGGGGCAAGTATTATGTGATGCCAGCAGCATCACTCCCAACTGAGCCTGGAGTCTTGGAATGAATCTTTCCTTCCTACAGAGCAGGTCTGAGTATCAGCAGAGCAGCTGAGACGTGCTACAAGCATGCTCCTATGCTGCCCTTTAGCTGCATCCCATTCATATTGTAGAAGAGAGCTTCATAGGATGTGCTGTTTCACCTTCAGCACTTAAGGTCATCATAGGGTTTCAATGCCTGGGATACCTCTGTTCAGCTGTAGTCAAGATTGGATCTTGGATAATTTAATGGAAGGTAAGTTAAACTTCAATCTCAGCCCCTGACTATGGATTAATGTACAACAGAAATGCTGCTGTCCTGCTGGAAAATCAAAGAGCTGCTGTGGGACATGCTGGAGAGAAACAGCAGAAGGAAGACATAAGGTCCTTGAAGTTTTGCTGATAAATTTAGATCTTAATTTTAAAAACTGAAAGATAAAATATGAATAAGCTGCTGATTTTGTTTCAAGGCTCTGCTTTTAGATGATAAGGTTTGCATTAAAATGCGAAAATACTTCTTTTAATTGCGTGGGATGAAGTGACACAGCTTCTTTCTAAAAATATAGGAAGAATGTTGATGACAGGAGAAAATACTGAAAGACTGACTTGTTTTAACATCAAAAGTTAAAGCTATAATTCCTGAAAGATAATCCTTCGTTTATTTGAGATTCAGAATTAAACAGAATCATGTTACCTTAGATGTCAAAATCAGTATTTTGTTTGTTTTCCTGGTTACAGTTCTCTATGAAATTCATTTAAGGGTAATTTGCTTTGCTTTGACTTATCTTTTTCTCTCTTGTCTTTCTTTTCAGGTCCACTCAAATCAAAACATACTCTTGGGATAATGCCCAGGTTATTTTGGTGGGTAACAAATGTGACATGGAGGATGAGCGGGTAATCTTCACTGAGAGAGGAAAACATTTAGCAGAGCAACTTGGTAAGGAAAAAAAAATGACAGAAGCTTTATGACTGCTTGTAAGAATGTTTGGAGTAATCTCATTAATTGCTATTGTGCTTGTAATGAAGTGTTTACAAAACACTCACTGTACAGAAATACTGCTATACAGCACCTCCTTTTTGTTTCTGCAGACTGAGGTCTAGGTTGTCTGTGATATCACTAAAACATTAATAACATTAGAATATATGTGTCTGGGCATGACCTTATGCAGAACTGTGACGTGTCATCTAAAAGCAGCCATAAGATCAGTGCTGGCTCAGAGGCTGACTTAGATTTAAGACATCTGATAAAACATTACTATGCTGCTCCTTAGATAGGACTAAAGTTATCAATTTTGTGATAAAATTATGTATGTGTCTGTATTATATAATATAATATGTCCGGGTAGTTATAGCCATAGGCAGATATATTTTAGTGAAGGGAGATGTAAAACAAAAAAAATATGGGGAGGATAGGCTATGGAAATATTTTACTCTAAATATCAAATAGACCTCCTGAGAAGATAAACGTGGATTGTGGTTTTCACAGCCAATAGTCCCAAACAGAAAGACTTTAATCACCAACTCCCAGTGCAGAACAGGTAGTTCACACAGGTAAATAAGATGACCCTCTGCTTCACAAAGTCTCTTTCTAGGAGGATGTCCCCACAAAAAATTGCAGAACATCTCTGTTCTGTCTGGTCCTGCTCAGCAGTGACACTTTTTCATAATGGCAAGTGTTTTGAGGCTGAGACTGGCCACACTGTGACGGAAAGGTTCCTAAAGCATACTATCCAGCCTGCTTTTTCTCCCAGTCTGAATCTCTCTGGAGAGCATGCACAGCAGTTTGGCAAATCAGACCTTGCCAGTACTGGAGATTAATTTCTGCGCTGTACCAGGCATGAGATTGTTAATATATTTAGATCTGACTGTGGGAAATGAACAGTCTGGCTTCTTCTGGGCAGTGCATGTAACTGATCTCCTATTCACTATTGTATACTATAAATCCTAGAATTGTTTATCCCACCAAATAACTTCATCAGGATGGCTAGTCTTCATATCATTTCTAATTCATTAAGCATTACATGTGTGTACGCCTCATAGGTGTCAATAAAAAAAATTACCAGGAATTAAATAGTCCTTGAAAAGTGACAGAAACAATTTAGCAACACGTTATATCCAGAAAAAATGCCAACATTTTTGAAGAACTGAGATTTTAATACTGTGTGCAATAAAAACAAAATGGTTGCCATAGCATGCTACC